>NC_142782.1:13970294-14311127 GCF_988280905.1 Pimephales promelas | reverse complement strand
TGCAGTGACGTAATGACAGATTATTAATTGCCTTTCAATTATATGTTGCTGCGTCATTAAACATCTGTCCTATGCATTTCAAACATGTATAGCAGCCATGGCTATATGTTTTTATGATTTTTGTTATCTTGTTTTTCATGAATGTATTTTTCAAAAATAAGAGCAATGTGTATTATCTATTATTAATATGGTTTATAATAGCATTTTTGTCATAGATTATGACAAAGTAATCATATGATCCACCAGCGAGGAACCAGCAGAACAGAGTGAACATTCTTTCTGTTTAGTTCAATCCTACTTAATAGGAATTTATTTAAAATGCTCGCTCTACTCCACACCATTAATGTCTTGTGCGGACATCCGTATTTCGACTTTCGGTTGTAAGTAAGCGATTTAAAAGCTCCCAAGTCCCAGCGGAGTCACACGTTGATTAACCGGTGGGAATATACACAATAGGCCTACCTGATATTGAACACAAGAGGGCAGTATAGCACTACGTATGACTCAGATTATTATTTTTTTATGAATTTTACTACAATTCTGGCTGTTTTTGAATGTAAACATAATTCTTAAATGAAAAAAAGGAAAAATTGGGGAAGTTATAATATTTGTATAATTTAATTTAGAAACAAATGATGTATAATTACATTTTTAGAAGATATGAGGCTTTTAGTGTTTACTTTTTTGACATTACTTTAATATTTTGCCATAGTTGCACATGTCTACTGGCTAATAAATGTGATGTATCTGTTGAGTTTCAAGCAATTTCAAGCATGCTAAGAGTCCCAAAAGCATCAAAAAAGAATGTTAAAGTTTGATTCGTTGCCACGGCAACAGTATCAAAGATATCAAAAATTCTTTCACAGGTCTGCATCTGCCGTGTATTTACATTATACAGATGAAGTTTGAAGCAAATCGGTTAAAAATAAGAGAGTGGTTTCAAAGCATTTTGAAAGTGACACACTTCCTGCTGCCAGTTGGTGGCGCTATAACTTTGACTCACAATAGTCACATCCATGTGATCGGTCTCTTACAGCGAAAACACTGCTGAAGTTTCATCAAGATCAGTTAATGTATGCTGAAGTTATAACACACATCCTGTTTCATGTTTCTCGCCATAATTTCGTTTCCTCGCCACGGCCAAACCGTTCGAGATATAAAAAATCCATTGGCACCTTTTCATCCTTAATGTCTTGACTTCACGCTGATCGAGTTTTGTCGAATTTGGTTCAGTGCTCTAGGAGCAATACTTGAAATTCCATTGCATGTGTTTTAAACACAACCCTAAATAGCCGTCTTCCTGTTGGGCTGGGGTAAAAAGTAAGAGTGTGAAGTAGGCTATATATGAAACGATGAGATCTATATGTGTACCGAGTTTCATATTATTACATGCAAGTGTGTTTGATTTATGGACCAAATTTTCAGACCAAGTTTATTGACCAAGTTAATCTGATTAATAAACTAATTATATAAAACTATTGTCAATGCACTACAATTAAACTAGTTATATGCCTTTACTTATAAAAAATAAAAATAAAAACTTATTTAAAAAATACCAGGCTTGAGAAATGTATTTTCTTTATGCAGGTCATACACACAGCAGTGAAATGGTTAAGCCCCCTCCCCCTGCACACTCACACACACACACAGACAGCCAAAGACAGAGACACAGAGACATATAGGCTCAGAGTGACCATATTCAAACAAAAATATCTGAGTTTCTGTGGGTCCTAGCTAATAAGTGTAAATTAGAAAGTTGTCCGACTCGAGGAGTACAATATACATACCAATTTTTGTAACTCTAGTTAAAACTAACAACCCCACTTTTGTCAAAAGGTGGCGCTACTGAGCCCTCACCACGCCCGTTTCTGAAACTTTTCACATGTCTACTGGCTAATAAATGTGATGTGTCTGTCGAGTTTCATGCATTTTGAAGCATGCTAAGGGTCTCAAAAGCATCCTAAAAGCATCCTAAAAGAAGGGTAAAGTTTGATGCGTCGCCACGGCAACAGTTTCAAAGATATCAAGAATCCATTCACAGGTCTACATCTGCCGTATGTTTACATTATACATATGAAGTTTGAAGCAAATCGGGTAAAAATAAAAGGGTGATATCAAAGCATTTTGAAAGTGACACACTTCCTGCTGCCAGTTGGTGGCGCTATAACTTTGACTCACAATAGTCAAATCCATGTGATCGTCCTCTTACAGCAAACAGACTGCTGAAGTTTCATCAAGATCAGTTAATGTATGCTGAGGTTATAACACACTTCCTGTTTCACGTTTCTCGCCATGATTTCGTTTCCTCGCCACGGACAAACCGTTCGAGATATCAAAAATCCCCTCGCAAACTTTCATCCTCAATGTCTTGACTTCATGCTGACCGAGTTTCGTCGAATGTGGATCAAAGCTCTAGGAGGAGTATTTCAAATACCATTGCGAGCGTTTTACAAACAAACCTCAATAGCCGACTTCCTGTTGGGCTGGGGTAAAAAGTAAGAGCGCGAGGTATAGATGAAACGATGAGATCAACATTTGTACCGAGTTTCATATTATTACATGCAAGCGTGTTTGAGTTATGGACCGAGTGTTTGGACCCCGTTCCAGGGGGCGCTGACGAGCCCCCCTGCCACGCCCGGGTACCAGCTTCAGCCCGGCTCTGATGGCCGCGGGTTCTGACCCGTGTGCAAAGTTTCAAGAGTTTTCGAGCACGTTAAGGGCCCCAAAAGTGCCCAAAAGGTAGTAAAATAATAATAATTATAATAATAATAGTAAAGAAAAATAATCCCAAGGAAAACAATAGGGCCTTCGCCCTTTCAGGGCTTGGGCCCTAATAATCCTTAGGAAAACAATAGGGCCTTCGCCCTTTCAGGGCTTGGGCCCTAAAAAGAAAGGTTTGTATACAGGAAGCTAAGGACATTTGTTTCAACAGGTTGAACCACAAGAGGCACATTCGTCACGAAGCAGGTTTAAAGCACTTAATTAATCAGTGTTTGAAAGCAAGAGGAAATACTTCCCAGGGTCATATACAGAGGTCAGACATTTCACACATTTTTAATACATGTATATTAAATTCAATTAGTTGCTTTTTTGACACAAATAAAGTGCATCTTAAAATGAAATTTCATAATAACTTCTTTTGTCTGGTAACTAAAAACATTTTTTAATGTCATTTCAATTGCAATTTAGTATATTTAAAATGTATTAGGCCTAAATGTAGTGCTGTCAAATCGATAGGCTAATCAAGATTAATTTCCACTGAAACAGGAAGACAGGAGACAAGTGAGAGACTGTAAGTTTTGAAAACTTATATCTTCAGAATGTGACTTTTGTCATTGTTTTGGAGCACATTATAACAGTAAGGCAAATTAATACAAAAAGCCAAAAAAAAACGTCCATTTTGATTTCATGTGGACTTTAAAGATTTTAAGTTCACATGTGTACATACATTCATTAAAATTAAGCACACTTCTTTTTAACAAGGGAATTTGTGATAAATAAAACTAATTGGTACTTTCCAAAGAAAAATTCTACATGTTCCATGTACTGTAAAGAGTAACAAATCTACAAACAAACGCAGAACAGATTACTTCCAGACATATGATGACACACAAAGAGGAACACAAGACAAAACACATTAAACTTAATGATGCAAAAACAGTTTTTATTGATTCAGCAGTGTGGGCAATGGCGCTTGAAAGACCAAAACTATGTAAGAAAACGCGGCGACGGGGTTACCCAGCTGTTCTGTTTAACACAATGGCGTGGCAAACAGCCAAGAAAAATACACACTCAGCACACACAAACACACGGTCAATCACCCATCCATCCACAAACACATGCAGGCACGAAGCGTGCTGTAAAATGCCAGAATAATCAACTCTCGCGTGTTGTCCAGCACCACCGAATGCTTTAAAATCCTTGTGATTCAAGTCGGTCAGCTGTGAAAGTATCTCTTTCAACATCCAGGGAGTGGCGGGGTCAGACAAGCACAATAAACAAGGTAAAGAGGTAATATTTTTCAATCAGTGTTTCAGAGTACTGGTACAATAAGCAATGGAAATGAAACATGGGTTAAAGTGTGTGATTAATGTCACCGAATGGAAAAGATGCTGTGTCCGAAATCTAATACTCTCTTGAGTAGGCCTAGGTACTTATTTTGAATAATTACTTCATGACTAGCAAAACCTACCTAAAAAAGTATGTTCTATGTAGTATGAGTGTGTGTAATATGAATGTAATCTGGATGTACTACATTCAACATGTTGTCATTATCATGTGACCAGCGTCAGTTGCATCATGTCACTACTATTCACAAATCCTCTCCCGTGGCCTCATGGGATGGTAAAGTGTCCATCGTATGCACACTTCAGAATATCAGCAGAAGTGGTAAGTCATCCGGGTTGGTTTTGCCAACTCTTCTGTTCTGTGAATTCGGTCATACTTCTTTTGTCGCATACTGTTTTTCGCCAATTTGTTTGTTTTTTGAAAATACGATTTTTGGATGCAGCCAATTACTGTATTCATTCAAACATGTTTCCTTTTTCGCTGTCATTGGTCAGAAAACGGATAGATCCGCCCCAAAATAATACTATTGGTTGAGCTGTCAAGCGAATTGGTATCCTCAAAATAATAAGATGTTTTACAGTCAGTGCGTCCGAAATAGCATACTACAGGTACATTAGAATTAGAACTTAGTTCATGACTGTTAAAAAACTATGTTCTGTATGAATATGCACAATCTCACAGCAATTCGTACGAGTTTTACGAGGTAGCTAATTCGTACAAATTCATACGACCTCACTTTTTTTGTTAAATCGTACATATTTTACGAGTTGCCCAATTCGTATGACTTTGTATGAATGAACTACCCCTGACCCCGCCCCTCAACCTAATCACCACTGGGGTTTAGACAAATCGTACGAATTCGTACGAGTGAAGTCGTAAGAATTCATACCAATCAATCACATTTTACTTACTCGTAAAAATTTGTACGAATTGGTCGTGAGATAGCGTTGAAATATGTGTAGTATGAATGAAATTCACACATACTACATTTACCATGTTGATTCTTACCTACCACTGTCAGTTGAGTTACATCTCTGCCGTTCATAAACCCTCACCCATGGCCTCATGGGATTATAAAGTGTCCATTTTATACACAAGTTGTAGGTCATCCATATGCATTTGGACATACTCTATTGGTGAGCTGTATAGGAAGTAGTTGATTTTGGACAAATGAGTGTTTACTTCCCTGGAGAGGAATCAACCTGGGGTGCGTTTCCCGAAAGCATCGTTAGCCAACTATGGTCGCAAGTTCTAACACAGTCTCATCCCAAAAAGTCATATAACTGACGTCTTGGGGCGTATTTTGACCATACGTCAATATCCGCCTTTTTAGGGCCCCCTTAAACGTCGGTAGATGGCGATCCCGGGCCGTCATACAACTGACGCTTTACCTTTAACGTCAGTTAAAGTTAGGTGACGGGTTAGGTTTAGGGTTAGGTTTAGGTATGGGGTAGAGTTAGGATCCCATAACCTCATCTACCGACGTTTAAGGGGGCCCTAAAAAGGCGAATATTGACGTATGGTCAAAAGACGTCCCAAAACGTCAGTTATATGACGTCTTGGGATGAGACCGGGTTGCAAGTTCCGTCGTTTTCCAAAAGAGTTCAATGGAAATTGCGACCATAGTTGGCTAACGATGCTTTCGGGAAACGCACCCCAGGTCTACTTATAGTTTTTTCTGAATATTAACCTTTATATTTTGAAATTGAACACAGATTACATCAAATTTAGCGATATCTCCACATTTTTTTTCTCAAGGCCCATTCGCACCAAATATATAGTTATCGTTATAGTTCTCATTATTTGTGTGAATGGGCCTTTAGACAGTATGATGATAATACATTCTCTAAAATTTAATAAGAGTTCTCAACAAGTGTGCTTAGATTTACCAAAATATCTAACGTCTGCAACCAGCCTTCGGAAATGTTATTATCACGCTGGTTGTTGTACGTATTGCGGCAGTTAAAAAATGAAACGTCTGCTTAATACCCATTGGCAAACGCTGTCCTGGAGGGCCAATGTCCTGCAACCCTAGGCAAACACACCTGAACCAGATACTCAATGTCAGCAAGGTTAGAAGGCTACTGGCAGATGAGCTTTATCATGGTTGGAGCTCCTCTGCGGGACCTAGTATATCCATCCCTGCACTAAACCTAACTGACGCCATTTTAGCTTGCATCTACAAGTCTTTTTAGCTTTTTTATTGAGTGTCATGATTTGTGTTTCACGGTACTATTCAGACCAGTGCTCCTCACTGTCACAGTCCGTCGTCTGCACCAGTCTGTCTTGTCATCAGCACTACACTCCCTAGGATCCTCTTGTCTCCTCTCCTGAACTCACTCCCTCATTGGCCACATGCATGTTCCTCGTTTTGTTCATCTGTTTCACCTGTTTTCACCTCATTTAGCTTAATTCCTCTGTGTATTTAGTTCAGTTCAGTTCCATTCAGTCTTTGTCGGTCGATGGCAATGTTACTGTGCGTCAGAGAGTGTTCCTGCCTGTATTCCTGCCTGTACCCGTACCTGTTTGCTGTTTTGAGTTTAAGTAAAGTGTGTGAATTGGAGCTTTTGCCTCTTCGGTCTCCTTCTTCTGCCTACACTCCACCAGCACCGACACCGTGACACTCACGGCAAGTGCAGTGCTGTACCAGGTGAGTTACAGAGAAAATTTACCAGAAAACCCATACAAAGCTGGATATGTGACGCAAACAAAAATATAGGGAAAAAAGTTCAAGTTAAACATTATAGGGAAAAAAAGTAATAGATTGAGATGAATATTGACTCAGGTTTGGACTGTTTGTTTAATATAACTGACATAAAGGCAGAACGTGTCGCTATCAGCAGCCCTGTACAGATGTGTGTTATTCCTCACAGAAATATACTTTCATTTGTTTGGAAAGAAGTGGACTTAATGTCAAGTGCTGACATATTTTGACTGTTTCTTGCTTTCTCTTTGGATGAAGGAGATTCCTGATTCCTGGAAGCCATGAGTAGCCTAATCGGACTCGCATCAAAACTCATATTTGCTCAAAGGATTGGGAAAATGCTTATGAAAATGCTGTTGTCAACATCCGCTGTCCCCAAGGGCATGTGCTCTGCCATAAATCAAAAATCATTTGTTGGAATCCTTCTTTTATTCTCTTGTGCACCACGAATTTCTAATAAAAAGCATTATTGCACTTATGTTGTAAATTAGTGTGTTTTTGGACATCTTTTTAAAAAGAAAAACACTGAATGTCCAGCATTAAATATTATGCAATAGTTTTATTGCACCCAAATTATTATTGCCTCTATTTGAGCTTTTTCACACATAAAAACTCACACATTCTATCACTAAGACTAATTTCCTGTACAAGGTCAGAGTGTGTACAATATTTGACAAAAACACTAATCGTTTGTTTCCTGTTCTGGCCCTGTTCCTCTCCAGATCCAACATGAGGAAACAGCCCAGTAACCTGAACCCATAACATGCACTTACATTTATTATTCTAACTAATGCCTTTAAGAGTCAGTCAGAAAAGGCCTTGATGACATCACCCAATGCCCCGAGTGAGGCCTTACGTAAATGAAACCCTTCATCTGGCCCACAGTGTTTTTCAAATGACACACATGAGCAACTATTTTCTCACTTCAGCTTTTGTTTATTTTTATTTGTGCGATGCATCGCTCAGTTGAGCTGAGAGTTGAATTTTGTGGGTGGCCATTTTCATATTTATACAAGGGGAACTAATTGTCACTTTTTACTCCAGTAAATATTTCTTTCACTGTAAAAAAAAAATATTGTTGTTTAATTTAAAAAAGTAAAGATTGATTTAATCAGAAACTCAAAATAGTAAGTTACAGTAGCTCAACTAAATAAATTAGTTAAGTTGATTTGACAAAAGAAAAAATGTTGTGATAACAAATCTTGAATTTTTTTTACAGTAAGGTTTATTTAGTTAATTTCACACATACAAAAATGTGAAATACACTATCGTTCAAAAGTTTGGGGTCACTTTTTTATAATTTCCTTATGCTCATCAAGTTAGCATTATTTGATCAATAATACAGTAAAAACAGAATTATTGTGAAATTACTTGAATGCACCTGTTGAGCTACAAATAAAGTTTACTACATCGAGAAAAAAAAAAGCCATACACACGGAGCAAGATATGTGATGCAATCATTAAAAACTCAAATGTTGGAACTCAAACAAACTCAAACGTGTTATTGAGTGGTTCAATCAAAATAAATTATCACTAAATCTGAGTAAAAGTAAAATGATGATATTTGGCAACAGGAACTCCAATTCTCAGGAAGCAATCCAGATAGAAGTTGTTGTTAGAGCGCGTGCATGAAATAAAATTTCTTGGTGTTATAATAGATGATAGAACTATTTGGAAATCTCATATTAAATATACAATCACTAAAATATCAAGCAGTTGTGTAATAATAAAGCATATTTTAAATATTAAAGCTTTGGATACTTTATATTGTACTTTGATCTTAAAATTATTGTTCTGTGATATAGGTTAACACTTTTAAAACACATTAAGACCAATAGTAATGTTGCAAAAAAAAAAAAAAGTTATCCGATTAATTCATAAAGTTGGGTTTTCGGACCACACAAACTAATTATTTTTAAAATCAAAGATTATGAAGTTTTATGACATTGTTGAGTTCCAATTAGTGCAGATGCTATACAAAGCAGGGTAAAATTGTTACCAAATCAAATACAAAGACGTTTCCAAGAGCATACTGGTTTTTATGAATTACGTATTATTTTAAACTTTAGGTCGCAGAAGCATACTATAACTAGCCCTACTGTTAATGGGGTACAATTGTGGAATAATTTGGAGTTGGAGTCCAAACATCAATCTTTTCAAATACAAATACAAACAAAAGATTTTTGAAAAGTATTGAAAAGAAATGATTTGTCATAATGGGTATTTCCACCATGATACTTGTCTCTTTGTCGTTGTTTTGTTGCTTTTGCGTATTGTATTGTATTAAATTTTGGGGGTGGACACTTATAAGCTCTTTTGCTTCGGCCCACTCCTTTTGAGCAGAATGGTTACTGCTCAAATAAATAAATAAAATTAAATAAATAAATAAAATGTATGAGTTTACAAATCAAGCTCTATGCTAATAGTGTTTTCAGGTCATGCATTGTGCAAGGAACCACATAGAAGAAGTCTAATATAAGTTTAAAATCAGTCAGTAAAAATGTAATATAATGTGAATGGAATACAATTAAAATGTATAATAGATAATCAATATTTTCTGGAAATATTTTTAGGATCCCAAAAGAACATTATTTTTTTGAAATAGAAATCTTGTAACATTATAAATATTAAATCGTCCCCAAACATTTGAATGATACTCTTATGTACTCTTATTCGAATAGTGTGGTTTTATTAAGTATACTGAGATTTTGTCCTTGTAAATTTCCTGCATGATAACTTGCACCTCCATTACATGTTTTACTAATCTGATCTGCAAGACCCAATCTCTGGTAAAAATAAAATAAACATTTAATTAATACATTTTCAACCCACCCTCCATAAACTGGGCCAAACACATGGTGTAATATTACATCTCTCTCTCTATGACAAGCTGAGCTTTGCTGTGAGTGATCTAACAGGATTTAATGCCTCGGGCTTGAGAGCAGATTTAGTCAGGCATCTGAAAAATCCTCTGTTTATTGTGAGAATGATAAACTAGCCACAGATGTTTGAGTGGAATACAGTGGGATGAGCGTTATACTCGCCTCCAGAGAACAGGTGATGCCATATGTTGTGAAATCAGATCGCCCTGCATCTCTGATGCTTGTGGGTCATTTTGTTACCAATTTTATGCCTCATTCTGCAACTGACTTTGAAGCCAATGATATTCAGATGCTGTGCCAATGCAAACAAGGGGAGAAAAGGAAGGTTTCGAAAAGTATCACCCGGAACTGAATTGGAGAAAGTTGATTTATGTGTTTGGGGAGAAGCAAATAATATCATGCCAAACCCCAGGTTAAAAGGATTGTTCACTTCAAGATTTTAGATTTTAAGTTTCAAAAGCACCATAAGTATCATGTAAGTGGTTTATAAGGCATATAATAGCTTTGTGTAAGGAAAAAATCATAATAATTTATTCACTATAAGCTTCACCTCCAGTTAGCTGTTTATCACTGCAACAACATAAATGAGTGAGTTGAACACAAGAACTCAATTAGTCCAATTTATGAATGAATCATTCAGGTTTTCTAAAATGAAATCGCAGGGGCCATCAGGGAGGTGCATCGTTGTGATCTGAACCCTCTCTACTCAGTCCCACTTTTCCCCACACTAGCAACGCCCCAGAAGAATCTTTTTCAAATCTTAAAAATGGAAATTCACTTTACTATAAACTGAGATAATACAATATTACTGAAACAAAAATTTAGCTAAATGTACTTAAAGAGAACACATGTGCAATGGTTCTAACATTCCTAAAGGATTACAGTAGGTGTGGTGATGGCGCAGTGGATGAGACACATGCCTTTGGTGTGAGAGTCCCGGGTTCGAATCCACTGTGAGAGACCAATGTGTCCCTGAACAAGACACTTAAGTTGCTCCAGAGGCGTGTGACCTCTGACATATATAGCAATTGTAAGTCGCTTTAGAAAAAAAGTGTCAGCTAAATGTTAATGTTGATGTATATGACAAAGTCAAACACAATCAGAGTTATATTACAAATATCCTGTCTCTTTCAAGCTTTATAATGGGAGTGAATAGTAACAGAGATTTTGAAGACTAAAAAAGCGCCATCCATCATAAAAGCCTTTCTGAAGTGAAGCGATTCGATTTTACCAAGCGATGCCATATTTCTATCTAGTACTCGAGTCTCAGACCTATTTTTGCTTTCTTGGACATATCTCGGACTTGTTCCTTCAAAGACTTGGTCTTGACTCGGTCTCAGACCACAGTGGGAGGAGAAGGACTCTGATTTCAGGCCGAGTCCTCAATAGTTTTTTTTCCAACACATTTTTTTTATGTTCATATATATATAAAAAAAACATACAACACATAACAACAATAATGATAAAATGCAATGTTGACGGGCATCATTTGAAAATGACATCCCATGGTGCAATGCAAAGGCCTAACTGTTGATCATTAACTGCATGATAATAAATCATGAATATCAAAACTGACATGTCGAGACAAAATCCTCAAAGACTTCCTTCATCAAAGACTCTGCCTTGACTCGGACTCGACTGTATTTGAAAAACAGCGGACTCGGTCTCGACTAGGACTTGACCCTTCAAAGACTCGGTCTCGACTCGTGCTCGACCCTTCAAAGACTCGTCTTGACTCGGACTCGGCATAGGCGGTCTCGTCCCCATGACTATTTCTAACTTTTTAACTTTTTGTTTTTTTTTATAAGCTCAAATGGTCGCCTTGCTCTGTTCTGTGATGCGCGTTCATGACTCTCAAAATGAACAAATCTTTTCCTGAGTCACTTCGTTCATTTCATTCGTTGAATGAACCAAATGACATGCACAAAGATGTGTTCATTTTGATGAACGAGTTCGAACATGAGAGTCACAAACGCGCATCACAGAACGGAGCAAGGCGAGCATTTGAGCTTATAAAACGTAAAAACTTTTTTTTTTTAAATGAGCGATCGTTTAGCAAAAAATCCTGGAATGTTTTCGTCAAAAACCTTAATTTCTTTTCGACTGAAGAAAGAAAGACATGGACATCTTGGATGACATGGAGGTGAGTAAATTATCAGCAAAAGTTTTTTTGAACAAAAGTGAACTACTCCTATAAGCTCAAATTATGTTATGGTACATTCATAACATTAAAACATTTGAACTGATGCAGCTTACACGCCTCATTTGCAAACACACACAAAGTTACATAAAGCTCTGAAATCATCAGCATTATCCGCATGTGTTGGGTAAAAAGATAAAGAGCCAATATAAAAGTGGATTTACTGGTGTCTTCCACCGAACAGATGTTGGCAGGGCAAGACTCCATTTTACTCTGAGTGGGAAAACAAAGAACCAGGGCAAATTCCTAGACGCTCGTTCCATGGAATTGCCTGTTTGGTTTTTATGAAGGAAATAGCAGCATCTCTGAATCCAGGAGCACTAGAGAGTTATTTAGAGAGTAGATACATTATAGTGGATATAGCCTAGTGGTTGCTGTTTGTGCATAAAAAAACTTCTGCAAGGTTACAAACCTCAAAGTCCACTCCAATGGGTCATATTTTATTTAACAGAATTCACTTTCCAAGAACTACAACGAACGGCTCGTTTGGACCACAACACATTTTTTCAGGGCTTTGTGAAGTCATAATGCTACTAATTTAAATAATACCCGCCCACAAAAAAGGGGATGAGGCCTGTTTGAGCTGCATTATAAGAGACAGTGTTGTCGCTATGTCGAAGAGATGCAGTTTTATCCCTAAGGCTGATTATGGCCCTGTCCCAATACTCCCTTGAGCCCTAAGGCCTTCCTCGAAGTGGACACTTGTTGAAAGTGCACTTAGCGGAGAAAGTGTGCAAGGGCCCGAAGCTAAAAAGAGCAGAATTGGGACAGTTTTGCACACGTCAAAAAGCTACATCAATTCTGTTGTGATCAGCAAACACTGTTCATTTGGCTAATGTGTGTTATGCTTGTAATAGCTGTAACATGACACAATCCTTTGAATGAAAAAATTAATATCTTTTTTTTTTTTTTTTACTCTTAGCCAGCAACCTTTCTGTTAATGTTATTAATATTAAAACCTTTTTTTTTTTTGGCTAAGATAATATGTGATTGAGGTTTACCTGAGTTTATACTGCCTTACCATATTCACAGAGATTCGAAATGCAATGTTAATTGTTATTATGGAAATTGATGAAATTCCCATACATGAAAAAAAAAAAAAAAACATGACGTGTTGGTGATATATTAGTCTAACATATAGGCTAATATAGTCTAACATATAGGCTGTATAAAATAAAATGACAATTTTATTGACCAAGAATAGCCATTATTAAAGTATTAGTAGCTTAAAAAGTATAAGGAGCTATATAAGTCAAGAAATAAGGCAAGTTAAAAGATTCAGTCAAACAAACGTTTCAACGTTAGCAGATAAATAGCCTAAATATATAAAGTTATGAAACTTCACTTTTCCCCTCAGCCAAAACGATTTGCCAGGGAACAAATCATAGATTAATGAGACCAAAGATCGCCCGTCTGATATACACAAGCCGATTTATAACTCATGTTTAACCACTAGAAACAGAGCCCGCCGGAAACGCGAATGACTAGCCGGGGCAAGGCTGTTGCAGGCGGGGTACATGAGCGCTGAGCACCCGCCGCCCTGTGATCACCTGGAACTCCGAAAACGTCAGATCATTTTTTTAAAATAGGCGCTATTTTTATAAATAAACCACAGATTTTAGCTTTAAACAACTATATTCTCGACTGAAAAACTCTTAAAACTACATTTCGTGACCCAATAACACAAATATTTTTGAAAAACTCTTCACCACAGTGGCTTCCTTTATCTTCGGAGTTTCCGCTCCCGAACAGCACCATAGCAACCGTTCTCCCCTACAAGGATTCTGGGTAATATCCCACAGCAAAGTGAGGTCTGATGCACACTTACGAAAAGGGTGCATTAAGTGCCCTTTTGATCACCCCTGGAGAACACTATTAGAGGATTGGGACACCCTACGGTCTTGCACCCCTTAGCGAGAACGCGCATTGAGGGGCACAAGGGCGCAAGTGCGGATATTGGGACAGGGCCGAACTTAGAGTGATTTAAATTTATTTTAAAGGGGACATGTTAAAGGGGAACCTGTTCAGATTTTTCTGTTCTCTATGATGTTTTTTGAACATTTACGTCACAGTATTTGCAGTGGAACTGCCAAATAAGGACATTGACTACCGGCCCAACACTTCGAGCAATCCGCCATTATTATTTCTCGCTCCGATTTTGTAGTCCAAGCTCAATGATGCAGAAGTTACGAAAGGGCAAGTGATGTAGTGACCTGAAGCACTTCAAGGATTCCAACTTCCACAACATCCGCCAGTATAAAGAAGGGTTTGCCGATCCACTTCGTCTCAATGAGGGGTAAATTCCTTCTATCTTTGGAGACGATGAGCAGAGCATTTAGATAACGATACTGTTATCAATTGATTTTTAGTGGTATTAGACCGTAGTCATTTATCTTGTCAGTGTGCTTGTTTTAGCAAGAGAAATAATCGACTTTCACTTATAACACTATCCAGTTACACACCACTGCATCAATATGAAGACGTTGTTCTGCAGGTTCATCATCGTCTTTTTCAACTCGCTCGCTCTGGCTCGAACATGTAAGGCTTGATGGACAAATCTTCCATTGTTGACATTTTGTTTATGTGTGAATAAAAATGTTCTTTGAAGCTATAGCATATAATCGTATATCTCTATTCAAACTACAATAATGGCCGAAATTGGGGAGTTGAACTGACCGTGAACTCATCGACCTGGAGAGCGGGCGGGGTATGACGCATCTCCTTTTTATTTAAAGGGGACGCTTCAAAACGGGTTGCTCACAGACTCACGTCAGAAAAGGGGTAGAAAAGGGGCCTGTGGAGCTATAATAATGAGGAATTCAGACCCAAGCATTGCAGTTATGACTTTACATAGACGACAAATGTATGATTTATATGTAAAAATGAAATATTTAAAAGCAAACACTGTTCCTGAAAGTTATAATCCCAAAGTTGTTATATAATCCCAATGTTACGATGAACAGCTTCCAAAAGAGTGTGCAATGCAGGCTATACACACAAAAGCTTCTCCTGAAATAGAGCAGTTCCTACTTTGATGGTACAATCTGTTGTTTGTAGTATGTCTTATTATTTGTAGTTGCGTTTTCTATTAACAGTTCAAATTATACGTTTTATGTTGTTGATTCGATGTAAACGAAGGGCAAAGCTTTGCCTCTGCTAGCTTGCTAACTAACACTGTAGCTTTTGGAAGCTCTTGCTTTTGTAAGACGGTTCACCGCCCCTTAGGAAAATACGAACCATGGTTTTGTGATCGTTTACTGTTTGTAGGCTATTACCATAGATTTCGGACAAATATCACGATTAAATGGTGTATAAGTTCATATCTAAACTGTATGAAACAAATGTGCGTGAAATACGTTCTGGACAATTTTTTGGTTTGTCAACATTCTTAAGTCTGAATCAGGCTTGAAATGGTTTGAAATTGACACCATCCTTAATATTTACATCTGATTAGAATTCACATTTATGGTAATGAGCGTGACATTTTCTGAACATGTGCTAAGCCAATAGCTTATAAC
Organism: Pimephales promelas; assembly: GCF_988280905.1. NCBI lineage: Eukaryota > Metazoa > Chordata > Actinopteri > Cypriniformes > Leuciscidae > Pimephales > Pimephales promelas. The sequence goes on along the minus strand of NC_142782.1, from coordinate 14,295,755 downwards.
ATTATACTGGGCCAGCTAGCCAATCACAGCACATGTTGTATTTTAGAAGGAGGGGCTTCATTGAAACAGGAACTGTTAAATGGTGCATTCAGGACAGACTGGGGAGAGAGGTGCTGTAATAATGTAAAATATGTTTTTTTTTTGTTTTGTTTTTTACAATCAAGCATGAAAGCATAGTACACCCCAAAAACAAAATCAAAAAGGGCATAATAGAACCCCCTAAATGGAGGAAAGCCATGGAAGAGCTATAGAAGTTGTTCATTGATTCCATCTGTTTTTTATCACTTATGAACTGCCAATTGTAGCAAATATGAACTGAATTTTTAAGGATCCACTGCCCTGAGTTTGCTGAAAAGATGAATGTGAACATGCATAAACTTAAAACAATGTGACAACTTGAAATATGTGCTGTTCATGTATTGTTTATTAAATATGAAGAGTTCAGATGCAAAAGCCTCTAAATGCCATTTGAAATTTTCTTCTTTAATGATGATTTTTGTCAAGCTTGTATATTTAAGTTCAGTGATTTCACTTAAATGGCAATGATAATTACCTATTAATTGTTATTTAAGTGAAATTACTGAACTTAAATATACAAGTTCGACAAAAATCATCATTAAAGAAGAAAATTTCAAATGGCATTTAGAGGCTTTTGCATCTGAACTCTTCATATGTTCCACTTAGCCAAAGACAGCCACTTTATTTTCAGCGCTACTCATAATCCAGCTTCAAACTATGTTAAAATGCATCCGTCATAAAACTCACATGTTTGAAAGCAGGGACTGTATCTAGTGATCCAAAAGATTTTTAATACGCAGAATGATTTGAATGCGGAATTTACCTTCAACTTTTTAAGATTTGATGTCTGTAATAAAAGCTAACATTTCCAGTTGACATAAAAGGCAATGTTAAACAAAATCTTCAACATATTTTACTTTCTAAAATGGGATGTTTTTGCGGAATGAAAGCACATATTCAAAGAAAATTGGACAACATTAGACTTTATTGATCAGGGGTGCGTTTCCCGAAAGCATCGTTAGCCAACTAATTTACGTCTTTTAGTTTTTCAAAAGATTTGAAGTAACGTGTTTGAAGAGCATGTGCGAACGTATTCTCTTATGTAAGAATGAGCCAAATATTGAGTCTGGTAATAAAGCAGAACAACTGAGAACAATTAGAAATAGTCCTCAGATCACATATGTCTGTAATTTATATAAAACAAATCTAGCGTTAATTGGATCTCAAACAGTTTCAAGGTAGTTATTACTCCACCACATGCGAAACCAACGTGGTTTGAACGATACTTTGCGACAGTGGGTTTCGGGAAACAGCCGTGACTAGCTAGTTGATTTTTCCAACGATGCATCGTACTATGGCAGTGAATCAACGAACTACGTCGTTGTACAGAAAACGCACCCCAGGTTTTGAAAACTGCTTGACAATTTTATAATGTTCAGAGGAAGGCATCGCGTTAAGAAAATGACAAAGATTCAAAGATAAAATAACACCAGGAATATGCATTTGGTATAGCTATAGAGAAATATCTGTAAACTATGTTTCTAATCACAGCTCGAGAGCTGTCGTTCCAACCTCACAACTTTGCGATGCTGTTTGCGAATGTTCGTTGGAACGATAGTTTCGGGAAACATCGATTCGTTGAACTATGCTGATAACGACAGAACACAGTTGGCTAATGATGCTTTTGGGAAACGCACCCCAGATTTGAGGGACAAGATTACAGTTTATGTCAAGTTTAGGATTACTACCAATACTTCTTCAGGAGTGTTATTTACCCCATCATTTCCCTCTAATTTTAGGGATAACTTAAGTGTAGGGTTGGGTTTAATGGATATGGGGTGCGTTTCCCGAAAACATTGTTAGCCAAAGTTGGTCGCAAGTTCCGTCGTTATCAGCATAGTTCAACGAGTCGTGTTTCCCGAAACCATCGTTCCAACGAACATTCGCAAACAGTATTGCAAAGTTGGGTGGTTTGAACGACAGCTCTCGACCAGTAGTTAGAGGCATCGTTTCTATTTTGCTGCACATTTGGACGTAATAAATCCTTATCTTGAGCAAAATAAGCAAGCTGACATTCAGTACAACCGGTGCCTTTTATTTAGAATAAATACAAATATAATTTACATCTTTTAGTTTGTCAAAAGATTTAAAGTAACGTGTTTGAAGAGTGCGCATGTGCGAACGTGCTCTACTATGTAAGAACGAGACAAATATTGAGTCTGGTAATGAAGCAAAACAACTGAGAACATTTAGAAATAGTCCTCAGATCACATATTTGTAATTTATATTTAAAAATCTAGCGTCAATTGCATCTCAAACAGTTTCATTAAAAGCAGTTATTATTCCACCACGCGCGAAACCAACATGGTTGAACGATACTTTGCGACAATGAGTTTCAGTCGTGACTAGCTAGTTGATTTCTCCAACGATGCATCATACTATGGTAGTGAAGCAACGAACTACGACGTTGTACGGGAAATGCACCCATGGTTAGGACTACATTTTCAGACAGGAATGTTGACCCAGGAATGCGTTTGACTCAGCAAAATCAAAATGCCTTTAAAACCTTTAATAAAGCATGTTTTAAATCGTATCGGGCAGCGTTTCCCATTCGTGTCCATTGAGGCTCCTGAGGAGTTTGAGAACCTACAGGGCAGGAATAGGAAACACTGTTATAGATTGTGAACTCCTTTCTGAGCCTGAACATATTGGATTTCGAATCTATCCAAGGAGGTCAGTTGAGGGAGCCTGATGTATTTCAGACCTCAAACTAAGTGTTGAAAAATGAAATGGACATTCATAAGAGATCTATATCTTAAGCCTCCGGCTGTAATATGTGCTGCTTGAATTTCTACAGCACCGAACTGTTTGTTTGAGCTGATATTGAAGTCGATACAGTGAGTGTTCGTCGCATTCTTCACCCCGAGACTTCCCTCACTGAATCCATCGCCAACTGTCTTCTTTGATCCATCTGAAATGTAGAGGAAGTACGAGCGAGCCACTGACACTGTGTGCATAAACTGCAATAGGGTTTTCGTTGATATTATCCATCTCAAGCACAGCACCAAGCAAATTACATTAAAACAAAGAATGCGTGTCATGCTTTACTGCTAAAATAATAGAGAAGATCACCGAAGAACTGTTTTCACCGCCAGTGGGCAGTTTCAATGCAACATGGTACTGATAATAGCCTACACATGATATCATATTTATGTAGCAGCAGGCTTGGCTCCATGTGTCAAAATCAACAAAAGTGTGAAGAAAAGAAAGAGCATATGGATGAAAAAGCAAAAACTTGACCCACTGGGTAAAGTGCACTGTAAATCCATCCATAAATTATGTTGAGACATTCACTTCATAATGCTAATGTTAGTGTTGGCCAATGTTGCCATTAAACAAAGAGTTTAGAGAGAGATTGAAAGAAAAATATAAAATTCATTTGATTTTTTTTTTCATTTATTGTTGATTTAATATATATATATATATATATATATATATATATATATATATATATATATATATATATATATGAAGAGTTCAGATGCAAAAGCCTCTAAATGCCATTTGAAATTTTCTTTTTTTAATGATGATTTTTATCAAACTTGTATATTTAAGTTCTGTAATTTCACTTAAATAACAATTAATAGGTAATTATCATTGCCATTTAAGTGAAATTACTGAACTTAAATATACAAGTTTGATCAAAATCATCATTAAAGAAGGAAATTTCAAATGGCATTTAGAGGCTTTTCTGAACTCTTCATATATATATATATATATATATATATATAATTGATTTATTTTTCAAATATGTTATTTATATTATAAACACGTCTTATTTTTTTAATTCTCAGTTTATATTTGACCTAGGGCATTGAAAGAATAAAACCAGACCTTAAAATGATAAAAAACACATTTCCCTCATTGTAAAAACACATCAGACGGAGTGATTTTATTATGCTTGCTAGTTGAAATGCCAACATTTAAAAATCACATTCCAGCATATCTATTCAAACATGTTTTGTAAGCGTACTCTCAAAGGAGATGACATCACTTGTACTGCAAGGTAATGTACGTTTGTAGAATTGACATAAGTCAGCAGTCCCTTAAAGGATCATGGGGAATTGCGTTGGCCAATGTACTGACAGACAGATTGGTCGAGTAAATGGGACTCAAGAATGAGACAAAACACTTAACATTCAAATCAAAATTCAGACTTTAGGCTATCAGGCCACATAATTGTAATAGATGGACAAATCATTATTTTTATTGGAATCAAAGGTACATGCTATTGGAGCGAATGCACATGCTTATAAATCGAAAACATGCTTTTCTTAGCTAGCAGCCATCATCATGCCCTGACAGTTTAACAATGGGTGGGGAAGGGGGAACGAACAGGCAGAATGTTAATCCATATGTTTCACAACCTTTAGATAGTGTTTTTGTAGTTTGCTGAAGCTTTTGAATAAATTGCACAGAATGTGGATTGCAGATGCATTGATATTCAGAACACATTTGCCTGCCTGGAATAGGTTCTGAAATCATGGAAACGCTGAGCATTCGAATTTGAAACTGCGCCCTGGTTTATCACTGAAACACATAATTACATAGAGCTCATGCAAGGTTTTGTTGTTGTATCCATTGACGACGTAATGGGTCATGCTCATTCACCTTTGCCACCAGACACTGAACCAAAACACAAATCAAAGCTGCAAGTTCCCTAGGAAACTCCAAAAGATGGTCAAACCTTCAACAAAGAGACATCTATACTTTTGAACTGGAGTTTAAAACACTGTACAAAAGCAGAGGAACCATTTTCGGACCTTAACTTTACTGGCAGGTAAGAGTGCAACTACAACCTTCTTAAACAAACCCATTGAAGCCTGTATGGAAATCTTCCTACACGTTTTCCTGTTTCTCAAAGGAACCTTTGGGGTTTTCATGAACAATCCCTTTTCAGGGTTGGGCCGCATGAAAGAGAACGTATACGTATCTCTTGGATAATTTAAGGATATACAGATGTTCTGTATTTTGAGGGTGCATGAGAATTCTGCATTGAAGGCCCTCCATGACCTCAAATTTGGGTCAAATATGGACAAACCCATATGTTGGGTTAAAAATGTAATACAAAAATGTATCGTTGAAAGTGAAAGTTTAAATTTTAAATGACATTTTTTAACCCAACATTTGGGTTTGTCCATATTTGACTCAAATTTGGGTTAAAACAACCCAGCATTTTTCAGATTGTGTATTTCCATCTATTCCACAGATTCATTGTAAAAGCTAGAACAACAATGTATTGCAGGAGACGATTTCAAAGCTAATCTTGTGAAAAAGGAGTGCAGTTAATTGTGTTGAATGTCAAAATATTTTAAAGACAATACAATATTATTTAAATAAAAGAGAGTGCAATACTGTTTTTATCACACTTAAGCCCTTTGCAATAATGTTAAATTAAAAGTTTCACCTTAAAGTAAAATCATTATGTTTTAATTTTTTGGCATGCTTTTAAGAACACTTATTTTGAGGTGTTGACTAAAGGACATGTACTTACGGAGGCGTATTGCATTCACTTGAAGAAAAAAAAAGGAACTCTGTTTTTTCTGAATTAACGAGTTAATTTTTCATGAGAAAAAAAATTGCTCTGTTTTTCTGAATTAATGAGTTAATTTTTCATGAGAAAAACATTTTTTGCTCTGTTTTTCTGAATTAACGAGTTAATTTTTCATGAGAACAAAATTTTTTGCTCTGTTTTTCTCAATTAATGAGTTAATTTTTCATGAGAAAAAAAATTTGCTCTGTTTTTCTCAATTAATGAGTTAATTTTTCATGAAAAAAATTATTTTTGCTGTTTTTCTAAATTAACTCATTAATTCAGAAAAACAGAGCAAAAAAAAAATCCATTAAAAATTAACTCATTAATTCAGAAAAACAGAGCAAAAAAAATTTTCTCATGAAAAATTAACTCGTTAATTCAGAAAAACAGAGCAACATTTTTTTTTCTCATGAAAAATTAACTCATTAATTCAGAAAAACAGAGCAAAAAAAATTTTTCTCATGAAAAATTAACTTGTTAATTCAGAAAAACAGAGCAAATTTTTTTTTGTCATGAAAAATTAACTCGTTAATTCAGAAAAACAGAACATGCAATACGCCTCCGTATTGTACTTGATTATAATTGTAACTGTAGTTTTACATCTTAATTGCACCAAATTTGCACTAAATTTTACAAATAAATACATGATATACAAGTTTCAAGAAAAATTAAATGAAAGTATATTTTAGTTGCCATAAATGCTTGTCAGTACATTCGACAGTGCACTTTCATATTTTAATGACAATAGTAATTTTGAAATTACATATAAAGATGTACTGAAGTCACAATTTGGTTTAAAAATAACACTGTTCATTTAGTATCAGTTTAAAAGTTTAATTTAGTCACAAATAACATGCATTTAAGTCTCTGAAAATATCACATTCAGTTCGGACTTATATTATTTTATAGCACGATTTTAAAATAAAATCAATAGAAGGTAAACCTTTATAATGTATACGATGAGTATATGGATGCATGCAAAACATTAAATGCAGCTAAAAAAGTTTATATGGGAAAGCAATTGTTTATCAAGTCAAATTGCCTAAAGTTTGTCTGAACGTCTTGCAACAATATGTGGCACAGACAGAAAATCAAACCCGCACAACTTGAGCTAATTAAAGACTAATGATGAAGCCCTTATTGGTGTTACAGTTGACTTCACATTCCATATGCCATCCTGAAGCCTTTTCATCATGGGATTAGAGCTTAACTGACTGTCCAAAATCATAAAACATCAAAACGCTGAGAACGAGGGTTGTACGCAGAGAGCACATGGGTTCCGTGCAGGCAGCAGATGCAGCTGGGACTTACATTCCTTAAATGAGTCAAACTGACAGCACCAACTGACAGATAATCCAGGTTTAGCAGGGTCAGTCCTCATTTTATAATATATTTTAAACTAAATTGGATATACTTTATATATTGGATTAAAAAGGGTTAGTTCACCCAACAATGAAAATTCATTAATTACTGCACCCTCATGTTGTTCCAAATCTGATTTCTCGTTCATCTTCTGAACACAAATGAAGATCTTTTTAATGAAACAAGTGTTCTGTCCCTCCATTGACAAACTACGTAACTACAAACCCGATCTCACAGCAATTCGTACAGATTTTATGAGGTGGCTAATTTGTACAAATTTATACCAATGACCTACCCCGCCCCTAAACCTAACCTTCACTAGGGTTTAGACAAATTGTATGAATCTTACTCGTGAGAATTCATACGAATCAGCCACATTTTACTCACTCGTATGAATTCATATGAATTGGTCATGACTCATGAGATTGGTATCCACTTTCAAGGCCAAGAAAGGTAGTAAAGACATAATTAAAGTTATCAATGTGACTCCAGTGGTTTAACCTCAATTATATTATATAATTTATTTTGTCAAAATATACATTTTATGACAAAATATTAACCCCTGAGGTCTAAGTTTTGACATGCACTGACATTTATGCTTTTTTCTGTTGCTTATAAACATATTAATGGCACAGGTCAAATTACACTCTATTTAGCACAAAAAGGGCTACCAAAATATGTGAGCAACATGTATGTACTTGTTTGTATTTTTGAATGAATATTGTTTATGCATGGTTATTGAAAAAAGTAAAATTAAAGTTTCTGATATAAGGCCACAAAACGCATACTAAATATGCGTCCACAAGGCTTTTGACTATGGATGTTGTCGCCTAAAGTTTTTGCTTCAAAATGATCTGAAAATCATTCTGCCTAATCATTGTATATACACAAATTAAGAGTTCAGATGCAAAAGCCTCTAAATGCCATTTGAAATTTTCTTCTTTAATGATGATTTTTTTTATCAAATTTGTATATTTAAGTTCAGTAATTTCACTTAAATAACAATTAATAGGTAATTATCATTGCCATTTAAGTGAAATCACTGAACTTAAATATACAAGCTTGATAAAAATGATCAATCTAAAAGAAAATTTCAAATGGCATTTAGAGGCTTTTGCATCTGAACTCTTCAAATATAACCTGTTTTGTAACAAATCCTGTTCAAGGTTACATAGGCCATTCTATAGAATTTATTCATAGAGTTGCAAACATCTTGAAAAGAACATTCTTTTTCCATAAATCTCTTATAAAGTTATATATATATATATTCTTATGGAGTCACATGGATTACTTTAACAATGTCTTTACTACCTTTCTGGGTCTTGAAATAGGTAGTTGCATAGACTATCAATGAGTGACAGAAAGCTCTCAGATATCATTAAAAGATCTTGATTTTTGGATGAACAAACCCTTTCAGTATGAATTTTCTTTTAGTTTTTCACTTTCAATCTTGCGTTCCCCCAATAAACTTTGCATTATTTTGCAAAAGGTCTACGTTCCTCACAAAAACAAAACTAGTTTACTCACAAAAGAATTGAAATGTAGTTTTTCCACTCATCTCAGTCTTAGTATTGCTTGCAAATGTTTTGTGACAGAACGCAAATAGTAAAAAATCTGGCAGTAAGCAACCATACAATGTATCCTATGAGGCCATGGGTGAGGAGATGTGAATGGCAATGAAATGATGCAACTGACACTGGTAGGTCACATGACAATGGCAGCATTTGTCCAGATTACACATTCATACTATACAGAACATACTTGTTAGCAGTCGCAAAGTAATTACTTATTCAAAAGAAGTACCTATTGTACAATTTTGGACACAGACAGAGTCCTCTCATCACATGTTATTCACATTTCTAGTTTTCTGTTCACTTTGCTTGCAAAAGTTTTGTGAGAGAATGCAAATGCTTTGAGAGAATGCACAAGTTTGGCAATAAACACAAACCCATTATCCCTCCCTAGTAGCTCCATACATTCCATTCTGTTATAGAAATTACGATAATAGTAACTGTAAAATTTCCAAAGAAAAATCAAAACTCATTTCAAGTTGATGTTCTCATGTAAATTCACTCTTAATCTCTCACTAAGCAATGGGTAAATAAAGCTCTTTATTTTCATCATGTTGGATGAAATGTTCATATTCTTTCTATTGTGTAAATAATCAAGTCATCATTAATAAAGTTGAGTTTGACCATAACATATTTCTGGAAGACCGATATACCCTTTTATAGAAATATGTTCTTAAACACATCGTTAGTTTGTTAAAGTACAGTGTATCGTTCAAAAGGTAATACATAAGAGAAATGACAGAAAGTAAGATTTGTTATGATGTGTTCTCTCTCTTTCTTTCTTCTTACATTCTGTAGGTGTAACTTGTAAGCAATCACTTTAGATTCAGTTAAGGTTCCCCTTGTTGACCCAAGAACAGAAATGGGCACAGCCATGCGATGCGTTTCTGTCCCGTGAGACGTTTCAGAGACCACACAGGATCCATCAGAACAGCAGGCTCAATGGCATGGAACTCTATATTGAAACAAAGACTGCAGCTCCAAGTCACAAACCAGAGAGGGGTCTCACCTCTTGAAACATTTCCAATACATCAACATGGATCATCTTCTCCAAACACTGATGCCTATAGCAACGGCATGCTTCAGGGGAGGTCCTTTAAAGGTTCAAGAAACCTCTCAGAGAAAACCTCCAAGAAATCTTTCACAGGCAGAAAAGCTCTGCTCATAGGTAACTATATCTCAGTGCTTTTCTAAAATGTGAGTATTAAATATATACTTAAACACTGCACAACACATGCTTAATGGGATTTTGTACACCAATTAAACAGATGTGTATTTATATTATTATATTATATTATATTATATTTTATCACACTTCAGTTTAGGGTCTACTATTAACTATAACTTTTGGCTCAATAAACTCCAAATTATGGCCTATTAATAGTAAGTGAAGTAGATGCATTAATATGTGCTTTATAAGTACTAATGAACAGCCAATATCCTATTTGCATGCTAATAAGCAAGTTAGTGAGAATTAGACCCCCCAAAAAGTATTTATTGTATTGTAATTGTATTGTATTGCTTGATATGATATGATATGATATGATATGATATGATATGATAATATCATATCATATATCATGCACTGGGCAGTTGGATGCTTGCTTCTGATTTGTTGATAAATGTTCTAAGACAATAATTTTCTATGTAAAGCTGAACTTTAAAGATGCAGGACAGTTTCCAATCCCATTAATCATTTATTGAAAAAACAACCAAAAAACAAGGAGAAGAACATCTAAAAACTAAGGAAACATTAAGAACACCAACAAAACAGCTATGGAAAGAAAAGACCTGACGAAACACTGGGGTTTATATACCCACAGGGTAATCAACTAACAAGACACACCTGGACACAATCAGGGAACTAATTAACAAGAAAACTACAAAGGGACTACAAAAACAGTGCTCAGGAAACCAAAAGTCAAACTAAAAGTCACAAAACAAAACACGGGAACACAAACAAAACAAGGAACCAATGACACAAATGCATCATACTGTACACTGTAAAATAAATAAAAAAAAATAAATAAATCTTGCCTTACATTTTTAAGTACAATCACCTTGGATGTTTAAGTCATTTAAACTTAAATTACATTAAACCGACTTAAAACAAAATTAGTTGAAGTTTTAAGTTAAATCTAATATATATATATATATATATATATATATATATATATATATTAATGTAGAAACATGTTGTCTTAATTTATTGATCACATACATTTTTTTTTACATTCTAGTTTGCTCCATATCACTTTGCCAAAATATTTTAGCTATTTCAAAAGTCCCAAAAAACAGCAAATTAACCAAAGCCCAAACATATAAAGACCAAGTAATTAAAAATGACAAATAACATTTAAATGACATTTTATTATCTAATTGTTGTGCAGTATTTTTAAAAAATTCAACTGCTGTTATCAATTATACCATATTTACTGTATAATATGCGAGGGAAAATATACAGTCAGCATGTGATAATAATATACACTCTCCTGCCTATTATTCGTCTACTTAACGTTAAATAAATATACGTAATACTTGACCAAGATTTAGCTGATGCTGGCGGCAGCTGCAGTTAAAGACGTTTAAACCCTATTAATCAAGATCTCTGTTTATGTTCTCGCAGCATGTGGTGTGCGATGTGTCCTGTCACCACGACCCTCCAACTGCTCCACATCATCACCTCATAAAGACGAGAAAGACAGACCTCATTCCTCTTCTGCAAGGAGACAGAAATGCAGTAGAGACTGTTTTGAAAAAGAGAGTGAACTGAGGGTATGGGAATCATACACTGCGATAAAAAGAACGGAGGACAGAGAGAGGGCGAGGAGCGGTATACACAGACAGAGAGTCCCGCTGGATTCAACCCACCGGCCTTCCACTGTCCCACTGGAGAATCAGATGAGACGCCGAGCACTAAGCACACCAGGTATAAGACTTTCTGTATAAGACCAACTCCCAAAATTATTCCCCCAACATGTGATGTTATTTCCCCTTTGCATAAGTTTATCAGTGCTGCAGTGATGCTTATTTTTGTAGTCAAAAACCATAAAAAATTTACGAAAATTGTATTTAGGCTTCAAAATTCATAAAAGTTTGCAAAAAGTTATCGATTTGACCCCCTTGATTGCATGACATGCACTTTTTGCAATGACCCGCCATTAAATATTTAATAACAAAATGAAAGATAATGTTCGAAAAACTCGTGCAACAGTTATTTGCTTAGCAAAGGCACACTGACTGAGAGTGCTGTGTGGCATCTGAGACAAGTGTAATCATTGACCTGTGAACATGAGTTTGCATAAATTGTTTACCTCATCTCAAAGGTCTCATGCTCAAAGTTGTAAACTAGCAGAAGAACGTTGTTGTTCTCCTTCTCAAAGTAAATAGTGTCAAATGCTTACAAGACGGCACATTTACAAAATCATTCTTTGTCCATTTCTCACACACTAATTCCCAATCGTTTCATTCTTTATGGAGAAACTCCCATGTGTAAAATTGTCTGGAGAAAAAAAGATGACCAAAATGTCCTTCAAGATACACATGCTGAGGGCAATCTTACCCCATCACTACATCTCTTCCTGCCTTCATCGTACCATCCGCAGGACCAGGGAGAAGACACAACGGCGGGACAGGATAATAGGTAAAACTAAACCTGAACTGATAGGCTAACTGATTGGCTAACGTCTTTGCTAACACAGTCTCATCCCAAGACGTCATATAACTGACGTCTTGGGACGTCTTTTGACCATACGTCAACATCTCCATTTTAGGGTACCCTTTAACGTCAGTTACATGACGATTTTGGGACGTCATACAACTGACGCTTTACCTTTAATGTCAGTTAGGTGATGGGGTAGGTTTAGGGATAGGTTTAGGTCTGGGGTAGGGTTAGGATCCGATAACGTCATCTAACCGATGTTAAAGGGTACCCTAAAACGGCGGATGTTGACGTATGGTCAAAAGACGTCCCAAAACGTCAGTTATATGACGTCTTGGGATGAGACTGCGCTGTCTTTGCATAGGAAACAGTATCAACGCCCACTCACTATTGCATAGTGTTTTGAAAACGTTGCAGTTGTCTTCTTCATCGTTCAACATCTTTCATTACACTGTACTTCACTTACAATTACTATCTGCAGTCAAATGCTTCGAACAAACATAATCCTCTGGTCACATTTTGTCCAAAGAAAAATAGAAACTTTAGCATTTCACTAAAGATTATGAAACACTTTAGAGGCAATTTAGAGGCAATGACATTTCATATTGTAACACTAATTCAGACAGCAGTTTCAGGGTTAGGAAGGAATCGGGCTGAAGGATGCGATAGGCTAATCAATTAATTGTGTCTGTTACTCACACAATGTGATAGATTTAAAATACTTGGGATATTTCTAATTTTATGGAAGACATTATTGTACTTTTATCTGTAAAGCCAATTACGTGTTTTATATAATGTTGTTTTATTGAAAAGTTGTTTGGTTAGGCTAATAGGGACATTTTAAGGGCCGTACACACCGGGACGAATATCGCCACACGTTGTTCGCCAGCGTTTTTCAATGCGTTTTTTTGTGTTTTCGGTGACCATGAACCGAGTGAACATGCAAATTCATTCCCTGACATTAGATGGCGCCCATTTGCTCTGCACTCCATATCAGTTCTCTTTATCAAGATTTTTGTAGTCACTGTCGCGTTTGTCATATCGTTCTTTATGTTCTAACACCAACGAGACCAGCAGCTCTACATTCACCTTTCCTTGCATCTTCATCATCTTATTTCTTCCTGGCTGTGTAGACGGAACTGTGTATATATCTTCTTTGCCGTTATGTATGTGTGAACCTTTTGTGTTTGAGCGCCCCCAAGTTGTGTTTTACAGTAACTTCAGAAGCTCCAAACACGTGAGCAAAAGCGCCAATCTCATTGGTCGGATAGTTTTTGACGCAGCGCGTCAAGCTAAAAAACGAACCTGAGGCGTTTTTTTTTTTTTTTTATAAATGACGCTTTCACACGTGGCGTTTTACGCGTCGGTGTGCACACTCACATTGGCACCCTTTGTTTAGTCACGGGCCGTTAAACGTCGGCGAATATCGTCAAATTCGACCTGGTGTGAACAGGCCTATAGGCTATTCAAATTATTGTGGATGTTCAAAGTGAAAATCATATATCATGGTGACAATATAATTTCCCAACTTATAATTTCATAACGATAAAATTACGCTTTATAAATCTATAGCGTTCTGCAGGAATTACATACTTTTTTAGGGCAAAACAAACAAAAAAATGCCTAAAATTGTATTTAGGCCTCAAAATTCATAAAAGTGGTGTTCATTTGTGAAGATTATCTTTAAATTTCATAAAATGTATGTTTATTTATGAAGATTATCTACCAAATGTGTAAGAAACTTAAACATTTGTTGGTCATCAAGCTTAACTTATGCAGTTATTCAAACGCCTATGGGACAAATTTGGTTTGTTGTGTTCATGAGTGAATTATGTTGTCCCTATTATTATGAAGTGTTGTGTAATGATGGAATATGTGTGGAGAACGAGAAGAGTAAACAAGATGGATGAATTTCCCTACTCCTGTCTGGTGTGTTTCTCCGCTTACTAACTCCTGACAGACACCACAATGTTTTTGCCAAGGGAAACAGGGTGATGCTAACTTCAAATTGGCCTACAAAAATAAGTGAACCCTGCAGCACTCTATTGAAGCCAAAGGTTTATCATTGACAGCAATGGGTTTGCCAACCTTGTCTGTTCAACATGTGGCAGTATCGGACACCTTGGATGTAAGATTAAGTGCAAAGTATTTCAACAATAAAAACTACATGAAACGAAATAGATGGCTAGCATATTCGAATGCCAAAAATATTGGACTCATTCATCCATCCCCTTGAGCGGTTACCAAGGATACTTGAGTGATATCATGAGTCCTCTGTGCTACAGAGGCAGTATTAAGTGACATTGTAAGCCGAGTGGTTAGTGTCTGCCATTCAGCTGGTGACAGTATGATGTTCTCACTTCCATGGAAACTCACAACATACTAGAGGAACTCATGCTAGGAATGGCATTAACCTGACGCTCACAGATGAAGTAAACCGTCGCCAGGGTAGGAACATTGTCTCAGTTCCTGTGGTGAAGGGGTCCCACTAAGGTCTTCTGTGATATTGCCTATTCATTTGGTCAGGGTGGAAGGGGCCCATTCATAATACAACCCAGTGCAAGTAAATTTCAGTTGATATACAGTCAGTAAATGAGTCAATGACAAATAAGTGTCCATGATAAAGAATAATTTACCCTCCAAAAAATGAAACATTTTGTAATGCAACCCTTCGACAACCTTCGGAGCACAATGTGATTTGTACCCCCCAGAACAGCCGGTAATATTACACACTTACATTTGATATATACTGATATTGAGAGATAATAATAGAAGATCATGCCAAGAATCTTCAGGTTTTTCCCAACACATTCTCATCCCAAGACGTCATCTAACTGACGCTTTTGACCATACATCAACATCCAATGTTTTAGGGTGCCCTTTAAAGGGATACTCCACTTTTTTTGGAAATAGGCTCATTTTATAACTCTCTCAGAGTTAAACAGTTGAGATTAGAAGAATATCAGTAACCAGACAGTTTCTGGTCTCATTGACTTCCATAGTATATTTTTTTCCTACTATGGAAGTCAATGAGACCAGAAACTGTCTGGTTACTGATACTCTTCTAAATATCAAAAAATCGTCTGGATGGATTCAAAAACGGTAAAACTCCACTGTTTAACTCTGGGGGAGTGGTAAAATGAGCCTATTTCCAAAAAAAGTGGAGTATCCCATTAACATCAGTTAGATGATGATCCTAGGGCGTCATCCAACTGACGCTTTACCTTTAGCGTCAGTTAGATGACGCAGGTAGGTTTAGGTCTAGGGTAGGGTTAGGATTAGATAGCGTCATCTAACCGACGTTAAAGGGTACCCTAAAACGTCAGATGTTGACGTATGGTCAAAAGCGTCAATTAGATGACGTCTTGGGAGGAGAACGGGCTGGTTTTTCCTTCTTTCAGGAATTTCTTTCTTTTGAGGCTTTTTTTTTCTTTAGGACAGACATTTTTAACTTTATTCCTCAAAAATATGACAAATTTTATTCTAGTACAGAAACTAAAACATGCTCATAATGGAAGAAGTGCTTCAAGTAAGTTATGTATGAATTGCATTTATTGTATTTTTAAATAAATTAAAGTTAGGGAAGGCAATTTTGGCAAGCTATCTTTGAAAGCATAAGATCCCACCCTCCCTTCAGAGTGTCTCTAAAGCTACAGTACGCCTCCACCAAAACACATGAACACTTCATTAGGTCATTATTAACCTAATGAAGTATTGATGCCACCTGTACAGTTGAAGCATTTGCAGAGTCCCAATAGAGCTAATCTCCAATAACAATGGAAATCGGTACGCTTTTGTCTTGTACATATTTTCAGTTTCCCATGACTACATAGTTCACTTCATGTTTCAGTATCACAGCAGCTGAAATACAGCTGTAGGCCAGGCTGCAAATATAATTTCACATTAAGCTTTTGCTCATGTTCCAGGCTAGCAAAACTCCTTTCTCTGAACATAGATCTCCGGGGTGCTGTAATCGAGAAGGGATTTCTGTTTTACTTCGCCTCAGGATGTAATCACTCTTTATGGCTTTTGGACATCTAAAACAAAATAGTTTTAAAAGTAATATGTTGTAAAATGATTTTGCCCTGCAGAAAAACAGTCTTTTAATCTACGAACAAATATGTAAACTTTATAGTCCAAGTGCGCAGGATTTTCCAAACAAGATGTGATGTCTGTTTTCTCACTGTAAAAGGTTTGCTGTGATAAAATTGAAACATTCAACATTAGAATAAGAAATAATGTGTTGTTTCAACTTAAAAAAAGTATGTGTTTGTGCTTGACTTAAAGGAGTAGTTCACTTTTAAAAAAAACTTTTGCTGATAATTTACTCACCCCCATGTCATCCAAGATGTCCATGTCATTCTTTCTTTAGTCGAAAAGAAATTAAGGTTTTTGATGAAAACATTCCAGGATTTTTCTCTATATAATGGACTTCAGTGGGAACCAAACGGTTCAAGGTCCAAAAGACCGTTTCAGTGCAAACTGCAAACTGTTCAAAGGGCTTTAAATGAATAAGAACAATGAATAAGGGTCTTATCAAGCGAAACGATCGCTCATTTAAAAAAATAACAAAGTTTAAGTTTTCAACGAACAAAATGAGCGAATTGACTCGGAAAAATATTCGTTCATTTTGATGAAAGAGTTTGGACAGGAGAGTCACAAACGCGCATCACAGAACAGAGCAAGGTGAGCATTTGAGCTTATAAAACTTAAACTTTGTTATTTATTTCTTAAATGAACGGTCGTTTCGCTTGATGAGACCCTTATTCATCGTCTGAAATTGTTTAAAGCCCTTTGAAAAGTTTGTAGTTTGCACTGAAACTGTCTTTTGGACCTTGAACTGTTTGGTTCCCATTGAAGTGCATTATATGGAGAAAAATCCCGGAATGTCACCAAAAACCTTAATTTCTTTTCAACTGAAGAAAGAAAGACATGGACATCTTGGATGACATGGGGGTGAGTAAATTATCAGTAAAAATTTTTTTTTTAAAGTGAACTACTCCTTAAAAATATTACATTTAGTTAACTTTAGTTTAGTCTAGTTAAGTTGGATATTTGTTGTTATAACTAATTGCAGCAACATTTTTTTTACAATGAATGTACCGTACCTTAGTTTCCTTCAAGTGTTGACAATTTGTTTTCTTTAAAAGCAGCTCAGAGGTGCACGAGAACCAAGACGTCACGGAGGAACTCGGAGAGCATGACATCACCATGGAGAGCCAAAAACAAGACATCGCCATCAACAAAACAGAAGATGAAGAACAAAATGATTTCACAGATATCACACGATATGATATTACAGAGACCTGTCGGAATGACACACAGAACGATACTCCAGAGGAAACCTTTGAGAGTGACATGATGGAGGAGAGGCGCCAACAAGACGAAAATAGACAACCAGAAAACACAGAAAGTCAATTTGACATTGGCAGATCTTATAATATCCTTGAAGACAAGCCAGAAGCATCCGTCACAGAGAAGACTGAAGGCATATATAGGAGGAGTATATCGGTTAGAAGTCCCTACAAAGCGTACAATGCCAAAACACGTTTTTCGGCCACAGCCACACCTCTAACGTTCCCGTCCACCCAGACGAACAGAAATCCATTTCCCTCTGTTAGCGTCCTGCCGTCGTTTTACAGAACTTCATTTGGCTATCGCTTGACGTCTGAACCCTGCAGATCCAAAACAAGGACCAGAACAGCCTGTGATGACAGCAGATTTACACGGCAGATGAATGACATGCGACATACCATGGAAATAAAAGGAAATCCCTGCTTATTAAAAACAAGGACTGGAGCGCCAGGAAGTCCCCACCCCAAAATAATGAGCACTGACAGGGGGTCCCAGCCTAATAAAATGAAAACTACCAAGACGTTTTTGTGGGGACCGGAGGGGCCCCAAGAGACTAAGACAGTGTGTAAGCTAGAAAGTCATGTGAACAGGTGGAGAAGCCTGGATTAAGTCTGAGAGTGAAAGTTGTGTGTGGCCCTTCATGCCTTTCCAATAGAGAGAATCTGCTTTGCAAAAAAACTGTGACTGAATCAAAGTAGTTCAGACTGGGACGTTAAACCACTTTAGGGTTAATAAACTCAAATGTCTTATGACATTTTGAGAAGAAGGGCTGCACTGTTCTTCTTTTAATATAGTCCAACAAAGAAGAATGATAGACTTTTTAGGATTTCTGACACCCATCTGGTCTTTCTCAGTGAATGGTATTGATGGCGACTATTATGATTCATTGAACATTGAATTCCTGAGGGCTTTGGTGCTTTTTATTTCTTTCTGATTTGATATAAAAATAAAAAAGCTTTTTCATCCAAAAATGATGTCTGGTGACTGTCTTTTAGCAATGGGGAGTGGCATTACATAAGACTTTTGAAGGCAAAGAGAAAAGTATCTCAATGCAACAAAAATAAAAATAAACAAAAAACAGCTGTTAATTTTGAAACTGAAGGCACATTTAAGTGTAGTGCACACTGAAAGGTCAATTGCTACTTTGAAATCAGATCCATGAGTTGTTTTGTGAACATAATATCCATATACGTTACTGTTCAAAAGGTTAGGGTCGGTACGATTTTGTAATGTTTTTGAAAGAAGTCTCTTTTTCTTAGTATGTATTAAAATGTATTTTTTTTCCTGTGATGCAAACCTTCAGTGTCTTCCAGTCTTCAGTGTCACATGATCCTTCATTCGAATATGCTATATGGAAATCATTCTAATATATTCATTTGATGCTCAAGAAATATTTCTTATTATCATCAATGGAGAAGACAGTTGTGCTGCTTAAAGGAATAGTTCACTCAAAAGTAAACAATTTAGGGGTGTGGTCCTGGTCAAGACAATCTGAACTCCAAACTGAATGTCAGAATGGGAAAGAAGGGTGATTTAAGCAAATTTGAGCGCGGGATGGTTGTTGGTGCCAGACGCGCCAGTCTGAGTATTTCACAATCTGCTCAGTTACTGGGATTTTCACACACAACCATTTCTAGGGTTTACAAAGAATGGTGTGAAAAGGGAAAAACATCCAGTATGCGGCAGTCCTGTGGGCGAAAATGCCTTGTTGATGCTAGAGGTCAGAGGAGAATGGGCCGACTGATTCAAGATGATAGAAGAGCAACTTTGACTGAAATAACCACTCGTTACAAACGTGGTATGTAGCAAAGCATTTGTGAAGCCACAACACACACAACCTTGAGGCGGATGGGCTACAACAGCAGAAGACCCCATCGGGTACCACTCATCTCCACTATAAATAGGAAAAAGAGGCAACAATTTGCAAGAGCTCACCAAAATTGGACAGTTGAAGACTGGAAAAATGTCGCCTGGTCTGATGAGTCTCGATTTCTGTCGAGACATTCAGATGCTAGAGTCAGAATATGGCATAAACAGAATGAGAACATGGATCCATCATGCCTTGTTACCACTGTGCAGGCTGGTGGTGGTGGTGTAATGGTGTGGGGGATGTTTTCTTGGCAAATGCCACGCAGAATTAAGGCAATTCTGAAGGCGAAAGGGGGACAAACACTGTATTACTGTAGTATGGTGTTCTTAATAATTCTTTAGGTGAGTGTATATGAAGAGTTCAGATGCAAAAGCCTCTAAGTGCCATTTGAAATTTTCTTCTAGAATGATCATTTTTATCAAGCTTGTATATTTAAGTTCAGTAATTTCAGTTAAATTTCAATGAGGATTACCTATTAATTGTCATTTAAGTGAAATTACTGAACTTGAATATATAAGCTTGATAAAAATGATCATTTTAGAAGAAAATTTCAAATGGCATTTAGAGGCTTTTGCATCTAAACTCTTCATATATATATATATATATATATATAAAGAATCAGTTCATTTTTAAGGCACTGAAGAACACAATGACTTGCTCACATTTCTCGAAATCAGTCATTCTTTATACACTTTCATTTTGTGTCTTTATGCTGTACTGTTATATGTTGAATGAATTATTCAGATTCTAAACATTTTCAAAGAGTGTAACCCAAGACTCCCATCAATGCCATAGATTTTCTGATTAAATGAACACTATACATTCATAAAACAGCAGCAGGGTTGCGTGGAATACCCAGAGGTCACTGTCTCCCAGCATTCCCTTCCAGTTCAGACTCAGAGTAAATATTTCTATTGCCCTCAGAAAATGAAAGAGAGAGGATGTAAGCCGGGTATTGATAAAGCCTGAACATACACATTAGCTGCAAGGCAACAACAACTGCTATTTTTGAAGCAGAAAAACACTAAAAGTAATTCATGAAAATCATGATGGTATGGGAACAGACTGGTTCAGACACTCTCAGTGATCTGCATGCTATTTCAGTGAAGTCAAATTTGAGTTGAGTATTTTCTATTTACATGAACCTGACAATTTAATTTACTTGTTTAAAGTTTAATAAATCCAATTCTATAAGACAATGCAATCGCATCATCAAGCTATTCAAGATGCCTCTCATTGTCAAACAGTATATACAACAAAGCTATTTTTGTTCCAAATAAAACAAATGTGTTCAAGATGGTGGGGTGGTTAGATCCATCTGTGAGATTGAATAGACTTTCGATTTACTTGAAAACATTTGCTGTCCTCTAGTGGTCACTTTCTGCTGTTGCCAAGAAGTTTTGATGTGACCTCTGGAAAACAGATACACTAACGGTACAGACTATATTCTAATTTTGACCTTTCCTTTCCCTAAGTTACATCTGTAACACTTTACAACAAGGTCTCATTCATTAACATTTGCAAATGTATTAACAAACACAAACTGACAATGAGCAATACGTAGGCTATGAATTCATCTTTGTTAATGTTAGCACAAATACAGCTGTTCAGTTCATTCATTGTTTGTTCATGTTAGTTCACAGTGCATTAACTAATGTTGACAAATACAACTTTTGATTTTAATATTAATAGGACTAAATGTTGAAATGAACAAATAATAAAGTCTGTAAAGTTTATTAGTTCGTGTTAACTAAGAATAACTAATGTTAACTAGGCTAATGAAACCTTATTGTCAACCCCAAATCTGTCTAGTGCACTTTTATATGTAAAATGTTAAATCGTAAATGTCGTTTATCATAGTATTAGTCACACACTCTCCATGTTATAACTATTTCCAAACACCTTGGAAGACAATAATCAGATATGAATACATTTCATAAAAAAAACATTTCAAAACGATTTTTATTTATTTATTTGAAAATATGCTATAAAAAATACTGATCAAAAGTTTGTTATAATTACGTTTTTCCCTAATGCTCATTGCTCACTAAGGCTGCATTTATTTGAAAAAATGACACCTATCTCTAATTACAAAATAAATACAAAGGTAGGCTACATAAAAATGATAACGTTACATCAATCTAGCATTTTGTAGGCAACTTCATTTGAGTCAAGCCGCATTAATCGTTGCCTTCTCAGGAAACGGAAGGACAGAGTTTACAGCGTAACAATTCCGTTTCCGCTCCAGTCGGGATTTGTGTCCGCTCTGCAGGAATGTGTGGAGATGCTCGAGCTGGGAGAGAGGAAGAGGAGGAGGAAGAAGAGGAGGAGGAGGTATAACAGCCGCACCTTCCCTCTGACAGATGAACACATTAACGGCTCTCCGCACTGTCACTGAGGGAAGCTGCAGACCTGTCCGTTATCGCACATTCCCGGGCTCCTCCTCATGGCGAAAAACACCCTGTCCTCACGATTCCGGGGAGTCGACATCGACGAATACGACGAGAATAAATTCGTGGACGAGCAGGACGAGGCGGCCGAGCAGCAGCAGGAACCGGACGCCTGTGAGGTGGACCAGCTCATCGGACAATATCCTTCAGCTGCCTTCACTGCCATCATTCAATAAACTGTATATTATTATCCTACCGTATGCTAACGGATATTGTTTATTATCTCTAGGAAACATGGCAGGGAAAAGGTCATCTCTTTTAAAGGCACCCAAAAAACAACCTTGTCCTAGTTTAAATGTCCCTCGCACATTATTTATACACAGTCAGCTGTCTATCTAGGCATCAGTGTCTGTCCAGAAATGCTGTCCTTAGTGTCCAGGTAGGCAGCTCCCAGTGTGTTTGACACGAATGTTAATAACGAATAGCGAAGATGTTGAATAGTTTAGGATAGGGATGTGTTTTTAAGTTTTATTCAAAATTATAGATGTTTTGTTGTATGAAGTAAGTTAGCAGGTTATTTTGTGGATCGATTGCTGGTGAATGCTGATTTTCTTTCTGGTCTAAGTTATTCATTCATAATAGCTTTGTTTTTTTAGGTAGATTTATTCAGCTTTTACTTCTATTTTATTTGCATTTGTTTTGTATTTTGGTACTGATTCCCCCCCAACTTCAGTTTAGTTATCTTCACTTTAGTGATATCAATTATAAATTATTTTTAATATTATTTAAAATATCCTTAAGGGCTGCTTCATTAACACATTTATTGAGACTATTTAAATATTTAAATGCACATTATTTTTTACAGTGCCATTACATTTGGTTCAATGCAAATTTTAGGTAACGCATTATTTTTTCTTTGTTTAACACGTTACATGTATTGATTGTAGTAATAACTTTAAAATATGCATAATTACATGCAACTAACCCTAATCCTACCCTAACCCTATAGTAAGTAAGTACATGTAGTAGTTAATTACTATTATTCAGTAATAAAATGTATTATTACACTGTAACAGGGACATATTAAAATAAAGTGCAACCAAAAAAGTAGTTTCAGTTTTTCTAATTATGTTATTTTTTTAAAACCTTGAATGATCTTGAAAATGACAAGGTTGTATATTTTTAACCTGTGATTGATAAGCATTAGTCTTCGGATGTGTTTTTAAATGACACACTATAATTGCCAAATCAGTTTATTAACGTTATTTAGTTTCCCTCCAACTGTATGTAATGTCATTTATTTAATCAGGTCATCACCGTTTGTGACCTGGATGATCCATTTTTGGTGCTCAGAGCCCTACATTTTTATACTGTAGGTTGGAGCATTAAAGAGGTTCGAGGCAGATGCCTCCTTATGAAATAAAGACATGATTTTCACATTCATGTCATAAGCATATGGACTATTCTAGTGTTTAAAGGTTTGCCTTAGCAGCAGGTTATGTGTTTTTTCAGTTGATTATTTTAGATAGTCCCACCCCAAAATCATATGAGTAAGTGTCGGGATGGTCAGAATGATATTTTTATAAACAGAATGATGTTTTGATATACCACAGAGAATCCGAGAGAGTTAAAATTTTTCTGAGTAATCAACCCACAAATGATTTATTTATAGTATTAGTAACTGGTCTCTCTATATTAAGCTGGGATATAAGAAGTGTTTTAAAATCAACATATTTTAACATAAAGTCATGATTAGCCAGTGAAATCAACTCCAGAAATGTTCAAACCAAACTTCTGAATGCCAGCTTCTTGAAAAAACCAAGAAGAAAACCATGCAAAAATAAGATTTAGGCCCTACTCTCTTCAAGGAATGCTCTTCAGGGTTCTTTGAGAGTGACTCCTTAACTAAGTGTGATGCACAGGGGACATGATGTCAGCATTTCACATCGCCTTGAGGAATCCACCAATCAACTCCAAGAATCCAGCAGTGAAAGTAAGAGCCAATTCTGTTCATCAGACGGTTTGATTTATCAATTTCAGATGTTCAAGAATACCGAAAGTGTTCGAAATCGAATACTTTTCTACTAGTCTTTATAGAATGCGAAAAACGAGTACTATTCGATGGATAGTACTATCCCATGAGGCCATGGGAGTTGATTTATGAATGGCTATGATGATTTATGACTTGACAGTAACAACACGGCGGATGCAATACATCTGAATTTCATTCATACTACCTATATTCATAATATATCCAATGTACATTTTAATGGTCGTGAAGTAAATTGAAATGTAGTAGTACCTACTCAGACAGTATGTGATTTTGGACTCGCTGTTCTATTAGGGGCCCTATTTGTGACAACAATGAGTTCATTGTGTGCCTTAAATGTGCTGTTGTTTTAGCTCGAGGGGTGTGAAATTCAGCCCTCTGGATGGTTTAAAGGAATATTCTAGGTTCAGTACTACTAAAGCTCATTAGAAAGCATTTGCAAAATGTTGATTCCACTAAAATTCATTTCTACTTGTCTGTTTTTTTCTTCTAAAATTGTTAAATCTGAGCCATACTTTGGCATTTGCAATGGAAATGAGTCGATTGGTAAACAATAAAATTGTATTTTAATGGTATAGCTACAAGATGTAAACAGTATCTGTTGACGTTTTTGGTGTGAAAAAATTATCTCGCTAACCTTTTCTGTTTAAAGTTATATCCAAATTTACAGCGTAATGCCTAACACGACGATAAAAAACAACAGTTTTACAGCTCAGATGGTACACAGGTTTTAACAGGATTAATGTAAGTGCTGTTTATAAATTATAAGCTTCACATTCCTGCTTTTAAATCCTCCAAAATTGGCCCCATTCACTACCATAGTAAGCACCTCACCATAGCTTTGATTTGAGCTTTTATATATTATTTATATATATATATATATTAGAAAACAACTGATGAGTAATATATTCTTTTGCCGTAACAAAAATTATGCCACAAATGCTGTCTATTGAGCCTAACGTATACATTAAATATTCCTTTAATAATATTAAGCATCATTATTACTAGTGATGATGCACCAAATATTTTGTCAGTGTCATTTACATTGTAGAAAAAAATAAGTATAGTCAAATTATGTTTACCACAGGCTTTATTTTACTCATAAATTGAAAAACCCCATTGTAAAACCCAAATTAAAAACCCAAAGGAACCAGCGGCAAATTAGTCTTCTGGGTTCTGATGTCATACCTGCGCTCACGTTTTAAATTCATTTTGGTGCATCACTAGCACATGTGTTTAAACGGTCCAAGCTGTTTCTCTTTTACACCACCTCAACTTGTTTCTTTCGCTCCGTCGTCGTCCTCTCTTAGGAGCGGGCCCAGGCGGTGGTGTTACGAGTGCTGACTGCATTCAAGAGCAGCGATATTGAGCCGGCAGTGAAGTCCCTGGACAAGAACGGAGTGGACCTGCTGATGAAGTACATCTACAGAGGCTTCGAGAAGCCCTCGGACAACAGCAGCGCCATCCTGCTCCAGTGGCACGAAAAGGTCGGTCTGGGAATAAAGAGATTCGGTTTCTTTTAAGCCTTTTTTTTTCCATCTCACATGTCTATTTCTATTTTTGTCTTCATATTCTCACTCAGGCCTTCGCTGTGGGGGGTCTGGGGTCCATCGTACGGGTGCTGACTGCGAGAAAATCTGTCTGAGAAGCCGAAAGAAATAAGAGATAACCAGCCATGGGATTTGTTTTAAAGACGTGGACAATTTCCTCTCTCATTTGACTTTATCTGGGGGAAAACCACTCAAGCCCAAGTGATTGTTTCACTCAAAACAGAGATATTGTATGATATTTAATGTAAATGAATGATTCTTCAATATACGGAAGACACGATTCTCGACTAATGAAGGTGAGTGGTTGTGTGACAGTCTGTGAATTGAGACAGAAGGACTAAGAGTCTCATGAAGACTTGAGCAGCAGCAGTTCCAGGGCATTAAATACTGTGACGAATATGAAAGTTTTATTTGCTTGTTTTACTTAGTTTACACTCATTCTCGGATGTGTAGTTCTCATTTTTTTAGTTCCAATTCTCAGTTTTTCTTATTGTACAGAAAGAGGATGATGTTTAATATATAGTATATTTAGGTGGTGGATTTATGGGTCAATTCAATTGTAGTGTGGCGTCGGGTCGGGAGGGTTATTGTGAAGTGCCTGGTGCAATAAGGAACATTAAGAGTGTATTTATTCTCTTTTTATCTGAATATTTGGTCATTGCACATCTGATATACTTCTCGGGGACTTAATTTTTTAGAAATTTAGGCTGTAATGGCAAAACAATAGTTTTGATGCTTGTAACTTTACACTTAACACTTAAAGGGTTAGTTCACCCAAAAATGGAAATTCTGTCATTAATTACTCACCCTCATGTCATTCCAAACCTGTAATGCCTGGTTCAGATTACACAATTTTTTTGTCTGTTACGATAGTCACTGTGTCAGATTTCGCGATTTTGGCTCCTAAAATCTTGTCGTGTCGTGGACAAGACACATGTCAGACTACATGTTACTTCCTGACCAGTCATCGCATGCCGTCTTTAACGGTGCATCGAGAAGATGAAACTCGTAGCGAGTGACTTCCTGGATTGCTCGGCATTGCCTTTTCAGCGTGAGAAATACACGGTGTGGCGTGTGAGTGTGTGAACTGGTTAAATTGCGTGTGTCTCATGGCCATTGCGTAAGACTTGAGAACCCTCCTCGAAGAGGACAGTATGGGCTGTCAATCCTCCAAAGAGAACTTGAGGTCAAATATTGTTTTCTTATATATTTTTACTTCTAGTTTTAACGCTAGCACCATCGTCTCTCTTTCGTTTTGTCGTTTTTGAAAGTTGTATACGGAAAAGCTTGTGCTCCTATTGGTCAACCTCATACATGTGACGGAACCGTCGTGGACGATCATTAAAAAAATTAAACATGCTAGTCTTTTTGTTGTGATGTCGTGAAGCATCGCAGACGCGACGTAGGTTGTTGCCCACTATGACACACTATACAAGATGATACGATCGAATCTTGCGTCCTGACGCCTGTTGTCGTTTACGAATCCCCACGACACCCTACGTCAAACGTATCGTGCCAAAATCGGGCTAAAAACGTGTAATCTGAACCAGGCATTAGCCCGATTTTGGCACGATCCGTTTGACGTAGGGTGTCGTGGGGATTTGTAAACGACAACGGGCGTCTGGAGACACACGCAATTCAACCAGTTCACGCACTCACACGCCACACCATGTAATTCTCACGCTGAAAAGGCAATGCCGAGCAATCCAGGAAGTCACTCGCTACAAGTTTCGCCTTCTCGATGACGTCACGCGTGCCGTTAAGCGCGGCATGCGATGACTGGTCAGGAAGTAACATGTAGTCTGACGTGTCTTGTCCACGACACAACAAGATTTTAGGAGCCAAAATCACGTATCTGACACAGTGACTGTCGTAACAGACAAAAAAAATCGTGTAATCTGAACCAGGCATAAGACTGTTCATCTTTGGAACACAAATGAAAAACTTTTTGATGAAATCTAAGAGATTTTAATCCCTCCATTTGCAGCTATGCAATTGAATCTTTGAATCTTCAAAAACATCGTAAAACTAATCCATATGAATTGAGACTCAATCGCTTTATATTATGAACAGACTAAATTTAGGCTTTCATTCACTGTGGTGAGCAGGACGAGGAAGAGGCCCGTGAGAGAGCACAGCTCCTCCGGGAGAGATACGAGACCTCGCACCTCGTGCTGCATAACACGAGAATGAACCTCATTGGTTCTTGCTGAAGCTCAAACGTGCTGCGTAACAAAAGAATGAACCCCATTGGTTCTTGCTGAAGCTCAAATGTGTTGCGCAACACAAGAATGAACCTCATTGGTTCTTGCTGAAGCTCAAACGTGCTGCGCAACACAAGAATGAACCTCATTGGTTCTTGCTGAAGCTCAAACGTGCTGCGCAACACAAGAATGAACCTCATTGGTTCTTACTGAAGCTCAAACGTGCTGCGCAACAAAAGAATGAACCTCATTGGTTCTTGCTGAAGCTCAAACGTGCTGCGCAACACAAGAATGAACCTCATTGGTTCTTGCTGAAGCTCAAACGTGCTGCGCAACACAAGAATGAACCTCATTGGTTCTTACTGAAGCTCAAACGTGCTGCGCAACACAAGAATGAACCTCATTGGTTCTTGCTGAAGCTCAAACGTGCTGCGTAACAAAAGAATGAACCTCATTGGTTCTTGCTGAAGCTCAAACGTGCTGCGTAACAAAAGAATGAACCTCATTGGTTCTTGCTGAAGCTCAAACGTGCTGCGTAACGTAACCAAGAATGAACGTCATTGGTCCTGTCCTTGTTGAAGCTCGTGCTGCTGAGTGCTAAGTAACACAAGCAAACATGCTTAAATTATGTTTATCACAACTGATGTGTGCATTGATAAAAGTTTATACGTAAATAAAAGCATAAATTGAATCTGTTCATAAAGCGCTCCAGTCTTTTCACTTTACAGTTTTTTGAGGAAAATAAATGGTTTTCCTACACAAGGAAATTGTTCTCTGGAATTGTTCCCCTAGGTATGATTTTTTTGCCAATTTGGTATATCCAATTTGAAGAGTAATAGTATATCTCTCCTTAAAAAAACAAAAAACAAATGTGATTTGATGCATCATTCATGTCACAGAATGTAGATAGTTTCACATCTTAAACCATGGGGTTGGAGGTTGTATAAATCCTGAATCCTAATACGACTAATACTTATACTAACTCATGGCTCCTTCTAAAATTAAGAGGGATCGAGACAACATTTGTGGACCCCTCTCATCACAGAGTCTGGGACAGTGTTCCTAGGTTATTTCACAGACGAGGCTTAATTCTATCCCCATTCTAAAATGCACGTTTGAGCTGTTTTAACTGAAAGCAACTTGCACTGACATATCTTAAAACATGTCACTGCTATTGTCTGGTCTCAAGATGGACACTAATGTTTTTTTTTCTAACGCATGTTTACAAAAGCCACTTAAATGCCGTCATTGTACTAAGACCTAATCCTGGCTTAATCTAAGCATGTCTGTGAAACCAGGCCATTATTTTCAGCAATTTTGACTAAACCACCATCAACAAAAGTGTTGTGTTTTTGAAAGGCTCTTGCAGTATTTCCATGTCCATATTATTATAAGAAGCTTGTTGTTTGGGCCTGGCTCATAAAGCCATCAACATTATGGAGTTATTAAAATGGGAAAGTGGGGGTTGCAATATTTTGGTCTTATTTTCAATATAAAAACACTTGGAGAGTTTATTTTAGGGGGTCTTGCAAGACCATTTTCAATTAAAATCTGAAAAAAATATTTATGCGTTTTGGCCGTTCATTTACACAACAGTTTACATTTACATTTTGTAAAATGCACAATATAAATAAAGATGACTTGACTTTACAGCTTTGTTTTGGGAGCATGAAAACTTTTAACAATGATACTGCTATTGCTTGTACTTTGAAACCCTTTTTCAAAAGTTTACATTTTCAGGCCCCCAATACGCCATTGTCGTGTAACTGAACGGCCATAACGCATAAAAAGTTATCCGTTCCGTTGAAACCGGTCTCGTGTAAACGCCCCTTAAGTGCACGATTTTGCAAGCGATAGAGTTAACAGTCTGTGTTGACAACAAAAATGCGCATGCGCATTATGTTTAATCTGTAGGCGCGTAGTTCCTTTACAAAGCGACATCGCCAACTACTGGCCTGGCAGCAGAATACAGCATTTTTTATTATTTTCACTGACTGACCTGTGAACGGGAATGGGGATTGTGATCACAACTTTTGTCACCTGTATGCCAAATTTTGTTTTAAATACATCACTGATGTGTAAACACTAAACAGACCCTAAGTAAAGGCTCATACCTCTTTTTTGTGTTAGTTATATAGTAACTAATCTATAATCTCGCAAGTGAAACTGAATGGTAATGTTCATCGTTAATTATTGATCTGTCAGTTTTGCTCTAAAATGATTCAGAAAGGCGTTGTCTCATCACTTTCAGATCCACTATTACAACAAAAACACAAAAGTCAGCACTGGTAACCACATAGAAGTACAAATTAGTCACTGAGAAACATTTCAATTTTTATCAAGTTTTGATATATTCCTGACAGACCATGAAGTGAAACCAAATTAAGGATGTAGTGGTATTTTGCTGAAAGCAGAGGCAATGGATACTGTCTTGATAGCTACAGTATCATAACATCAAAACAAACATGAATACAGTCGTAGAAAAGTGCATTATGGACCTTCCAAAGTCATCCCTAACTGTTCACACACAGGGCATTTTATCTGCATTTTCCAATGGGATTTCAGAGAACCTTCATTTACAGCACAGCCATTTTTTTTTCCGAATCGGCTGATTCAAGCTTTCCATAAAACAGAAATTCTTTGGGTTTCTTTTTCTAAAAACAGCAAACACATGTTGAGCATCCCACAGATATATTCAAGGATGAATTCAACTATTATTACCAGAAGAGTCTGTCATTTAGAGTGGTTAACCTTACTGCTGATGCTCCTCAGTGTTAAAACACACAAAATTACATCGTTCTGACAGCAAAACACTGGCTCGGCCCGAAAAACGACTTGGTTTTCACAGGTAAAATGAAAAAGATGTTTCTGTTGACTTGTTCTCAGAGAAATATAAATGCAGTTGACAGTATTTTAGCCTTGATATACTCAAATGCTTCAATATACACTCAAAACCAAAGTACAATCAAAGCATTCAGTTGTATAAGGCATGCATGCTTGTTTCCTCAGTGCATATATGCCTCTATATTACAGTTTCAAGCCCACAGTGAAGAATCTCATACACACTCATGAACAGTATTGCAACTAATGCATGTATATGATGTACAAAAAAACATAACTTAACTATCCACTAATTTATAAATCCTCTTATCACTTATATACAGGTATTCATATATAAATACTTGTATGGAATGTACGTAATTGTAATTTACACATAAACAAGGCAGATTAAAGTACGATGCTTCCACATATTCAAAAAATCACAACATTATATCTTATAACATCCCATTCCTGATTTTCACTGACGTCCAGTATTTAAAGGCCATATGATTATTGTCTTCATGAGTACCAGTGAAATGGGAGTAGAGGATTTGATTGGACACCAGTTAAAGCGCAGACTGGCGTTTAAAAAAAATAAAATAAAATAAATAAATACTCCTTTTTGTGTTGAAAGATCTTCCTGTTAAAAACAGCAGTGGTAGTTTTTTGAAAGCGGATGAAACTACGGAGTACATGGGTTGAGACGGATGATGTCATTTAACCATTACTTAAAAGATGAAACTCCCCAGGTCACAGACAGATGATGTTCATAAAGCATTTGTTTTTAGTCCCTGCAATATTTGAGTGTAAAATGGACAGTTGTTTTTGTGTCCCATTCTTTAAAGGGCATGAGCTACATAGGAACTGCTGAGGCAGAGATTGAAACTGCAGAGTCTGCAATTGTTCCCTTCAGACGTCAGTAGTTTCCTACCGAGATCTTTCACCGTTCCCTCTTTCACTTTGTCTCAGAGATGTTTTTGTCTCTCAGCTCAAACTTGAGGCTCCTGAGATGGAACGCCGTATGATTCCTTTGGGTGTGGGCTTGGAACCAAACCACGACATCTGAAACACACACACAAAACAGACAAAAATAGAGCTTCTATCCTTCAAACACACACACTATTCAGAAATCTGGCCACCTCATTTTGTCAGAGAACAGGATATTTCAGAACGTGATTAGGAATGCACTACTACAGAATTTTATACATTTATAAACATTTTTCCTTTTAATTTTTAATATCCATCCATCCATCCATCCAATATTGGACTTTTATTCGAAGGAAAAGTCAAACGTATGTAAAAATCTTTTTTAAAAATGCACTCCGTAGCTTTTTTTGGGTTAAAATGATCCAAATTACATAGTTGAGAAAAATACATTAACCAGCCAGTGTTCAACGCTATCTGTTTGCCTTAGCTCGATTCAAAACGGTAAGCTTATAACAATGTTGGTAATAATTACAGTCTGTAAATATCTCTTAACAACACAATGCAATCACTAGTAAGACTTCTTATAAATAAAGTATCGGGGAAGAATATATTTTATATTATAAACCACAATACATAAAAACAAATTAAGTGATGTCTCATGTCTCAAGTCAAGTGAATCATGGGTTATTGGACAGGTGTCCAATCACAACTGACTTCCGGAAGAGGGAAGTAACCAATGACATTTGAGGTTATTAAAACAGTAAGTCCCGCCCCTCGACTGCCAAAAATAAACCCGTTCAAGCAAGCAAAAGCTGCAGGCGGGAGCAGATCAAGCGTGTGGAATGATCATGTGATCATGATGTCATGCGGGCGCGCGGTTTTTGACCGAGCTCACGAGTTCCCGTTTCCTCGCGTGTAGATTTGTTATCCTCTCGCGAAAGTCATTTTCCGCGGGCGTCAACATCAGTTTGCTCAGTTATTATTGGCATTGATTTGTCACCATAGATTTTGAACAGAGATGGCGACAAAGAGGAAAAAATGTAGTCTGCAGCTTTAAATAAATATATATATATATTTTTTTTTTCTTCAAAAATCCTCCACTCACACCAGAGTACCAGTGTACCACAGTGTTCAAAGGGGCAGCGTGTGTAATGTGGCACAGTGATTTCTAGCTGGGCTGAGCTATAAATACCTCCCAGCTGCTATTCCTGACATGTGTCACTGAGAGCTAATGGTTTGATTCGGTGCGGTGAGCCAGATATCCTGACCCACATTGTTATCTGCCTTAGCAGAGTGGCCTAGTTAGCTCAAGTGTCCGTGGGAGAACGGTACCGGGTATGATGAGGTTTGAAAAGAAAG
Organism: Pimephales promelas; assembly: GCF_988280905.1. Classification (NCBI taxonomy): domain Eukaryota; kingdom Metazoa; phylum Chordata; class Actinopteri; order Cypriniformes; family Leuciscidae; genus Pimephales; species Pimephales promelas. The sequence continues at coordinate 14,263,022 of NC_142782.1, read as the reverse complement.
CAAGCTGACTTTCTACAGGTTGTCCTCCATCATACTTCAATTTGTTTATTTTACACACCTTGTACTCCAGTGTCTGTTTGAGCATGTCCTCTTCATCTTTTGTGAAGTGTAGAAGTACTGAAACAGCTTTGATGAGCTGGAAAGCCTGAACAGAGAGAAAGAGAAAGAGAGAGAGAGGTAACATTTCATTCATTCAAGCATAACTTACAGGTACACTAGTCCAGAGTTTAAAAACAGGATTTTTTTAAGAGGATTATTTATTAGGGTAAATAATGTGCCAAAATAATAATAATAATAAAAAAAAAAACATTTATAGGACAACAAAAGATGATTGGATGTACACAACAAAATTTTGGGTCAGTAAGTATTGGTAATGTTTTATAAGATGGCTCTTTTGCTCACCAAGGCTGCATTCATTTGATAAAAAATACAGTAAAAACAGTAATATAGTGAAATACTATTACAATTGAAATGTTTTTAATATAGTTATTTATTTGATGGTAAAGCTAAATTTTCAGCCATCACGCCAGTCTTCAGAAACAGCCTTTTTAAAAGTTGAACTTCTTTTAACTTGAGCATTGTATTTATAGAACGTCGTGTCATCCACAAGATCACAACGGTTAAATGTCTAATCTAGCATGTTTACATAGAAAAACACATTCTGCGTGAAACATTTCTTATTATTATCACTGTAATTATAGTTTCAGCATCTAAGTGAAATAGAATCTTTTGTAACATTATATGTCTTTACTGTCACTTTTGAATAAAAGACTTTAGAAAGTTTTTTTTTTGGTAATCTGAACAGATCAGAAACCAATCAAGCCCTCACCTCTGCCTCTCTGGATGACATGAACTTCAGCACCACGTGTTTGAGGTACTCAAAGTTGATCTCTCTTGTGTCGGTGAGGTCTGAACTGTTGGTGACTGTGGTGTTGGAGGTGATGGGCTGCGGGCCTGGGGTTTGAGGGAGTCCTTGAGCTGGGGTTGGAGCTGTGGTGGGCATCTGTGTCTCTGAGAGCATCTTATCGGCCGATCTCTCCTGGAGTCTCTCCCTCATCTCAGAGTCCGGATCTGGTTTCAGTTTCTGTTGCATAAACACGTGAGGAAATGTTTGCTGACAGCTGACATGGACTGTGTTTCATACAGTACACTGACAAATGAATCTGAATAAACACACTTACCAGCTCTTTCTGTAGTGTCCTCTTCAGTTCTGCAAGCCTCTGCTGTAACTGCTTTATTGTCTGAAAAAACACAAAAAAAAAACACAAACATTTTATATATAAAAAACATTTTATATACACACACATGTAGTAGATTGTTTGGTCCTACTTTATATTAAGTGTCTTTAACTACAATGTACTTACATTTAAATTAATCATTTGATACAATGTATGCATTCATGTTTCTACATCGTCCTTAAATAAAAAAAAAAAACACCTGCATGTAAGTACAGCTGTAATTTCTTTCTCTAACTGCATATTTAATTATAACTTTGACCCTTCCCTTACCTATTAACCCACACTATAATAAAAAAAAAAAAGGCAATATTATTGGTGCATTTAGTTTTTCGCCTCCAGTGCAAGCTTGGCTATGTCAGCAAAGTTAGTTCAAATGTGGAGAAACGCATTACATTAGTAATGAAAATTTGATTACAAGTGTTTATACACACACACACACACACACACACACATATATATATATATATATATATATATATAAATAAATATAACGTATGTTCTCTGTATAAATTACGCTCTTACATAAAATTACAAGTTCATAATAAAAAAAATATATATTAAAGTGCCCCTTTTATGCCCATTTCAAAGCTCTTAATTATGTTTTGGAGGTCTTCAATAAAAGATTTAAATGCAAGGAAACATAAAAATTATGATAATTTATTCAGCATCATCCATTTTCTCAGTGTCAGAAATGGTTTGATAAAGAATTCAACTCTTTAAACTCCTCTCCGCGCGAGCCTACTCTGCTCTGATTGGTCAGATGGCCCAGTCTGTTGGGACATCTGAATTTTAGCTCCGAAGGCTTCCTCAGCACTTGAATACACATTGATATGAACAGTAACAATAGTGTAGGTTTTACCATATCAATTCAAAACCGAGTCTTCATTCTTTGGAAATGCATGCAAAGTTCATTTGCTTTTGTAGCGCATAAACATTTTTGACATGTCGATAACACAAACAAAACTCTTTCAGGCCTCAGCTACAACTACAATTTTTAAGGGTCAAGGTAGATTTGCAAGTTTGCTATGCCGACCTTTTACCTGACAAACAGATTGTGCACAACTTAAACACTAATACCTAAAAAGCATAATAGGGGCACTTTAAAATCTCTGCTCTTCTTAGAACTTTGATTCATTTCAGTGCTTTTCTTTGCTCTCACCTTGTTTTTTTCAGCCAGTTGCTGCTCGAGGTCTTTATTGACCTTTTGTAACTGGTCAAGATCACTTGCAGTAACTGTCCCGTTCTGCTCACCATCACACTCGTCTGCATGTGACTGTGCTGTCAATCTCAACACCTCACCCTCCAGATCAGACACCTGCCACACACAAAGAGATATGTCAATCCAAAAACATCAAATTGGTAGGGCAATGTATCTAACAGCAAGCAGCTCAGGTGGGTAAAAGCACACACTGACCTGGGACTGGTAAGAAGAGAGTTGCTGTGTTTGCGTGAGTACTTCCTGCTGCAGTGATGTCAGCTGAGAGGTGTGTTCTCGCTCTCTCTCCTCAGCCTCCAAACGACGAGACTCGCACTCAGCCTGCAGAGATGACAGACTGCTACGGGCTGCCTTCAGCTCTGACACACAAACACACATAATAAGAAACAGAAGCTTGAATCTGAAGATGGTTATTTGAATACATTGCTCAAACTAATTACCAGTTTAAACAATTTAAACAAACCGACCCATTAAACAAGTAAAAGCAGTTACTAAATTAACATCTGACTCTTTTGGTCACGTCTAAATTTCATCATTGTTTATCCTTTTGCGCCATTGTTTATCCTTTTGATATTTTATTAAACGAAATTGCAAACTAACCGGGGGGGGGGGGGGGGGGGGGAATCACTATAGAAAATGAGTGTGCTGAACTGAAGAGAAGTGGCACACTCATCAGGCATTATAGGAGACGACTCAGAGCAGCAAAAAAATTTAACAAAAGGGGCCAAAATTTTTTCAAAAAAGTGTTTGAGAAAAACATGTATTTCATAATGTGATTTACTTCAATGAAAGGTTACATTTTTGCAAATTTAGTAATTAAAAACTAAACAGCTAATTATGGAGGGGTTGAACCAGTTTCTTTCCTGCTGCCACATCTGGTCACTCACCTTCCTTCAACGAGTTTAGTTCTTCCTCCTTTGCCCCTAAATCCTGAGAAAGACGACTCACTTCCTGTTCCGCCTTCTCAAGAGACTCTGTCATTTTGCTGACCTATAAAATACAATAAATTAAGTAAAACAGGTGCATGACTTAATATTTGAAAAAATATGCCAGTGAATTAACCTGCAGTTGGAGTTCTTCCCTCTGTTTTCTGGTTTCCTCCAGAGCTTTGGCGATTTCAACGCTGACCGTCTGTCTGCTACTCAAATCCGCCTGTGACACAAACAGATATATGTCACACAAATGCTATAGTGGTCAACAAAACGACTCAAGCTCACAAAATACCTCTCGAAATGTCCACAGTAGGACTGGGCAGTATGACTGACTGGTTGGTCAACCAGGAGGGATTATGATGGACCGCTTTATAATATTAGCTGCACTTTAAACTTACACTACCGTGTATGGGGGCTTTTTTAAAAAAAAAAGAAATTAATACTTTTATATAGCAAAGATGCATTTAATTGATCAAAATTGACAGTATTTACAAATTTCTAATTACTATTTCAAATAAAAGCTGTTGGGAAAAAAAAAAAAAAAATCACCAAATCAGCATATTAGAAAGATTTTTGAAGATTTGTGTGACACTGAAGACTGGAGTAATGATGCTGAAATTTCAGCTTTGACAACAAAGGAATTAAAGTAGAAAACAGTTATTTTAAATGGTAATAATATTTCACAATATTAAGTTTTTGCATTTTTGATCAAATAAAAAGACTTCTTCCAAAATCGTATCAACCCAAACATTTGAATGGTAGTGTTACATAGTGAATCTGTTTGTGCAGATGCAGATGATTCTCACTCTAGACTGGTCGAGTTCTGCCGTCAGTCTCTCTACAGTGCTGTCAATCTCAGCTTTGCTCTTCAAAAGTGAGGCCTTCTCCTCCTCCAGCAACCGCTTGAGAGAAAGACACAAACATCAGAAAAACTTTTAATAACGTTCCCATGTTCAGTTCATGATAGTCAAAGAAACACACGAGTGATGTGTTACACACCACGTTGTCCTGATGCTTGTTGACCTCGGTTTCTCTCTCTCTCTGTAGAGCAAGAAGTTCCTCCTCCAGCCTGGCTGTTTTCTCCAAGCCTCTCTGTCTCTGTGTCGAGACCTGCTGTTGTAGTCGCTCTCTCTCCTCCGACCACTCCACCTGCTATGGGACCAAAGGCCAAAAGTCAAAACTCTAAGGCAAATTAACAATAAAGCTGATCTGTAAGACAGACACCAAGACAATGACAAGCCCATTTTTTAATAACCCTAGACATCATGACATATTTTCTTCATCTAATGCTGCCATCCCAGTGAGTATGACAGATATCTGACAGAAGAGGGCGACATTTCAGCAAAAACAGTTAGTAGTAGTAACAAACCGATGGACGGAACTGAGCAGGCTATTGAGACGTTTGGTGAGACTTTGACTGTCATTATGTACCAATTTTTCTGTGTGCGTTTCACTGTCTTCAAGTTGCTGTTGCAGACTCTTCATCTTCTCAGCGCAGTCAGCCAGCCTCTGCTCCAGTTCTGAGATCTGACAGAACACATTCACATCATTCAGATCAATCAGCCACGGTCATGTGATGTGTGGGTTAACTGGAGAATCGCAGTGCTCTCACCTGTGCGTCTGTCCTCTCTTTGTAAGCCCTGGACGAATCGTCTTTGTGCTTGACCAGAGTCTGCAGATCTGTGATGCTGGCTTTCTGTCGAGAGATCTGGAAACAAATGAGAAATAGGAATTCTCTTACTACTAGCAGTAGGAAACAATACAGTTTTTGGAATTTGACTCAATTCCAAAGGGTTTTTGCAAATTCAATTTGATTCAAATCAACAATACAATATTATTTGAATAATAATTAAATTCTGTATTTGGATACTTTAAATACATTCTATGTTACCTTTTAAAAGTTTTGGGGTTAGTAAGACTTTTAAACAACATTAATACTTATATTAAAAATCGTATAATGTTATTACAAGTTTTCACGTAGTGAAACTGCGCAGCGCTTCTAGGTTGTACGTCAACATACAACCGACACACGGCTAGGTTGTGATGTGCAACACAGAAGCGTTACACAGTTTCACTACATGAAATGTCACGGCCCACAGAGAAGGAAATGAGTAGTTGAATAAAGTGGTTATTTTTGCTCAAAAAAATTATTTTCGACGCTTGATAAACATAAAACTGAGCCACTGTAGTCACTTGGCCTACTTTAACAATGTTTTTAACTTTTCAGGGCCGGCAAGCTTCAAATCCTTTAGAAGCCTATGGAGGAGTGATCCAGCTCTAAGATTTAAAATCAATAATATCTTAATTTGTGTTCCGAAGATGAACGAAAGTCTTACGGAGTTGGAACAACATGAGGGTGAGTAAATACTGTTTGGGGTGAACTATCCCTTTAATAAAAAACATTAAATTGATCCAAAGTGAAAGTAAAGTTATTATAAAGATTTCGATTGATCTAAGGAAAAAAAAAATGTTTCCCGGTTTCCACAAATATATTTAGCAGCACAGCTGTTTTCAACAGTGATAATAAGCAAAAATGTTTCTTGAGCACCATATTAGAATGATTTCTGAAGGATCGGGAGACACTGAAGGCTGGAATAATGATGCTGAAAATCCAGCTTTGAAATCCCAGGAATAAAATTATATTTCAAAATATATTCAAATAGAAAACAGATCCAATAAATTGCAATAATATTTCAAATATTACTCTTTTTACTTTTTGATCAAATGAATGCTTCTATCAAAAACATTTAAATGGCAGTGTATAATATGTTATTAAAATAATAAAATACCAAAAACAAATTAAATATGTTTACTGAACTAAAAGTAACATGAAAAGAAAACATTACTTTTTTTTAAAGGGTCATATAATGGTACATGCACTTTTACAAGTTGATTGTACTGGAATGCCTGTTGGCAGTGCCTGTACACTGTAAAAAATATTGTTGGTTTAACTTAAAAAATGAAGTAACCTGGCTGCCTTAAAAATTTAAGTTCATTGAAATTGAAAAATTGAGTTAATACAATGAAGGTGATTGATTTAATCATCAGAAACTTTCTGAACAATATAAATTATTTAAGTTAATCTGACAAAAGAAATAATTTTGTGATTACAAATCATGAAAATATTTTTTTACAGTGTACACAACCATTATATAATGATAAAAATCCATCCAGTGTTTTTGTTTTAATCTCCTTATATGTTTTTACCAGCCTCAAATCGAGCCGTTTGACGCCCCTCCCATGATTGTTGATTGACAGCAGCGTTCAACACATCCCCGCCCTGAGCGAGCTGTCATCATAGTCCGCCATTGTTGATAAACTGGAGCAGAATGACGTCTAAGCAATTGTGGCGTTCTGTTCTTCGGTGTAATAACGAACACAGCAGTCAATTTGATGTTCCTAAATTTGAACCGCTGAAGACGCAGTGGCTGAGTTTTGTTTTCGAAGGGAATATTCATCACAATAAACCTCAATGCTTTCATGTTTGCACGATTTGCGAATCATTTCTCACCAGGCTGCTTTATAAACGAGGGTCAGTAAAGTATAAAGCTGGTTTTGCTAAGAAGCTGCTCCTGAAAAAAAGAATCGGTACCAACTGTTCATGTCCCTGCTGCACCTCCAGAAGAAGTGAGTGTAAAATTGTATATTTTATATTAATCTTTGCAAATCGCTTGCACGCTTCACAATGAATGCGGCTAAGGTTTACACTTAGGGTACATTAGGCCATATTTTCTATGTACAACGTTCTCAATATAATTATTGTGTTATTACAAACTGCTAATCTAACCTACTAAATTAATCTAAAGTTACCCTGCCAGTACATACAAAGTGACATTAGGTTACCCAACCATTCAGAGACGTCCAGTTCGAGCCTTAACTTCTTTGCGGCCGGCATCTTTTTCCGGGTCCGACTCCGGTTCAAACTGATACGATTGCCATTCTTTCTCCAAAATATACCAAGGTCAAGGCAACACTCACAAACACTTTCAATTATTTTAACTCCATGTGCGTTGTGTCAAAACACCAGCAGAACAGAGGGGCGGAGTGAGCTAAGCTCATTATCATTTAAAGTAATATGCACTGAAACGGTGTGCTGAAAACAGAGCTGTTTTTGACCAGGTAAAATGAGTGTTTTCTAAAAAATACAAATGAGAATTTTTAATTAAAGTATATTACAAACTTTTCATTTAGACCCTAAAGAATCATTAACTTGTAAGAAAAAATGCATTATACAACCCTTTTAAAGATCGTACTCATTTACATGACTCTTTCTGGCCTGAAAATCATCATTTTAAAAACGACATGTAATAATGTAGAGCCGCGAATGAGGTTAGACGCTGGGTTACCTGGGCTTCCAGTGAACTGACTGCTGTGGTGTGATTTGTTCTGGTCTCCAGTAACTGACCTCTGGCCTCCTCTAACCTCTGCTCTAATGCAGACTTCTAAACGCACATGAACAAAACATGCAGATATTAGATGACTGAAACTGCAGTAAAATGAAAGGCATGTATAAACACGTGTCCTCTGACCTCTTTCAGTAGTTCCTGTAGGTGTTCATCCTGAGAGTAGTTTGCTTCTAGTCTCCTCTCTAGGGAGGCGGCCTTCTCCTGCAGATCAGCCAATAGACGCGCTCGCTCCTCTTCTGTCACTGCAACCTGACCAATCACAGTATGGTATGAAGAGTTTTACCAAAGTGACAAAGAAATAGAGAGTTATAAATAGGCCAAGCCATTCACACACACACTATATAAATAACTAAGCATCAGAGCTTAGGAACAGGACATATTTTTGGGTCCAAAAACAGCTATATGCATGCAATGAAAGGGAATGAAGCACAAGCATGTTAAGATGAATTATTTAAACTGTCTTTTCCTTGACACTCTGTCTAAAAGACAAATTGGATATAAAATGGATCGGGATGGAAAGCATATACAAATGTATACAAATACATTTTGCAAATGAATACAAAAGAATACAAGATGTAAAGAATACAAATGTATTTTGCATATAGTTTATTCTGATGTAATTTTATAACCTACAGGTTTTGATTGGATGCCGCTCACATGTGAGCCTGAATAATTAATCAAATTCTCTGACAGTAATTTTCACACGCAAATGCGAGTGAATACATTACATTATTCGTATCAAGGAATTCTTTGTTGAGTCAATCAGACCTTGTTCTTGTGCTGCTCATGCTGTAGCTTTAGCTTATTGTGTTCAGACTGGAGATGCTCCATTGACTTCTCTAGTGCATTTGCATTGCTTTGTGCCTGAAAAGCAAAAGAAACAATAGAATTTGCTAATTATTTTTCATCATACCATTCAAAGAAAATGTAAACATATTCCAGTTTCTTTAAACAGACTTTCCTCAGGAGTGTATGGTTACTTCAGGAACAATTTATGCAAGTGAAAGCATGGGTTTAAATATTTATACAACAGATTATTTTATTATCTTTATTTTTTTATTTTTTATAAATGTAATAGATTCTCGTCTATTTTTATATTAGTCAAAGATTGGCAAGGATTGGCACAATGCAATTATTGCTTGATATTTCTACAAAATAGTTATACACGAGATGTAAACTTTCAGCAATAAAATAAAGACCAAACACAAGCAAAACAAGAAATAAAGACAATAAAATATGACAATATTGGAAATAATTCAGTAATTGGTTTTAATAATAATTTAAAAAAACGTCTTTAAAAGGTTAGTACATCCAAAAATGAAAATGATCCCATAATTTACTCACCCACAACCCATCCTAGGTGTGCATGACTTACGTCTATCAGCAAAACACAACCCGAGTTATATTAAAAAATATCCTGCCTCTTCCAATCTTTATAATGGGTGCGTAAAGAATCAGAATTCTGTCAGGTCAAAGGTTACCGTAAGCCAGTGATTATAGTTGAATAGAGTAATAAATATGAATATTCCTCTTAACGCATCGCTTTGCTTGATTACTTTTATGATGGATGCACTTTTTGGAGTTCAAAAACTTTTTAATATAACCAAATTGTATTTGGCTGAAAGAAAAAATTCATGTACACCTAGGATGGCTCGAGGGTGAGTAAATCATGGGGTCATTTTCAATTTTGGGTGAACTAAACCTTAAAGTACACCATAAGCAATGTCATGACAATGTTATATGCATAAAAATAGTTTATAAATAAACGTGAAAGAAATGAAAACACTTATATGGGAGTGGTGACTATATGCTCCCAAAAGTAACCTTCTTGGCTTCTGAGTGTCATCTGTGCTGATGAAGAGCTGAATGTTGTCAAGTGCCCACCTTCTGGAAATCCTGTGAGACCTGCTGAATGAGCTCCTGTAACTCCTGCTCTCTTCTCTCCAGATCTACAACCCTCCTCTCAGCCTCCGCTCTCTCACTCAACAACTCATCCCTGAGAGAGACAGCCGGACACAATTATAGAAACTGAAATAAAATCAGCAAACTCCACAGAAGTCTTAAAAATGGTTATTTGTTTAATTAATAAGTAACACTTTATTTGAACGTGTCGTGTCCTTGTTACACATGTTCCATGTATTTACTATAGTAATAACTACAAATCAGGCATAATTACATGCAATTAACACTCAACCAAATCCTGTTCCTACCCTTATCCTATAGTAAGTACATGTAGTTAATTATTATTACTCAGTACTTAAGTCTATAATTACACTGTAACAGGGACACATTAAAATAAAGTGGAACTGATGAATATTTCAACACTCTTTGAAACATTTCATCCTGTTTCAAATAGTCTGAAGTAGGAATAAATCAGGGTGATTTACTAGATGACCTAGATTTAAAATCTTTAAAATTATATTTTTGTTGAGACGCTGTTTGTGCATAATAACCATTCGTGTGTAGCATCGTTTTTTTTATTTGTTTTAAACAGCAGATTTTATATCCATTTCTGGTCGTAACGTGGAGACAATGACATATGAACCGTTGTGCCGTGCTGCATGCCCCTCCCCGTGCCCTAAACCAGTCGCCTGTGGATGGTGGGATCATGTTGTCCTGCTCCACTTCACAGACACTCAGTGAAAGGAGAATTTTAGAATAACGGGACACTCATTTATATGACACTTTATTCAACAGGAACAACAGCTCAGTCCGCGTCATACCACGTCATTGCGCTCTTTCTACCTCATTGCACATGCGCATTCCTTTAAAGTCCCCGTGAAATCAAAATTGAACCTATTTACTTTGTTAGCGCATATTACTAGTCTTGTGGTGAACAATTAATCCGTGCAAGTAAATATATATTTATAAAATGTTTTACCTTGGTAATCTTTAATCAAGATCTGAAAAGTTACTTCCGGTCTGGAACGGTTTCTTTTTCTGATGACGTAGGTTTCACAGCTTGGGTGGGGAAACGCGTAACCACTCCCCTCAAACCGTTAGTTTGCTATGAGCGAGAGATGGAGAGGAGGAGCGCTAGAGTAAAACCCTGCCCTCTGTTCAATATTCCGTTTCACTTGGAAATACGTCACAGCACTGGAGAAAAATCGTTTGCAACTTCCGGTTCACGGGGACTTTAAGTTTCGGTTTTCAATCCGATCAAGTGTTTACATGTCCTCTCGATCTGATTAGAAAAGGAATAAACCACCTATGGCTAAGCCACGCCCCCTCCACTCACTCGGACAAACAGTCAACATTCGGGGACAGGCGCTATGGCAGCTGTCACAGTAGGAGACATTTCACAGGAGGCAATTGGTGATCTCGATAAGTCACCTAAAGGGCCTTAACTATGCATTGGAGAGTTATATTAATAATTTTATTGTTGAGAAGGTTGATGATAAGCTTCAGTTCCAGACAAAAATGTACAGGTCACAGTGTAAACATGATAACCCGCATATCGTTGCCATCACCGTTTGGGGCTACAGTATTTACACGAATCATTTAGCACAACATTGTTAACGTTTGTTATCACGGTTATTTACAGATACGTTATTGAAGCTAAGTGACATGATGTACAACACAGCTAGAAGCTAACGTTAACGTTATCTAATGTTAGGCTAACGTTAGCCTAATATTACGTTAGAGATATTTAAGATAATGTTCAAATACGTTGTTGACTTAAATTAGAACAGATGTAGACATCATTGTTTAATTTATCCACGTTTAGTTGGTGTTGTGGTCTACCGCATAACTTAATCCAGAGCAGACACTTATCTCGGTTGAGATGTGGCTTGGGAAAGGGTAAAAAAATACACACCATCGCCCAGCCTCTCGGGAACCTAGTGTCGGAGTTGCATGTACCCCATGAGTATTTTAAACTTAAAATGACAAGAAAAAACGAATGAAAACTGACTAACTGCAATGCATTTCAATGGACGTGGAAGCAGAGAATGTCCGAGTGTATTGGGTTAGCTGCGCACTGTGATTGGCTCATCACGTTTGAGGGCGTGGCTTAGCCATAGGTCAATTTGGAAGTCAAGTTCTCCGGTGCAAGTTCTCCACACACACCTTTGAGCCTGTAGCTGTGAGTTGATCCTGCACATCTCCTCGTGTTCCTCTCCCACCTCGTACAGCTTGTCTTCGGTTTGGCTCAGGGTCAGTCTCGCTTTGTTCAGCTCCTCTCCTCTCATTCGGAGCTCTTTCTCCCGATGACTCAGCTGTTCCTCTCGCTTCAGCAGCTGCAGAACAAGTGCCCACAAATTTGTTCTTGTTGTCTATTGCAATGAATATGAGCTACTCTAGTCTTGGGTTTTCAGACACGGCGTGTTGTTAGATTAAATATTCCTTTCACTTGGATAATATGCATCAGTGTAAAAATGATTGTTGAATGCAGAAATGTAGGTTTGTGTATAATTTTTCCAACTACAACTAATAAAATAACACACAAGGTTGAGTGTGCTGACCATGTGTTTGACTTTAGCCAGTTCCTGCTGCTGAAAGCCCTCCAGCTCATCCAGATCATCTCTCTTCTGGAACAATGTTAAACTCTGCTCTGTCATCTCGTCTAACCGAGCGGTCAGTGACAACTTTTCCTGTTAGAGAAAAAGAGGACAAAGCAATTATGATTTATTAGGATATTACAAGGATGTAAACAAGGATTGTCTTTGTGCATTGTAACAAAGCATCTTAACCTGTTCCAGCGAAGCCAGCTTTTCCATCCACTCCTGGTCCTTCTTCTCTAACGCTAAGGCCATTCCTTCTGCCATCTTGGCTCTGTTAGACTGAAAAGCTTCGTTCTGGTCCTGAAGTTTGCGCATGGATGCTGGATGAAAACAAAAAAAAAAAGTCAAAAGCTTACATTTTTCCGAAATCCTTCTTTAAGAAATAATCCAGATCCTTGTCATACATAATGCCTATGGGCCGTTAATACACTTATAATGGAAGCTTAGCAGAAACGAGGTCTGTAGGTTTTAAAAGCAGAAATTTGCTGCTCGTCTTTTTGATAAAGCACATAAATTAATTATTCAGCACTCAAAATGTTTGAAAGTAACTCAGGAATATTCCTGCGATTCTAAACACAGCTTTAAACAGACATAACATTATAAACCAGTGGTTAAGTGTTATCACAGATGGTAATGTTAGACATATGTAAAGTAAATATGTTACACATCAATACATCATGTATTATTTTTGTTACCTTTGTTAGTATTGCATTAAGTGTTATTAGAGACAAAAATGCACACTTTCATTAAAAAAAAAAAAAAAAAACAAAAAAAAAAACAAGATTGCTTAATTTCCAGACGTCCTTGGTAGTAAAGCTGTAAAACACATTGTTAGTACATGCATTTATTTTTATTCAATTGTTTTATTCAATTTAGTGCATTTATCCTCTTAATTTGGGTCTATAAATGGGGTCTGTACTTTCAGATTTTGGAGCAAAACAGCATCTTATATTACCTTGTTATAGGCACACTCTACAATCATGTCATAAAAAGTGGCCACCAACAGCATTTGTGGAATATTATTGATAAATTTACCAAAAAGAATCATTTGACATTTAAAAAAAAAACACTGAGGGAATTGCATAATTACAGTAACAAATGGTATTATATTAATATATTGTTGTTATATTTATGTTATATTTAATAATTTATTTTTATTATTAATGGCTAGCATGATAGAATGTTTATCTACCCAAATAAGTATTCACTTAACCTCGCAAATTGTTGTTGTTTTTTTGAATAACTTTTAGGATGATTTTTCTATGTAAACTTGCACTAGATGGATGTATTTGACCGCGTTCACATCTCGCATCTTTTGAAGCGTCTAAAGCATGACACAGCATTCTAAAAAAATGCAGTCTAAAAAAGTTAAAAATGCAACTTAAAAAAAAAAACATATTTTGTTGAACTGGCCCTTACTAGTCACATGTCAGCTTAATTACAGTAACCCTCCTAAGCTATTCGTTTTTTTAATGTACACTCACTTTTGAATGCAGTTACTCCAAGGATGTGTTGTAGTATTACCCCTTCTTTTGTGACAAATTATGTAACAAAATTGTATTTTTATAGTCTCCCATTGATGTCTATGAAAATAAAATATTTTTTAATTTATTTATACATATATTTTTTTTTAAAATCCTTAAATCCCCCCAACACTGCACAAATATAGAGTAAAACATTAATTAAGTGAGTGATATTAAATTTGTCTTTTTTTAATAAATTACATTATTATGTTATAGAAAACACATTTTATTGTCTGGAGTTTTTTTTTGTTTTTTTTTTCACACTAACATACAACCTAATATTATTCCAATCATGCCATTTAGATTTTTTTATTTCAGCAAATGTCATTTGGGGTCAAAAAGACCCTGAATAGTAGCCTGGTTAAAACCAGACCATTCTCAGTTGTAACTGTCTGGCAAAGCGTCATAGACAAATCATTTCCAGAGGGGCGTCACCAACGGACGTCGTGGATAGACCTAAAACCAATCAGAGCGATGAAGGAGATGACGTATGCAGAGCGGCGGAGAAACATCTCCCGAGTGTTGTTCTTTGCCTGGTTTTTAACAAAAAGGAAACATTCAAATAGCTTAAAACAGACGCTGATTCAAACGAGTGATGTTTGACGGCGGCATCCATCTTTGTAATGTAGGCTACAAAATCTTCTTCAAAATCCCAGCGTTGTCATCATGGTGTTACGCCCGCCCCAACGTTTCTGATTGGTGCCTCGATTTCGACGGATTGGAAATGGGCTTGAATGACTTTCAGAGCAAATCTAAATTGCCCAAAAGTTGTCTGGGTTTTCCCAGGCTACCTGAATAGCTTTAAAGGGTTAAAAAGCTTAGGGTAGAAACAATTTCTGTGGTAATGTTCATGATTGCAAATGCTGTTGATAGAGCATAACTTAATAGAACCCAGATGAAGAGGTTTGTGACTAACCAAATGATATAAAACAAGTGAATAAACCGTTTGGTCCCACTTTATATTAAGTGGCTTTAAGTACTATGTACTTACATTGAACAATAAGTACAATGTATTATTGTGTTCCTGGTGTATTGTAAAACACTTTTGCTGCTATTGAGGTGTGATCTGGGTAAGGTTAGGGACAGGTGTGGTGGTATGGGTAGGTTTAAGGTTAGGTTTATGTGTGAGGGGAGGGTCAACTGTGTAATTACAAATATAATTACATAAATTAATTATAGCTGTAATTACATGCTGGAATTTTAAAATATAAGTACAATGTAAAAACATGTACACAATAAGTCCATTGTATCAAATTATTAATTTCAATGCAAGTACATAGTACTAAAAACCACTTAATATAAAGTGGCACCAATCTTTTTAATTTTTTTTGGTGGGGGTTCTTGATCGAGAACCAACTTTACTGGTCTACAAGTTGACCATGTATAACCAGAATGCATGTTCGTGTAAAAGCATCGGACAAACAAATGGGAAAGGAGTAGAGGAGAGAAAGCCAAAAGAAGGAAGAGGTGAAAATGGGAGGAAAAGAACGGTACGTACAATCCTGATACTTCTCTAATGCAATCTCAAGCTTCTCCTTGGTCTTCTGCATTAGCCGAAGCTGCTCAGCGTAGTCTAGGGTCGGGGAATGGGATACCGACACACACAAACACACGGCCGGAGGGAGGATGAGGGGAGGAGGAGGGACAAAAACAGGGACGAGAAAACAAAGGGATAAACATGATTGAGAAGATAAACAAATGGAGGGAAAAACAGAATGATTTTCTGAGATGAGAAAACCAAACTGACTGTGAGGCTGTGCAGTGATAGCTACCTTTCACTGCTGACCTTTGACCTTTAAACTAATACATCATCCCTGATCAGGTCAATAATGCAATCATCTTATCTAGCACAGCTCATTTAGGGTTAAAAGAGTTTCTAGATCAGGCTGTGTGTAACTGCACACCATGGCAGGCCGGTAGTGAGAGCCAGGTATCTATTATTCATGCAGATTTTTCCAGTCATTTGCATTCATTGACTGGTTTGCTCTGCGATGAACGCTATGTGCTTTAAACAGGTCGTGGCAAAAGGCATAAAAGGTTTCCAAATACAGAGTGAAATAGATAAGACCACGTAAGAGTTGCAGGTGAGATGAGGGTAAAAATAAAAGCCTGCATCTTAGATTTTGTCAGGATGCCCTTTCGTATTTGTTTCCCTCTTTCAGTGTCTTTCTCCTGTTGTGTTCACATGGGTTTCACTGTATTGTGCTGACGATACCTGAGAGTTTGGCCTCCAGCTTTCGTATCTGATCGTTTCTGCGTTGAATCTGAGAAGAGGCGTCATCTCTGGAGCTGCTGCCATCAGACGCCTGAAAGCCAAAGATATAGATGAAGAGACATTTATCATCCTAATAGCACCATAGAAATAGACTAGGAATGCATCAATATTAAAGTAGTAATATTGTGAAAATAAAACCTCTTACTGTAGTTAGCTTGCCTTTTTTGCCAAATAATTTTAAATATTGGTTTAATTGAATTTGCATCAGCCTTTCACTACTGTATATCATTTCATATTATATGTAGCATAGTAAAAAACTAAAATAAAAAAAATAAAAAACTTTTATACAAGTGAATAATAACGCTATCCCATTTACTAATAATGATTAGTATTCTTTACGATTTTACCATTTAATACTGATTATATATTATGTATAGTATGTTTTAGTATTATGTCAAATGTTATGAGCAATAACTGATGTCTAATATTAAAATGATATAGTATTGTGTGTACATTTTTGATAACACACTAAAAATAATATCAACACTTGTAAAAGTGTATGAATATAGCAGCAAAAAAATAAAATAAAATATATATATATATATATATATATATATAGAATTAAAAAAGTTTAAATTATATACCTTTATCAATGTTTAAAAAACAGTGCATATATATAATTCTAATAATTGTATATATTCACAACACGTATTAAATATACAAATTAAAAAATTAACTCAAAAAATACAAAACACTTACCTGAGAAAAAAAAACAATATAATTGCACATCCTTCAAGAACTATATAAGAAAACCCTTAAACTGAGCACACATGCAGAATCATTTAGGTGTTTCCTATAATAATCAAAACATTTGCATTGTCCCTGGGGTCCAAAAACCCATCAGTTCCTCTCAATAAAACACATATAAGGGTGGCTTTGATTTAGACTCATTCTCCATCAAGCCTGAAGGCTGCAGCTTTAATTATTTAGGGCAAAAGACAACCTGATCCTCCTAACCCTGAGTGTGCTGCCATTAATTGCTAGAGGACAACAGTGTCAGGTTACAAAGGTTAGTCAAAGCATGTGATATTATTTAGCACTTTCTATCACATCACTGGTTTCCCAAGCAGCATAGCACAGTCCTTTAGTACTAACCTTAGACACACTAGCAGGTTCCTCAAGAAAAGCAGTGTGCAAACACAGCCAGAACACAGTCATGTGACTTTCTCTACAATGCATACTGTGGATAAGCCAGTTATTTGAAACAGGAATAACTATCATGCTGTTTTACTAGGGCCATTCTTCTTTTGCATTAGGAAAAATTAAATATTTACTGTCTAATCATAATGTGTTGGCTGATACTTTACTAGACTTGGAAGTACACTTTGGTTTTGGTTAAGAATTAAAAACCAATTTTCACGATAATAGGTTTAAAAAATGATTTAACACCATTCAGACAAGAAACATACTATAGCATTTGTTTAATTCATAATTATTTATATTTGATCTAAAATAAGAATAAGCCAAGAATATACCCTTCATAAGTTTTGGGTCAGCAATATTTTTTTGGTTACACTTTATTGTAAAGTGTCATTGTTACTCTGTAATTATATATCGTATTTATATAATATTTAGAATATTTAAAAATTACAATTAAGTATTGAGCAATATTTATTCACAACATGTACTTACTATGGGGATAGGTTAGGATTAGGATTAGTTTCATGTAATTATGCACAATTTACTGTTATTACTATGGTACATGTAACAAGGACGCTGTTTTTTTATAAATAAATACGCTCATTCAATAAGGATGCATTCAATTGATCAAAAATGACAATAAAGACAATGTTACAAAATATTTATATTTCAAATAAATGCTGTTGTTTTGAACTTGCCATTCATAAGAGTATCCTAAAGAAAATTTCAAAGTCTTCACAATAAAAATAAGCAGCAAAACTGTTTTAAACATTTATAATAAGAAATCAACATATTAGAATGATTTCTGAAGGATCATGTGACACTGAAGACTGGAGTAATGGTGCTGAAAATTCAGCTTTGCTATCACAGGAACAAATCATATTTAAAAATATATTCAAATAGAAAATTGCTATTTTAAATTGTAATAATATTTCACAATATAACTATGTTTACTGTATGTATTAACGAATAAATGTAGCTTTGGTGAGCATAACAGAAAATAATAATAATCTATGCATCTATTGGTCTAAACACCACAAAGGTTTATAATTGTATGACGAAGATATGAGATGGCAAAAAAGAGAAAGATCGACTCACAAAGTCATCCCCTGAATCTGCGCCCACAGAAGTGATGGACTCTTTGCTCATGGAGCGAGGGATGCGGCCTGAACGAGGGGCAGCGGCGCCTTCCTCTGCCAGCTTCTTCTTCAACTTTGCAAACATCTCAGTAGTGTAGATGTAGCCTATAGCCGTGTGTGTGTGAAGCAATGTTTTGAATGGCTCTCTCGAGATGCTTTAGGGTGTTCGTAATGCACAACGGGTTATATCCACGGCATACGCAGAACTCATTCTGGGGTTTCTCTCTGCTGCCTTGACTCTGTGGAGACAATCACAACACCAGAATTACATTAGCAGAAGAAATTCACTATACCAATACAATCAAACAAGGCTTTTAAACAGCAGGTAATTTTCTGAATAAAATGATTCTCATGTGCTTGAAACCTGCCTTCTAAAAGTGAATGGTTTAGTATTCAACACTGTCTAGTGTACATTAGTGCTTGTGTATTCCCATATGGCATATCAAAATAGTACTAACTTACACCTCTATTGATACTCGACTTAAGAATTATTTAAAGCAGATGCATTGTTTTCAAGCAAGACATAGGCAATACTGTAGAGTTAAATACAAATATCAACTCATAAAACCAAATTGTGCTGCGGCTCAATGTTTTAGAATAGACTAAGTACGTTACATCAGCAAAAAAGACTTAATGTTGACTTTGCTTGACATGCTACATTGTAGTAAGCTAGTAACCAGTGTCAGGACTCAGGTTTAATAATGACACGTAAGCTTGATGTCAAAACCATTCATCCATCACATGCTGACAGTGCATGGCAACATCTAATTAAAACTGTCAAATAAAAAACGTAAAGCGGAGAAATAAGAAATAAATTAGTAAGCAGAGCTAGCTGATGTTAGCTCTCGTGCATATTCCTTACTAAACCAACAAAACACACAAGCGTGAACCTACCGTAACACCTCCATAAACCCTGAAAGAACTGGTGTTTATTGTTATGGAAATGCACGTTTAACGCAAATATATTTTTTTCAGTCATTACATCTGTGTGTGCTGTTTTTGTCGAGGCTAGCAACTGGCTAACTAACTTCACCACGTAATCTCCAGTCACCAGAATTGTGATGACGTTCCAGGAACAACTTGGCGATTGTACCCAGCGCTGATTGGACGACCACAGGAGAAGGGCGTGGCTACATGTTCGCGTGATTTTATGTCAAATATGAAAGCTGTCAGATGTAGCATTGCATTGCTAAGTTAGACGCATAATATTGTTAAAAAAATATGATGACACACTAATGTATTTAAACTTTGTTTAGATGATTACATAAAATGTTAAAATAATAATTACTGATTGAACGATTTTAACTAAATATCACACTCTGATGTTCCGCAACATGACAGACATATTTTTCACACATTATATTTGTGTTAAATGCATACTTTACTTAAAAAAAGCCCCAAATAAAGACGACCCCTGCTGTTAATCACCTTTTTAGGAATATAAGCATATAAATCTAAATAAGCAATTACACTCCTATTAAATATGTATGAATGTATGGGGAATTGTCAAAAACTCACTTTTAATATAAAATGTTTGGAAAGACCATATGAATTTACAGGTGACTTTGCATCTAAAAATAACAGCATTTCAAACAAAATGACAGCAAAACAAAATAAGGAAATATAATAAAACAAGAAAGAATTTATTTATTTATTTATTTATAAATAAGACATTCAAGATCTCTAAATGAGGGTTAAAGGGTTTTTTGACAGTTGGATATTTGCATACTCCACACCATGTCCTTTAAAATGATTCTCATGTGAGTTGTGTAATCATGTGCACTGTTTTGGCCCTCATGTATATCTCTTGTTGGCCTATGCCTGTTACATATGAGTATTCTGAGAAATAGCACTGTCCTTCAGCAAGTGTTTCTGCATTTAACGTTGTGCATAATTTACAATGGCATTTGGAACTCTTAATTGTTTTATTATAATAATCACAATCTATCAGACACACACACACACACACACACACACACACACACATATATATATATATATATATATATGTGTGTGTGTGTGTGTGTGTGTGTGTGTGTGTCTGATAGATTGTGATTATTATAATTGTGATTATTATATATATATATATATATATATATATATATATATATATATATATATATAAGTTGTTTCAATTAAGGACAGAGATGTTTATAAATCGCCATTTGTTTGGAGAATCACTATTTCGAAAACCGTAGGCCTATTATTGTGTCCCAGTCAATTCTCAATGCTATTGAATTTCAATAGGATGTCCTTGTTTTATAAATAATCTAAAATCTAAAGGAAAAAAAATAAGTATCAATGTGAACCAATATTTAAAAATGTAAAGAAGTGGCCTAACAACAATGTTTGCATATCTACCAACCTCCCACCCTAGTACCCCTTCACCTGCATTTTTGTTTTGTAGTCAGATTCATGTCAAAAGCAATCTGTGGTTACCTCAGAAACATTTACACTCTAAAAGAAATACAGTTGTATTATAAAAGATCCCACCCACCCTGGACATTACCTGATCTCCGCCCTTCCCTCTGGGAAGAGATACAGACTAATCAAAACAAAAACTAGCAGATTAAAAAGGTTTGTCCCACAGGCAGTCAAATGCAAATGTCCCTCCTTTCACTTCCAAATATTATGGTGTAATAAACCTGCCTCTCAAACTGGTACAATACCCCCACCTTCCCCAGCCAACACATTCCATATTTGCACTACAGTATATTGACATGTTGTGTTGCAACCCGGTATCACACACACACACACACACACACACACACACACACACACACACACACACACACACACACACACACACACACACACACACACACACACACACACACACACACACACACACACACACACACACACACACACACACACACACACACACACACACACACACACACACACACTATATTGTGTATATATTGTCATATATATTATATATTGTCACTATGTATATATTGTCATGTTTATAGTACATAGAATATATCTTTGTTACAGCACTACAATGTTTTTTGTTTTTGTTTTTTGCACAAAGGATCTCATTGTCTTATATTTATGGTTTTTATATGTTTGCCAATATGAGCTGCTAAACAGTCTTGTTGTTTTAATGGCAACAACAATAAAGATCTATTCTATTCTATTCTATTCTATTCTATTCTATTCTATTCTATTCTATTCTATTCTATTCCATTCTATTCTATTCTGTCTCCACCTGTACAATGTCACAGCTCACTGCCAGAGCCCCAGGTGTTCATCCACACATGCGTGAGATGTCCATATGGATGATGGCCTTCACCTTGAAGAGGTCTCAAAACAGCAGGGATGAGGGTGAGCCGTAAAGGAAGCTCTGTTTTAAAACTGTTTAAAACGCTGACATTACAATCAAGTAGAACAATTCCACTTCTTCATCTTACTGGTATGGATGGCTCAGAATAGTGTCACATGCACCACAGTTTTCCCTCATTCTTTTGCACAACCAGAAGATGGTGCTGCTGCTGATAATAACCTGACAGGGCTTGGCAACTGAAATCAACCCAGAGCTTCAAATACCACCACATAAATAGGCTAAATAAAATTATAATAAAATAGAAAATAATTAAATTAGGCTACTAAACTAGGGTCAGAGTGCTGTCTATAATAATCCCAGAGTTTAGACCACAATTGCTCATGCGACTGCAGAATGAAGTAGAATTGCTTAAAATGTTGTTTTGAAAGTGCTTAAATATTTTGGATCGTGTTTTCCTTTTTTTTCTCCTTGGCTGATTCAACAATAGGCTGTAAAATGAAAATATTATAATGATCGCCTGACAGCATGAACCAGCCAGAGATGTTTCGATGCGCCTGATATGAACCAATCAGACGCATCACCGTCTATCAGGCGGTGAGAAAAACTACACATCACACTTCAGCGATTATCTCATCCTGCGTTCTGATTGGTCAGTGCGTGTGCCACTCTATTGCGTTTCGCTCCTACTACAGGTCGGTGCGGATCAAACACCTTGCAGTCGGTTCAGAGCCATTGACAAAAAAGGGGGTCTCTCTTGGATATGGTGGAGTAAGCTACATCGGGGCGGCTTGGAAACCACCTGGTTTGGAATAACCCGATGGAAATTGGAGGACGGGGGCATTGCGAAGTCCGTCTCGAGGAGGTTTTCATGGAGCGTTGAGATTATGTGGTGGCTTGCCTTAATGATGTTTACATCTCCGGCTTTCCCATTCATCGTGTTTATGTGCATGGGGTTATCCGAGGCGGTTCATTCCTACGATGCGCTGCCGTTAGTACTAAGGAAATCTCGTGCAATCGCAGAAGAGCATCCAGATACGAGCGCGAACGAGTTCCCAGGATACCGGCTCGGTATTGTCGCATTGACACCAGCGCCCACGGTCGCGTCCGCCAGAAAACCGATAAATGTCGCCGCACCAGCAGCCACCATTAAACCACCAACGACGGACCCCACCACCCCATCCCTGTCTAATCCCAGCTACATGGCCGCGTTTGTTCGGAGGAAGCTCAGCTCTGTTGAAACGCAGATGAAAGAAAAGCAGACCTCTGATAAAGCAGACAGATCAGGCATCGTGCCCGATTTTAGCACAACCTCTGACTATTCTCAAGGTGAGTTCAAGTGGATAGCGAAAGAACTTAATACCTAAATTTAGTAATCACATTTATGACAACAGAAATGATGATATTCTTAAACATAAGCCATTAGCTGGGCCTATATCTAATCAGTGCGAACATCAGGCCTTTCCTGCTTGATAATCCTAGCTAACATCATCATTCCTGCAGTCCGCCTCTCTGAAATCACTTCATTAGCAGTCATAGCCATGCAACATGATATATTGATGAGGTATCGATTGCACGCTCACCTCACTCCAGACTGACTATCTATCTATCTATCTATCTATCTATCTATCTATCTATCTATCTATCTATCTATCTATCTATCTATCTATCTATCTATCTGTCTGTCTGTCTGTCTGTCTGTCTGTCTGTCTGTCTATCTAATCGAATGCATTGATTTTGACCTTTATTTTGTTTACATATCATTATTATGTAAAAGGCTCTTATGATGTCTAACTAACTGGCCATTGATATGAAATGGGAAATCATATTCGTTTTTCTCAGTCGCTTTGGTACATTTCTCAAATCAGAATTGAAATTAAAACTACATGTTCAATCTTCACATCATTATGTAAATTGTCCACATAAATAAATTTATCATTTCTTTGGAAATGGTTTTGTGCCTCCATGCAAATGATTATTCGTACATTATCAATTGGTTAAGTCATGTTGATCAAAATGTATTATAATGGGTCTCTGTTAAATTGTCTCAACCCCCCAACATTTAGGCATTACAGTAGTAGTTCATGGCATAAGCCTTTACATGCAAAACGGTTGAACAAGTTGTCATAATCAATTTCACATTTCTATACATTTCCAGACTTTTTTTTTCTAAATCTGTCGTGTTCACATTGCTTTGTTTTCTTCTTTGTGATATGCAGTGCTGTCTTTTCCTTTGTGTATTGCAATGACATGGTCTGTCAACAAATTACAGCACAAACAGTAAAAGCGTAAATGTGAATTTTGTCCAGTCTCTTGCAATCAAACTCCCGCTAAGGTGTGTAACCTACAATTTACAATAATTGCCATCAAAACTATAGCCATAGTTTACATCTGAACATCCCTCTCTCACAGTTCACTGTTATTTTGACTACATGACTAAGCAATTTGACTGTTTTACCCGTACACAATGACACAAGGACTTGTAATTCTGATGGCACTGACATGCTCATTGACAGATATACTGTATACTTTTGAGAACTGAACTAAGGATTTTGAGCAAGAGACTGGCTTTTGCAGGAAATCCATGGTGTTTTGCTATTTGTACGAATTGTTTTGAGAAATGTACTGTTTTACAAAATGTTGATGATTCGAGAAATGTGACTGATGAGACAAACGTGCCTATATGGCTCTTTAGTGATTGAAGTGCGAGTATTTGTCCCAACTAGCTAGACCTGACTTTAACCCTTCAGTAACTCGCTTAACCCTTAAGCGATTCAGGATCAGCTGGTATTTCCAGTATATCATCCAGTATTTCCAGCTGGGATTGTAAACATTTGTATTCGAATGGTAGTAGCTGTTAAGAAAGAATGACTGCAGATTATCCATTATGTGTGTGTAAAATAACCAGGTCACACTGTTAATGAGACTGAGTCTACATAAATCTTGCGTTTACATAGTCGTTTGGGTGCACCAATTGTCCATATGGAAATATGTATAGACTTGGCCTACTTTTCCATAATAATGCTAAATCCCCAAGACAGCAAAACTGACAGTTACCACCAGCGCACTGATAAAAGGGTCATTGACCCCTGTGATCGTACACTGCATTGGCTTAGAGGTTTGTAGACATTTAGAAACCTTTGCTCACTTTCAAAAGAACAACAGGGGGGACAAAGAAAGCTGGATCACAGAGGGGTGTTTCTCCATAAGGATATTTTGGCTAAAATTGCTTTCTTGCCCTAATCTTCAACCACATTCCCAAACAAAATGCAAGAAATGATACCAAAACAAAGAAAAAGGAAAATAAAAACACATATATATTTCCAGATGAGTAAAAGCAGGCAACATGTACCACAGACGTTTAACCCTTCTCCGGCCTGTCATTGTGATTAGACATTCCACAGCTATTGTTCCTTATGGTGAGGTTATAATCGGGAGACAATGTCCACAAAAGCATAGACTGTCTAAGCCTGCTGTTATTAGGACACAGGAAGTGCTAGGGAAGCCCACACATAACAGAACCTCTGCAGGGCCGGAGAAAGTGGCTAGAAATTGAGAGTGGACACTATAAATACTTCCATTTAGATTGATATACAACAGGCATCTTGGTAAGGTAAATGTTCAGGAAGCATTTTGAGGTTGGGCAAATTGTCACATAACATATAAATGAACGTAATTGGCCACGCAAATTGAACTTTGAACTCTATCTTTTTTTTAATTACATTGAGAGGAAGAATTTATTGAATTCACATGCAAATATTTTATTAGTCCAAAACAACAAGATGGTCAAGAACAGATACAATCCAGTGATGTATCCTGAAAAAAAGTAATGTTTTTAAATGAACGTTCTATAAGAAATTTAAATCATACAGCATAATCGTTTAATTTTTCTGCATGAACTACCCATGTTATCATACACAACACATATGGAGTATTTCCAGAAACATATTTTAAACGTCATATCATCTGTTTTTGGAAATCCTCCATATGTTTTGTGTGTATAATACTCCATATGTTATGAAATACTCCATATGTTTTTATTGTGTATAATGTGTAAAAAATGCTGCTGCAATTAGTTTTCTTACCTAAAATTCAACATTAGATTAACTTACCTTAATCACAACAACAACAAAAAAAAAACACTACATTTTGAGTTGTGATAACTAATTTTTTTTACAGTGGCAACATGACATCATGACTTTTGCATAAACACACACACTACTTTCAAGTCAAGTGGCGCGTAATCTATACGCATTTTGAGGTATCCGCGTGTATCCGGGTGTATGCGTGTATGTCTACGCGAGTGATTCCGCGTGTATATAGACGCCGTTAAATGTCGAGCGAAACAAAGCAAAATGTAGACCTACATCTGGGGAGTGATATTTTTTTTTTTCCAAGAATGGTAAGGGAAGACTCATAAATGCTATTAACCCCACACTAAACAATTATTGTTGGTTTAACTTAAAAAATTAAGTTACCTGGTTTAAAGGGTTAGTTCACCCAAAAATGAAAATTAAGTCATTAATTACTCACCCCCATGCTGTACCAACCCCGTAAGACCTTCGTTCGTCTTCGGAACACAAATGAAGATATTTTTGATTAAATTTGAGAGCTGTATAACTACCACATTGGCTCCTAAAGGACTGCCTCTTGACGGCCCAGAAAGTCAATGAAGAAAATGTTTAAATATCCCAAGTGACTACCGTGGCTCAACTATATGTTTATCAAGCGACGCGAATACTTTTTGTGCGAAAAAACAAACAAAAATAACGAGTTTATTCGACTATTTCTTTTCTTCCTTGTAGGCCAGAAACGAGATTTCCTTAGATTTCCACGACGCATGCGCGAGAATTGCGATCTGAAGTAGTGTAAGCAGTTGGCAATTCTCGCGCATGCGTCGTGGAAATCTAAGGAAATCTCGTTTCTGGCCTACAAGGAAGAAAAGAAATAGTCGAATAAACTTTTGTAATTTTAATTTATGTACTCAATATTTCTATTTATCTTTAGTTTTAGTAATTTTATAATTTTAGTATTTAATTTCAGTTTGTTAGTTGCCTGGAAATGCCAGGGCAACATTTCTAATTTTCATTTTAAAAATATTAATTTTTTTCATTTTATTTCAGCTGTATTTCAACCAATGAAAAAAAGAGTTTAAAATAGTTTTATTTTTAGTTAACAATAAGAACACATTTACTGTGTGGACTGTAAATTAAATTGTTTAAAATACAAAATTCTATAAAATACATTTGTTCATTTTACTAATCCAGATGCATTTGCAGTAGTCAGAGCTTTCCTCTAAAGCATAGGACTTTAGCTAGAGGGGCATCTGAAATATTCTAATGGAAACAGATAAATCCTTTATGATAAGTATGATTTTAGAGGTGTGCGGGTTTGACCTACATGCTAGCAGCTGTGCATTAGATGGCCCAGTGAACTCTCGCTGCCCCCTACATTTGAATCGAGTCTGTGTGCCATTTCCACTGGAACTAATGGACAGAAGACTGACTCTTTCACACTGACACCTTTGTGTTCTTTCTTTTGTTGTCCAACACCCAGTGCCCATCTTGTCTTTTAGCTTCATATACCATCGAACGACCCCTAATGGCACATCTTCACAGGAAACAATGATTAGTTCATGTTCTTATTTACTTGATGGTTCATTATCGTGCCACGTCTGAGGTCAATGAAGCCACATCGCATTTATCTCACATCAAAGGTTCATCCTCTCTTATATGGTTCGGTTGTAATCGCTCGGTCATATTTAATAATTTCATGATTTTGTCATAAAGCGATGAGTCTGGTCGGCAGCCTCATTTACATGGATGTATGCATAATCTGTCAGACTGGGATCTGTAAGCTTCTTATCCTCACCCTCCACAGCCCCCCTCAGGAGCAGAAGGTGTTTACGTACACACTCCACAGCTCCGTGTGTTAGAAGGTGTGACTGTCAGTGCATACAAATGATGCTTTTCCCTTTCGGCAGGTGCCCCTCTGGGTGACCCTCTGCAGTAAATCTGCTAAAATGGGATCTTGGGGATGAAGGCATGAGAGATTCTCAGAAAGACGTCTGGCTCTTAATGGAGTTCATTGATATGATATTAAACTGCACGATGAACATGCCATCGGTAATGTTATTGGTAACATTACATTGATTATGTTAAATACTGTAGATGTCTGAGTGCATTGATTATTGTGTGTCTACAACACAACCGTTCAAAAGTCTGGGGACAGTAAGATTCTTTTAAATGCTTTTGAAGGAAGTCTTGTATACTCAACAATGCATTTAGTGGATCAAAAATAAAGTAAAAAAAAATTAATATTCTGAAATTTTTACTATTTAAGATAACAGTTTTATATTTTAATATTTTTAAATGATGGCAAAACTGAATTTTCAGCATCAGGATCCTTCAGAAACGATTCTAATATGGTTCAAAACGTTTAACTTTATATAGTAATTCTGGTAATTTTACGGTAATTTACTGTGTGAAAGGGGCTAATGTTTCGCTACACTTAAGACCTTACATTTCAGCCTGTTTCTCACACAAAGCTCTGGAATAGCTTCAGAAGATCCTGCACGGGTTGCACGGACACCTTTTGAGGTGTTATTATGGTGTTTTTGCTTCATATTTGAAGCTTGAAGCTTTTTGTGTTCCATGGAAAAAAATCAGCGTTTGGAACAACATGACTGGGAATAAATGATGACAGAATTAAATTTTTTGTTAAAATAACTGTTCCTTTAACCCCTCGCCTGGCTTTGATTTCTGTCCCTTGAACTAAATGACCACCAAAGGGAATAGGTCGTTCTCTCTAAGGGATAAGAGGTTGCTTCGGGTACACGCAGTTGAACAAAGGCTGATGAATAAAAACATGTTTTACATGAAAGATGGATTCAAATGTGCCCTTTCAGATTCAAATGTGCCCACTTTAGTTTTTGAGATCAAACACATTTGATCATTAGCAAACAGAATCTGTGTCCTAGCAAGTTAGCACATACTCAAGACAAAGCTGTGGTGTTCATGAAGTTCAAACCAAGCCCTCTTAGGCCTTGTCCACACGGACACAGGTATTTTAGTTTTTCCTCCTGCGTTTTTAAAACGGTGGACGATTCGTGTGGACGAACGGGCGTAACGTGAAAAAAAAAAATCTCGGTTATAAAAATACCTTTGTACGTGTGGACAAGGCCTTACCTGTCTCTTGTTGTGTTAAGAAAATAAATAATAGAAAAAGAAAATTTACATCCAACCTATTCAAAGTTGGCCTCGACGTCGAGGTGTTGCTGGTTAACTAAAAAATGCTGGGACAAATAGTTTCCAACCTAAATGTAGATCCATATTTAAATGAAACACTTCTCTTTCATTTGCAAATCGTCTTCTATTTAATTGCAGTTGGGATAGATTTGTAATTACACAAGCTTCATTTGTTCCCTTGAGCTGGAATTTGCTGCCATGTTGAAATTTAATGTCTCCGATTTGCCTTTAGAGGTTGTGTTCTTCTTTTGTGGTTCTACAGCCTTTCCTGCATACTAAATATCTGCAGATCTCTCAGTCTAATATCAAATTAATGAAGTGTCAAATAATCAGACTGGAGGGAGTCATTCTTTATAGCTGTCAGAGATTGGCAAGATGGAGTAGAGTGATGCGTAGCAGACTTGAACTTGAAGGAGAGATTCACTACCGAGCAGGAGTGCTGCATTAACAGGGCTTTATGTTTAAACACTCTACGGGTGACACTTAAACATGGTTTCTTCTTGAGTTGCAGTTTTTTTTAACCAGGGTTATGTGTACCCTAAGGGGGTTCTTGAAAAGATTTTGCTTTGTTAAACCTACACTGCAAAAAAATAGTAAATTGCTGTTTTTATCATATGGAGCAACTTCCACCTGATTTAACCCTTGCATGTATTTCTCTATTCATTGGCTGTTGTAACATGATATATTTAGGTTCATTCAGTGAAATTAAAAAATATAAATATTTTTTGACTTATTAAAGTTAGAAGTTACCACATTAGATGTACGCAGGTTTTAGGCTTACATTTATTCCAGTGTATAAAACCAACCCGACCTCAAGAGAAAATATGACTATTTTATATTTTGGTGAACTGATGAGAAATTTGTATTCGTTTGTTAGATTTGAGTCTTGCGAAAATATATGATTAAAAAAAAAAATGTGCAATGATAGATTTGTTGACAGATGATTGGCCAAATGAAGTTGGCCTATATTTTTGTGTGTCTTTATAGGTGACGTAGTTACATGTTACTACATGTAGGCCTACTTACTATAGTAATAACTGAAAATTATGCATAATAGAGTGCCGAAGTTATGACGTCACTTTGTTGGACAACTCTGAAGTTAGCGGCGCATTCCTTCGATCGAAAATCTATACGTTTTCCCCATAGACTTTTAAAAAATCGCAAAAAATAAGATCTGTGTTCAACAAAGAGTTGGGACACTTAAACGTTTTGTCTATCAAGATAATCTTTACAAGTTAATCCAAAATTTATACATTTTGAAGCCTATATAAAGTAAAAAAAAGACACAAGCAGACACAATAAAGTTTAAAAAAATACAAGCAGGTTATAATTGATGTGTTTTATATCATATATCAAAACGTGAAAATATTTAGAGGCTTTGTTCACCACAGACCTTATTTCAGGCGATTTAGAAAAAAACCCATTCAAAAAATAGACTTTAGAGCGAGGGGATCGGGATTGCTAAAATGCTAACTCACTTCCACGTTTTGGCTTACAAAGTGACTTGATAACTTCGGCCCTCTATTGCAACTAACTTAACCCTAAACCAAAACCTAATCCTAACTCTAGTCTATATAGTAAGTACACGTAGTTAATTGATATTACTCGGTACTTATTTGAGTAAGGTTATTGTACCTACGTCACCTTAAAATAAAGTGAACCCAATACGTGTAACCTAACATGCCCGTACTGAAGGATCTTTGTGTGACTGTTTCTACTCATCTAAGCGGAATTCAGGCTATGTTTACACAGAAACGATTCTGAAGAGAAAACACAAAAGTTACATTGCGTTATCACTTTTTATTCTGCGTTTAGACGAGCGTTTTGGGTGGGAAATCCGCGGACATATGATGACGCAAAAGTGTGTGAAATTAATGTAGTATGCACTCCAGGCAGCTAGGAGTGCATACTACAACAACACCAAGTCCGCTTACCTGCATACAACCTTCACTGTCAAGCAGACTTTTGCGTTTTTACCCTTTACACGGGAACATGGCGGTGGAGCGTTTTTAAGATTTCCACTCTGGAGGTTGGTTTCACTTTTTTGCGTTTTTAAGCCCCAAAACGCTGTCGCCGTGTAAACAAAAGGCACATCCGATAAAATATTTTTACGTTTTCACCCGCGAGCGTTCTCGTGTAAACAGGGCCTCAAACTGGGGTGTCTGGCACTAAAGACCGCAGAGTCTTGCGTCAGTCGCTAGAGGCCAGGGGAGTGAGGTTTACACACACAGCTCTTACTGGCCTATGTCTGTTACACTCACCCCCCTAAACCTCATTCCCATCCGGTCATGGCACCAAATGTAACCAGTCCAACTCCAACAGCTCCGAGCGGGATTCGAAACGGGGTCTCTGGCATGGGAGGCGGGCACGCTAACAAGGGCGTTAAAGACTGCAGCTACTAGCGTTAGTTGCTAGCGCACCTCTTGAGTTCAGGGGAGTGAGGTTTACACACAGATCTTACTGGTCTACGTCTGTTACATTTGAGGGTTTGTAAGACAAAAAAAGTCTAGGAAACGCTGTCTTAAACCACCACAAAGAGTAGACATTCACAACAGAAATAATTGTTTCAAAAGGGTGAAGGGTTTTTGCAACGTTGCCATAAAAGAACCATTCAATAAACGGTTCTTAAAAGAACCTTTTTTTTTATTAGTGTAAAGAACGTTGTAATAATCTAAAGAACCCTTTTCCACTATCAAGAACCTTTCGTGCAATTAAAAGGTTCAATGAATGTTAAAGGTTCTTGGAACCATCAATGTGTGTACGGGGTGAATTTGTCTGTACTTTACATCAATATTTGATGATCTCAACATTGCCCCTCTTTGGTTGTCAAAAATT
The DNA here is from genome assembly GCF_988280905.1 of Pimephales promelas. Taxonomy (NCBI): domain Eukaryota; kingdom Metazoa; phylum Chordata; class Actinopteri; order Cypriniformes; family Leuciscidae; genus Pimephales; species Pimephales promelas. The sequence goes on along the minus strand of NC_142782.1, from coordinate 14,231,283 downwards.
CATAAGGAATCGTTTGTTTGTGTGTCCTCTAAAGAGCTGGTGTGTAACTGCAGCGGTGAAGGAGTGTCGGACCCTGATGAGTGTGACCGTGAGACGGGTCAGTGTGACTGTATGCCGGGTTACACGGGGCTGCGGTGTGAAGAGTGCGAGCAAGATCACTTCACCAATGGCACCATCGGATGCCTGCCCTGTGCATGTGACTCCTTCGGTGCAGACAGCGCAAGCTGTGACAGGTGAGAGGCATTGTGGGAAAATTACATTCTTATGTGTCTTGCTATTGAATTATTATTATTTTTTTTTTTTGCTATTTGCATGATAGAATTAGAAATCCAAAACTTACAATAACGTTCAAAGGTGGGGTCTGTACGTTTTTGAAAGAATCTCTTATGCTCACCAAGGCTGCATTTATTTGATCAGAAATATAGTAAGTACAGTAATTCTGTGAAATATTAGTGCAATTCAAAATAACTATTTTTTATTCGAATATGTTATTCCTTTGGTGGCTGAATTATTAGCAGCCATTACTCCAGTCTTCAGAACTTATTCTAAAATTCTATTCCTCATTCTAACTCTTTTAGATTAAAATGAAAACATGTACTATATATAAGAATATAGAATCCTTTGAGAAAGTTCCCAGATATCCCAAAAGGCAGGGTCTTGTAAGATTTAGCTTATTTTCTCCTTAAAGTATAGTTAAGTAAACAGATAATCAGGCAGATTAGCTCAATCCCGTATTGCTCCTTCTCAAAACCTTGAGGACATATCAGTTTCCTGTTGGCATATCTGTCTGTGCTTTAAGTGTTTAGAAGGTTTACAGAGAAACATACTGAGTATTGCCAGTTGGAGCCTAATTAAATGACATACCCTGCAGGGAGCAGATTGTTGTGGTCTGGCTTTGTTTTGGGATGAGGCCGTGAAGTAATTAGCTTTTAGAGCCAGTAACCATGATTCCATAATCAGGATTAAGTCTAAATTTGGACATTTCTTTAAAGACAAATGTACAGTTTTGTTGGCTATTTGAGAATGGTTTCAGCTGACTGCTCAAGTAAGATCAGTTTTGAACTGCAGCATAATAGTACTAGTCCTATTCAGTCTCAAATTATGAAGGTCAAAAGTTATGACCTGTTATACCTACTCAAATACCCTATTGATTCACTGGAGAAAGAGTTGATATCTTTCTGTAATAAGCTGGCCATTGTTCAATTAGACCACCATATTTTAAGTTAGCAATAAAGCTTTGATGTTGCATGATCTTTGTAATTAAGCTTCAAATAAAAATTCCATTTATACAGTACTTGGTTGGCTACAGTTTTGTCTGTGAAACCATTGGTCTGTTTCTCCTCAGGGAAATTATAATAGCCAACATGAGTCCATTGAATATTGTGAGTTCTTATATTAGGATATCCTAATGAAATTCCAAGGCTTTTTTTTTTTTTGTTCTTAAAAGAGATTAGCTTCCCTATGAACAGTATAGTGCCCATGTTAAGATGCATCTACACATATGTACACAAATTAATGCTAATTTTCCAGAGGGGAGAATGTGTATGATTATTGTAATCGTACAGTGGATGATATTGCAGTTCTGCAACAGAAGAGATGCATTTCCATGCTTTAAATCCATGGCCAGCTGTGTGTTCTTGTGTGCATCTGACTTTGTTGATGTTAGATTCAAGTAGTGTGGGAGGTAAATTGTCAGTTGTACACCATCAGTATAGTACTGCATTCAATATTGGCTCTTGATTGGGATTATATTTGTTTATTTCTTCTACATTTTATCATTTCTAAATTAATATTGTCCATTTACCGTCCCTCGTGAAAAAGTAACCCTCTCTGAGATTTATTTTCATGATAATCGAATGTAAAGAGTTTTGTCTCTAAAAACTGTTTAGCGTATAACAATAGTATATGGGGGCATAGAGTAATGCTCAATGCTGCGGTGCATGTAGGGACCCTCGTTATGTTACCGTGTTAGTGTGGGGTTACTTTGAGCCTTGTTAGTGGTATTAACTAGCTATTTTTATTTTTCATTACTCTATGCCCTATACTGTATATACTAGTGTTATAATCTAAACAGTCTTTAGAGATAAAACTCTTTACATTTGATTATCATGATAAAAACAAATCTCAGAGAACGGTCGACCAGGTACCAATGTGTTATTCGACCAAACTAAGGATCATTTTGTGCTGGAGTTGTCGTTTAAACATATATATATATATATATATATATATATATATAAATAATATACTCAAGTGTGAACGGAATGTAATGTTTTCGGATGCTTATTTACATTTTAATTCCAATGAAATGAAAATGGTTAATTTATTTTTTCGGGAGAAACGTTGATCTCCGATATTTTGAATTGGACTGCAGTACCAGTTTCGACCATTAGTTGTCATTCTTACATGCTGCACCTTTAAGGCACAACAAAAGATTAATAAAACACCATGATTTAATGTATACTTTAAATAAAACTTATAATTTGACATTATTATGAAGTGTACTTAAGTGTGTTGAGAACTTAAATCTGGCACCTGCAAGTGCACAGTAAAAAGTCTCTGTTTTGGGTTGTAATACTTAAGTAGGGCCGTTCAGCCAATCAGATTAAAGTCACCATGAAATCAGAATGAACAATTCTTATTTATTTATGGAATATTGCAGTACTAAAAATTATTTATCCGTGCACATCAATGTTTTTTTTTTTTTTTTACCGATATCCAATAATTCTTTATATTTGAAAGTCGATAACCGATATATTAGGCCGATAAATCTAAATCCACATTTCTATATAATTTTTGACAGCCTGATTAAAAAACAAAAGTCTCACCATTAAAAGCCATGTCCCAACCACACAATTATATTTTTATGTAGCCTATATTAACAATATTTTCCAGTTTTGTAGTGATTCTAATCATATTTCAAGCAATTCAAAACCATCATGGCGAACAGTGCACATCTGAATTGTCTCAGCTGATGGAAATAATCCATTATTTATCGGCTTTAATATATTGGCCAGATTTTCTTATAAGGCCGATAACATTAAAAATGAACATCGGTCGATACCGATAAGGTGGCCGACATATCATGCGTCGCTAATCCAATATATATATATATATATATATATATATTGCTGTTTGGTTTCAAGTAAGTGTGTTTAGTATGATGCAAGACAAGTAAAAGGTTTTAATATCCGCACAACTTCAGTTGCTTAGAAACCAAATCTTCCATGGATTCAACAACCCTTCAGGAAAACATCTAAGCCTTTCACTTTAAAAGCACCAGGCGAGGTTCAGAGCATCCCAGTTCCACGGTTGACATGGTTGTGAAGGATGCAGGAAGGAGAATGATGCTGGCATCTCCATGGTAGCAGAGAGACAGAGAGAGGGAAGAGGGGATCCAGTCGTTGTGTAACACTGACCTAGTTAATATGCAGCTGATCTGCCCCAGGGTCTCTGAAACATTAATGAGCTTTCTGCTACTGCTGCCTGCAGTCTCTCTCTCTGAAAACACACTCGTACACACACATAAACAACCAATCCAGATGATTAAGGAAGCCCCTGGTGATTCTATTATGATATATATATATACATGTGTCAAGCCGGCTGCATTGAGTTCTTTAGTGTGCTTGCTATAATCTGGCTGTGCTGCCTGATGCTGGTCGATTTCAAATTGTTTTTATTTGATCAGTTTTAGTGTGTCAAATTATAAGGGGTTGTATTAAAAACAAGCACAGTGACTAGCTGCATTTACATGGACTCTAATAATCATATTTTAATCAGACTAGTAGCACAGTCGGCCACTAGTGAAATGTAACCACGCTAATTGGAATAAATTGACCAAATTTTATTCGGATTGTAAGTGAGTGGTTTAGTTTTTTCAGTCATGCAAGCACATCAAATTCTTCAAAGTTGTTCACCAAGCTTATAATTAAATTACATATTTGAAATCGCCAATGAAATCTGACAACAACTGTCTCATAGAAGTCTTTACCAATCAGCGATTGGTTTTTTAAATAGAAGGCGGAACGTATTCCGCCATATTGCGCGTTTCACTTTCTCCCGTTCAAAGTAATATGAATGTATCTTTTTTTCTATATCTAAAGTCTTTGATGAAGTGCCATACATGAGTGTTGTCTAATTCTAAAAATTCAAGATTTAGTGATCATGTAAACACGTCATGCGGATTCATCAATCAGAATGAATTCCATGTGTTCATGTAAAAGTAGCTACTGACAAGTAAATAAATAGTTTTGATTATTAACACCTCATTAGAATATATCGTATTAAGTCAAATTTTTCATTTATTAACTGTATGATCCTAATTAAGCATTACTTGAATGTTATGTTTTAGAACTCAAATAAGTAACGTATTTGGCTTTCAAAATATGTTGATATAAAAACGTTAAAGTTTATGTAAATTACTGTTTTAGACATTAATACATAATACATTACTTAAGATTTGTTTTTGAAAGTAGTCTCTCATGTCCACCAAGGCTGTGTTCATTTGAGCAAAAACACTGTAAAACTGTAATGTTTGTAAATATTATTACAATTTAAAATAGCCGTTTTCCATATTAATATATTTTAAAAATATCTCTGAATTTTCCCCATCACAGCTCCAATCCTCAATGTCACATGATTTCTTCGGAAATCATTTTTTATATGCTGATTTGTTGCTCAATAAACATTTCTTATTATTATCAATGTTGGAATATTTTTTGAAATGAATATTTCTTTCAGGATTTTCTGAATAGAAAAGAAAATGTATTTAAAATCTTTTGTAACATTATAAATGTATTTAGGTCCAAGGTCATTCCTTGGTCGACTTATTGCGCTTTATTTAACTGATTTATCTATTTAAATAATTAAGTGGAAACAATTGATACTTTAATCAAAGATCTGAGTTAAATCATCTTGGAAATGGTTACTTGACCTGCCAGTGTAGCCTAATGCTTGGCTGAAATATTTATTGTGAAACATCATGTGATCATGTGGATCATATTACAAATGACCTGTCCTACCAAAATGCCACGTGCCTGAGAGTCTGTGCAGGTTTATTTCTGGTAGTACAAGTATTTTTACTGATATTATCACAACAAATAGCCTACATCTGTTTAGTAGCTGCCTTTGTAGAATATAGCCATTTATAAGTTGCTGTTATCAGCTTTTCCTAATACATAATGGTGTGTTTATATCCATATGCATGTCTTTTTCAATAAGGCTAAATTTGTTCTCTAGAACGGGGGTGGTTGGATTTAAAAAAAGCATCATGATGCTACAAAACGCCGCCCTGTTTGGTGTTTACACAAATGCTAAATGTGCCAACCTAATGAATGGTTCTGTTCAACAGCTGGCTTTAGAGAGCCGTCTATGGCCCACAGACACACAGACGAGGGGTCTGTCTGCTAATGAATGCAAGTGAAGGGCGTGTGATTGATCATTATCTGACCTTGATAATCACTGTTTGTGTGTGATACAGTGTGGGTGTGTGGGTGTGTTTGGGAAACAGGCATCTTTATATGCTCTCACTGACTCGTTTTATGAATCCGTAGTGTTTTTAGGAAGGACAGATGTTTGTATTTTGCATCCGCCACAAAACCCCCTTTTCTCCGGGTTGTATTAAAATGTTAACAGGCGGTCTTTCTCTCTTTCTTGATCTCCCGCGCTCTTTCTCTGGAGATTGTGATTGATAGGTCATATATGTCACACCTCACTCTCATTGCCTCAGAATGCTCTGGGTGCTGAGCCATCACCATGGTAACCTGTCTACTGGCCCATGCACACGCACACACCCACCCACTCGCTCTCCCACAGCAAGTGCAAGTGTATCTACTAACACCCTACACATGTTAAAAGGAGGCGTGTTAGGTAACAATGCAGAGGTGATTTTTTTTAAACAAATCTATTGTGGCGGCAACACACTTTAGGAAAATGTTAGGAAGTGTTACACCATTTCTTGTGAATGGAAACTGCATCAACCAACTTGATGTAGGCCGTATTCTCCTCAAATGACAACAAGGGAAATGAGAACCATATTCAACTATGATATAATGAATAAAGAAAATAATGTCTAATTAGTACCCTTATTTATTTTATTTTATTTGTCTATTTGCATTGGGACATTAATTGTGAAGATAATTACGTACTATTTCCTATTAAATTCTTAATATTGTATTACAAATATATATATATATATATATATATATATGAAGAGTTCAGATGCAAAAGCCTCTAAATGCCATTTGAAATTTTCTTCTAGAATGATCATTTTTATCAAGCTTGTATATTTAAGTTCAGTGATTTCACTTAAATGACAATGATAATTACCTATTAATTGTTATTTAAGTGAAATTACTGAACTTAAATATACAAGTTTGATAAAAATCATCATTAAAGAAGAAAATTTCAAATGGCATTTAGAGGCTTTTGCATCTGAACTCTTCATATATATATATATATATATATATATATATATATATATGACAACTATATATACAGTACTTTATATATATATATATATATATATATATATATATATATTTGTAATACAATAGACAAATAAAATAAAATAAATAAGGGTACTAATTAGACATTATTTTCTTATAATGTCATCATTCTTATATGATGACATTATAAGATAAGGTCTAGCAGAAACAGGGGAGAGAAGTAAAGCAGAAAGAGAGACAGAAGGAGAAATAGACAAAGAGCGAAAGAGCTGTACGTCTCTTCCTTACTACCTTATTTTCACTCAAGTCAAATTACTAATGGTGTCTTCAAAGAAGGGTGTAGCGCTCTTTGTCTATTTCTCCTTCTGTCTCTCTTTCTGCTTTACTTCTCTCCCCTGTTTCTGCTAGACCAGTAATATATAATTCAGGACGTGTGTCTGTCTGTATTTATGCAATGAGATTGTATGTAGGGAGGTGCAGGGCATTCTTTGAGATTCTTTGATTCACCACAGGAAACATCTCTGCGGAACAGAAGTGTCACAATTTCCATACGTTATCGACAATCAGTCTGTAAATGTGGGTGGATGGGGATGACACTGATGATGTTGTTCCTGCCCCTATTTTTAGAACCATTAATTTATGTATCATCAAAGTGAATATTTATAATTAAATACACCCTCAATTACACCCTCTTTTTCAAAATCTCCTTACTTTCTCTCACATCTCTTTTTTATTGTATGGTTTAATAGTCAGCTCTTTTATCACGACTGTTGTTGTTGTTGTTTTTCTGGGGTTTCCAGTGTTGAGATCCTGTCAGCATGGCTGAGCACTTTAAGCTTGTCCCACGGGTGTCATCGTCGCCCCTCTCTCATCTATCACTTGCTCCACTCATACACAGAAACCAATCACACAGCCCCTGGAAGCCCCTCCTCGCCTCAACCTTCACCCCAGACCTAACGCAACAGCCCTGGGGTGTGAGGATGTGTGTGATTGTAGGATATGGAGGAGTGTTTATGTGTATGGGGAGTCTACTAATGAATGTTTTGAAAGAGTAAGGGCTGAAGCATCCATTACAGCAAAATTACTAAATAAAAGAGTGATAAGTACATGAGGTCATTAGTGGGCTTGCAAAGACAAGCATCACTACTGCTATTGCTGATACGTTTGGTATGGGATTTAAACCAAGGATGTCTATTATACCTGGATATAGCTATGTGTTAGCATTACCATTTGTCTCAATTGAAGTTTCTTTGTGGGCACAGGATCCCCCGGAAGTACAATTTTAAATTTGCCGTCTTTATTAAAAGATGCTCAGTTCTGGTCAATCCAATTACTCTGGATATATAGGAGCAACCATAAGAGCAAAATATAAAGACAACCATCTTGCAACCACCTTAAATACCTGTGCAAATACATTGCAACATATAAAAAACCACTCCAACACATTAGCAACCAGTTGGGAATCAGCTAGCAATGCCCTAGCAACCACACAGGACACCCTAACAACTACAAAGAAAACATGCTAAAAGCCACTCAGAAAATCTTAGAAGCCACTTGGCAATTACAAAGCAACGCCCTAGCAACTACATTCAACACCCTAGCAAATACATAGCAAACATGATAAAAGCCAATCTGAAAAGAACATGTTAGTTGCAACTTGGCAATCGCTTAGCAATGCCCTTAGCAACACCCAGAACATTATAGCAACTACACAGAACATCCTCAAGTCTACCTAACAACCACACAGAACACCCAAATTAACCACATAGCAAACATGCTAAAAGCCACTCAGAAAACCTTAGCAGCCACTTGCCAATTTCCTAGAAATGCCAAGAGCATCATAGCAACTACCTAGCAACCACCCAAAACACCTTAACAATAACCTAGCAACGACACAGAACTCATTAGCCGCGTTTCCACTGCCGGGCCAGGGCCGGGCCGTGCTAGTGCGTGCCAGGGCCAGTCGCGTTTCCACTGTCACTTCCGGGGCTTGATCGGGGCTTCCTCAGGGCCAACGGCCAGGATTTCTGGCCCGTCGAATACCTTGGGCCAGAGGGGGCCAGCTCGGGCTAGAGGCGTGTTCAAGGTATAAGGCGGAGTTTATCGGTGTTAAGGAACGTTATGATCTGAAGCAAGATGCACATAGGGGTGTCCATGTTTAACCGATTAACCGTTTAAAATTGCATAACATTTTAATTTGAACTGTAGGCCTATGCCAAATGCTGCACAACAATATATAGGCTATAGCTATACATATCGACGAATTTTCAGATATGTGTTTGATTTTTTTGCCCCTTAAACATTTAAAATATTTGACAAATTAATATGAAAAAAATATATATTTTACTGGTTTTCTGAGGCCAAATTAGAACCTGGAAATTATATTTTCCCCGCAGTGCTGAATGAGAAGAGCCGTAACCACAGCCTACAGAAAGGGGATTTATGGGTGATTTATAGGCTATAATAAATGTGTCTGATAATAAAATAATATAAAATAACGAGGCATTAATTGTTTATTAATAAACTATTGTTTTCTAAATGATTTTCGGCTAAAAACATATCTCCATCTCCGGATGCACATTTAGAGAGAAATTAAGCTACATAAACATAGAAGATATTGGCTTTCGATTCGAATTTGTTCGTTTTAAATTGGACATTTAAAGCTTTAATCTACAAAGGATATAACCCCTGTAGACTAAAGCTTTAAATGTCCAATTTAAAACGAACAAATTCGAATGCGGTGGCTGTTTCAGGTCTCGCGCTTCAGTTCACGGAGATCATGAAGCGCGCCTTGATTAATTGTTAAAGCACAACGTTTTCTTGTTATAAATAAATGTATTTGCGAATAATGTATTATTATTTTCTGTATGACCAGAAATTAAAGAGTATTTTAAGTTGTTTCCACTGAAAGAAATGCAATGAAACTTCACATGGGCGTCTCGCAGCCATCGTGCTCCACACACACTGGATATGCGCTGATATTTGTCAAAAATATTGTGTTTATTTGTGCTCTGTTCCTTTTTTGGATAAAGACGTCTTCTACATGCAGCCTAATAAAATGTTACAATAATGATGATGATGGTTATTATTATTATTATTATTAATATTTGCAGACACGGAGTTTTTGTGAAATGGACGTTTTGCTTATTTTCAATTGGCAATTTCAGTTTGAAGGGTGATGGAAATATGGGCTTTAACTGCTCCGTACTTGCTGCGTTTTATTTCTATAAATTAATTTCGTTTCAAATGGGGTCCAATCAGTTATTAAAGGTGTTAAAAATTTACTCTGTATCTCGAGGTTGCGGCGCGCACACTATGCACCGAGTATTAACCGATGGGCCTCGGTTAACGATTAATGAATAACTTGAAAACGTGCCCGCAGCCCTACTTGTTATATCGCGCAAAAAATCGCTGCTTGAAATGGAGAATCGCCTGTACTGGTCTCGGGACACTATTGCAGCCACTACGGCAGTTGAGTTAATATACATGCTATCTTTCTAATTTAAAAAATAAATTAATTCATAATACCCGCTGAAATGGGTTGGGTTTTATGACGTTTGATCCTGAAAGGCGTGTTAGGGGTGGGGTCTGGGGCAGCGCTGTGGGGCTACTGGCCCGGCAGTGGAAACGCAAGCCCGGTGCTTGAGGCCCGAGGCCACTAGCTCGGCCCGGCTCGCTGTTAGCTCTGGCCCAGCCCTAGCCCGGCAGTGGAAACGCGGCTATTGGCAACTACATGGAAAACATGGTAAAAGCCAATCAGAATACCTTTACAGCTACTTGACAAACACCTAACAACCACCCAAACCATCATAGCAACTAAATAATAGCCACCCAGAACACCCTAGAAATGCCCTAACAACCACACAGAGCACCTTACCAACTAAATAGCAAAAAATGACAATAGCAATGTCCTAAAAACCACACATACCATCATAGCAACTACCGAGTAACCACCTAGAACACTCTATCAATGCCCTAGCAACTAAATAGCAATCATGCTAAAAGCAACTAGCAGCCACATGGACATTTTTTAGCAATGCCCTAGCAACCACACAGTACACCCTAGCAACTGCATAACATCACACTAATCACCTTAGCTTTTCAAGCACCACTCACAATTTCTTCAGAAAATGTAAAAAAAAAAAAAAAAAGTTATTATGATAGCAGTGATTTTAGTGGTTGTGTGATTTTAGTTCTACATAACTAAACTCTAAAGCCGCTTTCCGACCAAGTACAGGAACTTAGTTATAGGAACTGTCCACTTCTAAACAGTTCTAAGAACTTCTCTCCCCCAAAATCGTTTTTTCTGCTTGCGTTCGCACTGGCCAAGTGGCCATAGGAACTGGTAGGTGGGGTAACTCAAGCACAGCGACGGTTATCACTAGACGTAGCGCGGCCACATACAACAACAACAAACCAGCATGGAGGAGGCTATTATTATTGCAATGTTCCTGTTCTGCCTTGCCGGGACCTTAATTAACGGAGAACGAACGGCGGCGTTTAAAGATTATGCTTGAGTTCTGTAAGTTAAAGAGAAACACAGAAGACGAAGGCTCCAGCGTAATATGATATTAAGTAATATAATGGAAGAAGATAAAAGAGCAGAGCGCAGGAGGCAAACAAAACGAAGGGTAAGTTTAGCTAGCATTAGCAATTAGCTGGTTGAATGCGTTATGTTTGTCTTAATCCTCGTTGTAATGTTTTGTAATGTCAAACACACAGCGTGTGACAGACAGCACGCTACAAGTTCCGCGTTGACAGTGGGCATGACTTATAAGTTGAACCAATCAAAGTAGACCTATGGAAAAAGGGAACTAAACAAGTCCTCGCTCTAGACTAGGCACTGAAAGAGTTATAGGAACTACAGTGTGAGGAACTAAAAAATCCCCAATTTAGTCCGGTCAGAACACGAGAAAAAAAGGGTTATAGGAACATTAGGTTCTAAGAACTGCAAAAGTCCCTCCGGTCAGAAAGTGGCTTAAGTGGTTCGTTCCCTGTGAGATTATTTTGCCGACTTGGTTTCGTTCTGAGTATCTGATTTACTTGGGATGATTCTGTGATTTTCTTCATATGTAACAATTCCACCAGCTTCAGTAGTATTAGACTACTGTTATTTTGGGTTGACGACTTTACAGGCAGTACAGATTAAACACAATCTGTGTGTGCTTGTTTGAAAGAGAGAGAGACAGAGGGATTCCTGGAATCAGGTCTGAAGCAGCAGATGGTTTCAAATGTGGTCTCGGCCACAGGTCTCTCATGTGTACCCACATGTAGAAATGGTGGAATTAAAAATGAAAGGTCTAGACTGCTTTAAAGTGTGCATGACTGCATTTAGACCAGGATTGTTAGCTGTCTAGGGCAAAGGCATGTGTGTGTGTGATAAGATACCACAGGAACTGGATGCACAAAGAGGACGTTGGGAGCTGGAACAATTGTCGTCTGTACAAGGCGGCAACATTTCCAGACTGCCTGTGTCACAATTGTTGTCAAGCAGAGATTTCGATTTATTCACTTGTGTTTTCTATGTTTTTTTCTCTTACAGTTCAGGTAGCTGTACATGTAAGATAGGTGTTTACGGGCCCAAGTGTGACGACTGCCACCCTGGATTCTTCCACTTCAGCCACACAGGATGCCAACCTTGCCGATGCAACAACCACTCCACCTACTGCCACCCTCAGTCAGGTCAGCACACTTTCATCATCAATTAACATCTCTATCTCATTAAAATACCCCTATAATGCTATTTTAAAATTCCTAATTTTGTTTTGGAGGTTTCCTACAACAGAATTACATGCATCAAAGGTCAAAAAACACTTTTTTTCTCTTAATATACATTGCACATCACCACATTTTTCAATGGTTCTCAAACGACTTGTCTGAGGATTCAGTCCCTCCTTTTCGCGAGCCTACTCTGCTTTGATTGGTCAGATTTGTTGCGATTGGTCTACCGCTTTCATGTGTTTCCGAAACTAAAGGCCCATTACCATAACTGAACTTCAGCTCCGGAGGCTTCCTAAAGCTCAGCGATTGTACTGTAAAGACCGTAACGGTGACGTCGATTTTACCATATCAATCCGAGCGCGAGTCCGATGATGAAACATTAGAAGAACTAGTTATCTAACCCGTTATCTAACATTTTTCTGTTATTTAAGCTACTCAGTTTGATGAAATAATGAGATGTTGTGATGGTAACTCTCAACATCAGCATTAAAGGAGTAGTTCACTTTTGAAAAAACTTTTGCTGATAATTTACTCACCCCCATGTCATCCAAGATGTCCATGTCTTTCTTTATTCAGTTGAAAAGAAATTAAGTTTTCTGATGAAAACATTCCAGGATTTTTCTCCATATAATGGACTTCAGTGGAAACCAGACGGTTCAAGCTCCAAAAGAAACTTACTGCAAACTTGTTCAAAGGGCTTTAAACGATTCCAGACGATGAATAAGGGTCTTATCAAACGACACGATCTCTCGTTTTATAAATAAATAACAAAGTTTAAGTTTTATAAGCTCAAACGCTCGCCTTGCTCTGTTCTGTAACGCACTCCTGTTCGAACTCTTTCATCAAAATGAACAAATCTTTTTCCGAGTCATTTGGTTCATTCGGCGAAAGAAACAAACAAATTGATTCGGAAAAAGATTTGTTCATTAGGTTGAACGAGTTCGAACAGGAGAGTCACGAACGTGCACCACAGAACAGAGCAAGGCGAGCGTTTGATCTTATAAAACTTAAACTTTATTTTTTTTTTTAAAAATGAGCAATCGTTTCGCTTGATAAGACCCTTATTCATCGTCTGGAATCTTTTAAAGCCCTTTGAACAAGTTTGAAGTTTGTACTTAAAGTTTCTTTTGGAGCTTGAACCGTCTGGTTCCCACTGAAGTCCATTATATGGAGAAAAATCCTGGAACGTTTTCATCAAAAACCTTAATTTCTTTTCGACTGAAGAAAGAAAGACATGGATATCTTGGATGACATGGGGGTGAGTAAATTATCAGCAAAATTTTTGGAAAAGTAAACTACTCCTTTTACAAGTGTATGTTCATCAACAAACCAATGTGTATATTTCTAATTTGGGATCTGTATCAATAATAGCACATAGGCATTAAAGTTTGTAAAACAAATCTTACTCCGTCCTTTATCATTACTCAAAGTAGTATTCGAAAATGCATTAGACCGGACTGCTTTCGTAGTGTAAACGCTCATGTGGTCGAATGCATTGAAACAGCCACAAAAGACCGTCTTCTCTTCACCTACTGACCCAATTTTTAAACACCAGTTGTAAACACACGTGTGTCTCCCTCTTCCACCAAACTGCATGCTAATACCAGGTATAAACAGGGCTATAGATATAAAAACACAAAACTTCCTATTATTATAAAACAAAATATGAATCAAATTTAAAATCAGATAAAAACTTCCTTCCAGGGAGTTCTCAATGTAAAAAATACATTTGGAGCTTTGATTTGATAAACATTATTTAATCACATAATACTCAATATGATCTGTTAATTTGCATTCATATACTCAAGAATGAAATATTATGCAATTTTAGTGAATCTATAACATAACATAATATATTATAATATAATAAATGTAATATAATATAAAACATTGTTTATACAAAATAAACTACTGGGATGTTAATATAGTCACATAATAAAACAGATGATATTAAGATTTAGATTTTTAATAGTAATTAGTAATTAATTATAAATATTTATTTTGTGATTATTTATTTATTTATTTATTTATTCATATATATTTGGTTCAAGAAGATGATGATTCTTTTTTTTTTTTAATGATATGAAGATGAATAAAAAACATTGGTTTTCTTTTTGGGTGAACTATTTCTTTAAAACTAATATCTGCAGATTTGAGATTGACTCACCTAGAGCGATTCATCACAACATCCTCCACACTTCCCTCTCTTTTCTCTTTTCCTCCCTGTATCCTAGGCAACCAAGGCTTAATTAACCTCAATTTTGAATTCCGAACCAAAAACCTTATCAACATAATGCTCATGCTTTGGTGTGTGTGTTAATTTGTTAAGCAAACCTGCTGACATCCGAGAAGTGTAGGCGTGTTTGTCTTAAATCATTTCACCCGGACCTCAGTCTACTGATGCCATAGACATGTTTGGCAACTGCATGTTCAAGTGCATGTGTCTAGAAACCCATCTGTCCCTGTCTCTCTCTCTCTCTCTCTGCGGTGTGTGTGTGCAGATGGTAGCTGGTACCCTCTTCCCCGATGCGGAGAGCCACAGTCAGATTTACAGCCCTCCTCAGTCATAAAACACAATCAGCATCTCCTGAGACTGCTTACAGTTCATAGACTCACACCCGCCCCGCAGCATAATACCACACACACACACACACACACACACGAGACGAGCAGTAACTCACAGAGCCAGAAGAATAGTGCGCATTTACACAAAGCCTTTTGGTCTTTCTTTCTTTCTCCCCACAAAAAACGTACTGGATAACTGTAACGTGCAGATTGACGTGATAAAGCTGAAGCGACATTTTTTTCATCTAAATGAAACAAAAAATGAAAAATAAAAATTTTACTCTGACATGCAAAGTGAACATAAGTAATGGAAAATATATAATAACACAAGATTTCATATTCATATCAAACATCGATATTCATATTCCCTTGAAACAAGCGTAACAATTTGATGTTTTCATTAATATTTATAAACAGATTAAATCACTTAAAGCTCAATATTATCTGTTAATTTGCATTCAATTACTTAAGCATGAAATTGCATGCAACATTGGTTTATATACAATATTTAAGCAATTATGAACTACATACATTTTACAGGGAACGGTTTACAGGGAATGTAGGACAGCTAAGGGCCGTTGTTAGACACAACATAAAGTGGAGTTCATAAAAAACCCATTAGCTGTTCTAAATTCATATTATGGTGTATGTACTATTTTACAATGGCTTCAAACACAGTGCAACCAATCACTATCATATATATATATATACACACACACACACATGATTTGTAATCACAACATTTTTTCTTTTGTCATATCAACTTAAATAATTTATGTAGTTCATACAACATAATATTTTGAGTTTCTGATGATTAAATCAATATCCTTCATTGTATTTACTCAATTTTTCCATTTCAATGAACTTAAAAATTTAAGGCAACCAGGTTACTTAATTTTTAAGTTAAACCAACAATATTTTTTTATTTGTGTGTATGTGCGTGTGTGCTAATTTGAGAACTAATACAATGTTTCTCAGACTGGAGCCTAATCATCAAAAAGAAATCACCCAGTACACATTTAATGTATTAATCAGAGCACTTTAAACTTTAGTAATGGGCTCCTCTCTTAAACAGCAGAATTATTGCTTTTTGAAGTCTCTTATTGTTATTTGAAGTCTCACTGTGCTAAGCTATAGTTAGATAATGATTTACTTTCCTTCCCTTATATAATGATTTACAGTAGACTACCAGGAAGTGTCCTATTCTGTCTATACTATTGCTAATGATCAATTGTTCTTTATATTCTCCTGGTGTTTCAGGTGTTTGTTTGGACTGTCAGGACAACACTCAGGGCCACAACTGTGAGGAGTGCCTGGTGAACTTTTACCGGCGTCCTGGCGAGGGGTCCGCGGACGCCTGTCTGCCTTGTCCCTGCTCCTCTGAGACCTCCAGCGGCAGCTGCCATCTCGGTGGGTCTGCTTCTCTCTGACATGTTGACAGGGTTCAGCACATCGTGTCCTTTAAGTGCCTGGGAATTATTCAGGAGGGCAGAAAACTGGAAGACATAGAAAGTTCAATTTTGCTTTATTTTCTCACTGACGGATCTTGACGTTTACACACTACCAGTCTAATGTTTTGGAAACATTGAGTCTTTTAGCTCACCAAATCTGCATTTATTTGATCAAAAATACAGTAAACATTAAAAAAAAAAAAATCATGTATTTATTCAAATCAATTTAATGGGTCCTTACTGACTAAAAGTTTTTTAACTTGAATAGTTTTTTTTAACTTCCCTTCCCAAATGTAGTAGTGTATTATAGTTTCCACAAAAATATTAAGCAGCATAATTGTTTTCAACATTGATAAGAAAAAGAAATGTTTTTTGAGCAGCAAATCTTCATATCATACATGCACTGCATTTTAAAATATATTAAATTTGAAAACAGTTATTAAATTGTAATAATATTTTAATAGTGAGCATAAAATACTTCTTTCAAAAACATTATTCCAAAATTTGCCCGGTGGTGTGTGTAGAAAGTAAATAGGGTTAATTCAGAGATTATGTGTTACCTTTAAGGGTCAAGGCCGTTTGATTGGGCCAAAAATACAATATCTCCGCTCAAAATCTGATAGTTCATTATATAAGTTTCCTGACGGTTGCTGCAAGTAACTGTTGGCTTGTACCTGGAGTTTTATTGCTTTAGGATGATTGAGTTGTCCGTTAGCATGTGGGAGTCGTTCATTTCTTGATGGATTGATACCTGACGATGGTTTAAATTTTGGTTACTTACAACTGAAAAATGTTATGTTACCAATGGAGCCAATCAAAGACTTAGTTTTCATCTCAACTTCTCTTCCATTGGATGCAATCACACAGCAACAGCCATGGTTATGCGGCTTTGGGTTGTCACTTTACATTTACGGTCAGTGGAGCCTGAGGAGGAAAGAGAGAGAGAGAGGGCACTGAAAGGTCAGGACTCTTATATAAATGTACTCCATATTATTTATATATTTACAGGTCAAACATGTAAGACATAAGGTACAGCCTGCACATCATATAATATGTATACTGATAATGATCATTGGACTTTACATTAAGCCACATATTGCATGGCTACTTAACAAACAAATAAATATGTTGTTACGAACCCCACTATTGAAGTGCTCGTTAAAGGAGTGGGTAAGCAACATAAAAACACTCAATGCAAGATATAACAGTTTAACAATTTATTATTAAAGATACTATTGACAGACATTAACAACCATAGACCCACAAGACACTGAAACAAACAACATGGAAACAGCTTATCAGTGGCTGGCAGAAACATCATGGCGCGCACAGTTCGTCCACTCATGCCCTTCTCCTCCAGTGCTCGCCAAGCTCTTGACAGAGCTAAAACAGTGAACGAAGCAATCACGGCGCGGTGGGAACAAATCGTAGGTGATCAACCTCCGCACCCGCAGGTGTGCAGAGGAGGAGCCTACTCCAAGAGAGAGAGAGAGAATCAGATCAACCAAAGTAGTACACACAAATTAACATTAGGCTCAGGGCGTAACAACGTAGAATATTCAATAATTTTGAAATTATTTAGATATATATATAGAAGAGAGAGGGAAAATGAAAGGGAGTGTAAAAAGAGGGAGATGAAGCAGAACATCACGTGATTAACAATGTGTGAACAGGCCCACATCTGCTCGTCGTGAAAGTCGAGAGGCGTAGATGTGGGCCTGTTGACACATTGATAATCACAAATTTTCAATCGTCAGCTCAGATCTTTTAACCATTACACCACTCCATAAAAAGGTGAGATCTGTGCAACAAAAGCTTAACTTTAGGTTTCTCCAAGGGAAGTGCTTCTATATATAAATATAGTAAGTATACTGGAATGTCCCTGGAACTGCTAAATTACTACCTGCTTTTTTATTATGAGGCATTCCTGATTTTTTTTTTTTTTAAGTCTTTAAAAAAATGAAAAAAAAAAAAAAATGGAAATCTTAATGTTTTTATGTGGGGAAAAAGGTGTGACGTTTAGTTGCAAATAGACTTAATGACCCCGTGAAGTTTTTATATGGGAGTCCACGAAAAAATTAAGAGAAAAATAGTACACAAATGTAAATATAATGTAATAAATAATTTGCTCATTTAAATACACATTCATATGATATTTATAAGAAATAAATAACTGAAGACAACAATATCAAATAATACAAAATAATAAAATGAGATAAAATGATTTTAAAACAGGTTGTAAAAATTTGATTAATAACAATTTGTTCTATAGTTTTATGTGTCTTTAGGTTTATGGTGATTAGAAAAAATACGGACGGACAGACGGACAGACGGACAGACGGATAGATAGATAGATAGATAGATAGATAGATAGATAGATAGATAGATAGATAGATAGATAGATAGATAGATAGATAGATAGATAGATAGATAGATAGATAGATAGATAGATAGATAGATAGATAGATAGATAGATAGATAGATAGATAGATAGATAGATAGATAGATAGATAGATAGATAGATAGATAGTTGTGATGTCAAATGACACGTGACAAATGTAAAAAAAAAGCCCAAGTGTGTGTGCATTTCTATACTAGTTAGTTTCCCTGGTGTTGGTAAACCCTCATGTGTTGGCATCATGAAGCTGACACAGGCACGGGCGAGGGGTTCTCATGGCAGGAATGGGAGGAGTGCCCAAATCAATTCCTCTGCCTTCTGGCCACTTCCGTCTGTCACTGCCCGGCAGTGTGTCTGTCTCTCTGATTCGCTCCAGACTTGTGCATGTCACAGGCTGAGGCAGTGAGGAGAGATATGTGCTTCAGGGAGGGGGTTGTCCTGGCAACAGCGCCCAATAAGAAAACAGATCAGTGGGGTCATCATGACTATCAAAACTGCAGAGAAGCTTGTTTGTGGAAGATTTCATATTTATTCTGAACATCATTTTGTAGATACGAAACCTGGTAGCAGGCAGTTGTAGGTCAGACAGTGAGTGTGAGTGTCAGGCGGGTCAGAATGTTCATCCAGTGCACTCATTCACACATCCTGCTAAGTGTGTTTTTCTTTCCTATCATAAATATTTCAGAGCCGACAACAGCTATGTTGTGTGTGTGCGTACCTACTTAACTCTATTTTGGGAACAAATTTGTACCCAGAAGTGACCAAAACCTGACAAAATATCCAAAAACCTCCCTTTAGAGACGTCCTCATTTGCAAATCTGGTATAATAATAAAGTTATTAAAGGTTTTTAAAAAAAATAAAAATGCAGAAAGTTTTGTGTGATGGGTAGGGTTAGTGTAAGGGGATAGAATATACAAATTGTACAGTACTATGTTCCTATTTAGATAGCTATGTAAATGTGTGTGTGTGACATGGCAGTTTTTGGACATGGTACTGTGGTATTACTACAAAAACCATGAATATGGTAATCATTAAATACCATAGTAATTTATTCTACAATGTGTAATTTTTTTTATTAATGAAATTGTATGGATTTACATTTTTGGATTCATTTTACATTTATAATTTATTCATTTATCTTAATTTTACTTTTTTCAGGGGTGGTTGACAAGTTGGGTTAAGGGCTAAGAACCAAAATGTCACTATTACAAACTTTTTTTTTCTGACTGATGTTCGTGTTAAAAAAAACCCAACATTTTTTTTTTTTAATTAAGTAAATTATATTGAAAGTAAATTTAAAAAATAGTCTTAATTACTGCTTAATTTTTATGTTATTCTGCATGTTTTATGTAATCACTGCACTGTAGAATATGATGTCAGGCTTGAAATTTGGTGCTTTGGCTCCCTCTTGTTGTTGGAGTTGGAATTACTTATTGTCCCCAAAAAATACTAATTTACTCAATTTACTCAAGTTATGCGTAAAATTGTCTGAATTTCAATGCATGAATAATAAAACTATTAATTCACGATTCTAGCATTTTACTTAGAACTATTATATATATAGCTTTGGAGGTATAAAGTCAGATCTTTATATATATATATATATATTGTAAATGTGTGTGTATGTATATATATATATATATATATATATTGAAAATGTGTGTATTTGTATATATATATATATATATATTGAAAATGTGTGTATTTATATATATATATATATATATATATATATATATATATTATATAGCTGTAGAGGTATAAAGTCAGATCCCTTCCCTTAAACTTCACACCGGTCTCTTATAAAATATGGTTTCATTGGGCAGTGACAAGAGGAAAGTGGCCAGAAGACATTTATAACTTTTTAAGTGTGGCGCAACTGTCCAAATACCTTTGAGGCCCTCTATACATCAAAATGAGTCAAGCATTAGGAAGGGAACACTACTTCTTTGTAATACTCCATAAAATAATTCATATTCATATTCATTTGTCAAATATTTTAAATGTTTAAAGGGGCAAAAAAATCAAACAAATATCTGAAAATTCGTCGATATATGGTCTATATATTTTTGCGCAGCATTTGACCTCCTACAGTTCAAATGAACATTTTGGTGTTAAACTCTGCGTTTTACAAAATACAACAACCGTTCATTTTTCGTTTTGCAGTTAGGCCTACGGATTAAAAAGGGGAAACGAATAAACACAACAGTACACTGACCGTTTGGACATATAGCCTAGCCTACGAGGCAGAGTTCTTTTTTAAAATTCATAAAAGATAGGAGGAATAGCCTACTAGACAAAACCTCAAAGAAATGCCACAATCAAGACCGCGGAGCAGAAATGAGGGAGAGACACACAGAAACTCTGCGATTTTCCCTGCCATGCTTGGACGACACACCACGTCTCCTTCCATAAATAATAATAATGTCTAGTGCGGTGGCTGTGATATAGACGAATCCGACGAGCGTTCTTGTGTAGGCTGCCATCTTGTGGCGACGCCATTACTGAGCTGTTACACCGGCATAGACATATGCACCGGTATGTAAACAAACCTCGGAGATAAGGTGATAACGCACCCTTGATGACAGCTAAAGCCAGGCAGACTTGTTGGGTTGATGATGTTAGACATTGGCCTCCAGTCACAGATGAAGGTACAAATGATCTTACAGATTATTTATGAAAATAGCTTGGCAAGCTAGCTAGGCTAACGTTTGCTACCGAGGAAACTAAAAAAAGATCTGTCCATTTGGCAACAATAAATAAATAAATAAATGAAATCAAATAAACAATTTCATGTTTTTCATTTGTGTCCATTATTTATCTCATTTTTACATTGCAACGGGCATGGGTATAAGGTTACGTTACAGCTAGAAAGTATACATAATATCGACCAACTACTGTTTTTAAACCATGGAAAGAGGTCAATATAACAGCAGGAGAACAATTATGTCACATAACGTTACATTCAGCTCAGGAAAGCCATTTAATGACCATAGCATGTAAATTGAAGAGAAAAAATAACAAGAGAGGAGATTTTGCTGATCACTATATCACACATTTATTATATTTTTTTACTTATGTCATTAAATAATTGTTATTATACGCGAATGTCCGCGTCTTGTACTCGCCCAGGAGATCTGTGTAAACCGTACGGCACCAGACAGGGGCAGTGGACCCGGGGTATTCACAATGTTTTCTCTTCAAAATTGAAATTTTACTGCCACCATTGAAACAATTTATAACGGAAACTGTTTACCCATTTGACATTATACAAGGGCTAACGTTGTAGCGTAGACGAATCCGGCGAAACTACCGGAAGTAAGCGGGCGCCATTACTGAGCTGTTGCTGGGTAGCGTTGCGCCATTGCCTTCTATTGTTTTAGTTGCAACTTGCGTCCACTGGAATAAACAGCTCGCGATTTACGACTGTCACTAACGTTACAACGTTAGCCCTTGTGTAATGTCGAGTGGGTAAACAGTTTCCGTTATAAATTGTTTCAATGGTGGCAGTAAAATTTCAATTTTGAAGAGAAAACATTGTGAATACCCCGGGTCGACTGCCCCTGTCTGGTGTCATACGGTTTACACAGATTTCCTGGGCGAGTACAAGACGCGGACATTCGCGTATAATAACAATTATTTAATGACATACGTAAAAAAATATAATAAATGTGTGATATAGTGATCAGCAAAATCTCCTCTCTTGTTATTTTTTCTATTCAATATGGTCATTAAATGGCTTTCCTGAGCTGAATGTAACGTTATGTGACACAATTGTTCTCCTGCTGTTATACTGACCTCTTTCCATGGTTTAAAAACAGTAGTTGGTCGATATTATGTATAGCCTACTTTCTAGCTGTAACGTTACCTTACATGCCCGTTGCAATGTAAAAATTAGATAAATAATGCACACAAATGAAAAACATGAAATTGTTTATTTGATTTCATTTATTTATTTATTTATTGTTGCCAAATGGACAGATCTTTTTTTAGTTTCCTCGGTAGCAAACGTTAGCCTAGCTTGCTTGCCAAGCTATTTTCATAAATAATCTTTAAGATCGTTTGTACCTTCATCTGTGACTGGAGGCCAATGTCTAACATCATCAACCCAACAAGTCTGCCTGGCTCTAGCTGTCATTAAGGGTGCGTTATCACCTTATCTCCGAGGTTTGTTTACATACCGGTGCATATGTCTTTTTTTTTTTTTTTTTTTTTTTTTTTTTTATTTTTTATTTTTTTTTATTGAAGAAACATATACATTTACAAATACATTCAGGAGAACATAAAAGAGGTAAAGCAAAGACAAATTATACAGAATAATTCCAAATCAAATGCCATAAAAATAATTATATTACATTACACAATTATAAAACATAAAATAAAAAAATAAAAAATAATAATACAAGTAAAATAAGCAATGTATGATATAAAGCTGTTTAATCTTGACTATCAGATCCAATACAAAATAATTGTTCATATATTTTCAGGAATCTATTACATTTTTTATTGCTAGATAAACTAAAAGATTTAAGCAGTGAGTCTACTTCAACCAAAAAATGTGAGAAAATAGGGAGTGATCCCATAAATTTCTGTTTATGGATGAAAAATTTACCAAATAAAATAAAAAAATTAAAAATGTATACTTTGGATGTGTGGGCATCAGTATAATAACAAATAATATCTTTCAAATTAAAGGAGTGTGCATGGATGGGGGTTTTATTTAAATGAGAAAACATACTAGACCAAAATTTCTGAACCAATTTGCAAGAAAAAAATAAGTGTATTAAAGTTTCATCTTCGTCACCGCAAAACGAACAGGTACTGGAAATATCAATATATTTGGACACCGTTGCATTAACAGGATATATCTTATGTAATATTTTAAAGTGGACTTCTTTGGTTTTGTTAGGAATAAAATATTTATGCGGTAATAACCACGCTTTTCTCCATTCGATATTGCCAATAGCGGCAGCCCAATGGGATCTGCCTCTAGGGCAAATTAGATCTCTTTTTTGAAAAATCTGGCGAATATGTTTATTATTGCATTTCTTATCATAAATGCTAATGCCATCCAGTAACAAAGACGAATCCATCATATTATTTTGGTTGTATAATAAGTGGCTCTTAATCAGTTGCACTAGACCTGTAGGAATAGCTTTAAGCACAGTATTGTATTCTCTAAAAGGAATAGGAAAGTCATGGATAGTCATGAAGCGTTCATAAGACAAAATGTTACCAGAATTGTCAAATAAAGAAATTAAATAAATTAGACCTCTATTAAACCAATTAGAGAAAAAGAGAGATTTGTTTCTAACAGTTATATTCATATTATTCCACAGAAGAGATTTATGTGGGGAGAAATTGTGGATGTAACACAGTTTCCATGCAAGAAGAGCTTGCTGATGAAATTTAGATAGTTTAACCGGGAGTTTATTATACATATAATTACATTTTAAGATAAAAGAGAGGCCTCCAATTTTATTAAAGATGAAATTAGGAATGAAAAACCAAACAGAATTTGAATTTAGTAGACATCTTCTAATCCAATTGATTTTAAACACATTAATAACGTTGTGAAAATTTAGCACTTCTAGTCCCCCATCACTTCTACAATTGGAAATCACTTCTTTTTTAAGTTTATGAGACCTGTTTTTCCATATAAAATCAAGAAAAATTTTATTAACACCTTTAGCAGTGCAGTCATTCACAAATAAAGAAAGTGATGGATACACAAAGCGAGAGAGACCTTCCGCTTTAGACAAGAGAACCCTCCCATACAGAGTTAGGTCTCTTTGTAGCCAAAGATTAAAAATATTTTGGGTTTTTTTAATTCTACTAGAAAAATTAAGTTGTTGTCTGTCTACTAAATTTTTTGTTAAGTGAATACCTAAATACTTAATTGTGTCTTTAACTGGAATACCCTCGAATGACGTGTCATCGCATTTATGCAATGACATTATTTCACACTTCGACATATTTAACCTTAACCCAGACGCAGATGAAAAATTTCTAACTATCTGAATGGCACTGGAGAGTTGAGTTTTATCGTGTAAAAAAAGAGTGGTGTCATCAGCCAGCTGTGAGATTTTAATTTCCCTGTCAAAAATGGAAATACCTTTCAAGTTCTGATTGTGCATAATACTCAGTGATAATAGCTCAGTAACCAAAATAAATAAAAAGGGGGAAATTGGGCAACCCTGTCTGACACCACGCTTTATAACAAATCTTTGGGAGGTGTTCATATTAACTATGACTGAACTACTAATTTCTTTATAAAACATTTTAATTACATTAACAAAGGATTCCCCAAAACCAAACAGTTTGAGAGATTGCAGAAGAAATTCATGCTCAATGGTATCAAAGGCCTTATAAAAGTCTAAGAAAAGAATAATGGCTTCAGAGTGTACAAATTCAGAGTAATCCAACAAATCTAAAATAAGTCTTATATTATTGCTGATATGTCTACCTTTGACAAATCCTGACTGTGTCTCTGCAATAATTTGGTCAAGCTTAAATTTCAACCTATTAGCATACACCAGGGCCAATATCTTGTAATCAATAGTTAAGAGTGTTATTGGTCGCCAATTATCAATTAAGAGAGAGTCTTTTTCAGGTTTTGGAATAAGGGAGATTATCCCCTGCTTCATTGAAGTAGTCATTTCTTTCTGAGCAATGCATTCTTTATACATGCAAAGTAATGGGGATTTTATTAAGTCCCAGAAATGGAGGTAAAATTCAACGGAAAAACCATCAACACCAGGGGATTTCCCTTTCTTCATAGAGAAAAGAGCAGATTTAACTTCGCCAATTGTCAAAGTTGACTCACAAAGATCTTTAAAATCATTATCAATAGTTGGAATATAGTTTTTTATAGTTTCGACAAAAGTATCACAATTATCTGAATTAAATTCGGAAGCATACAGTTTGTCATAAAAGTTTGTGATAAACTTAGAAATTAAGTTTGGATCATTGCATTTGACGCCATTAATATTTAGAGCTGTTAATGAATTTCTCCTGCAATTCCTCTTCTCTAATGCAAAAAAGTAACTGGAGTTAGTCTCTCCTTCTTCTAACCATTTGGCTTTGGATCTAATAAAAATCCCTCTAGCTAAATCCAAATAAGCTTGATTGATTTGTAAATTTAAATCTCTTAAAATTAACTCTTCCTCCTGAGTTAATGTTTTTTGCAATAACGTGTTTATTTTATTTAGGAGTTCAAATATTTTTTTATTTTTAGAGGATTTTAGCTCTTTGCTTCTTCTGATGGCAATCTGCCTAGCTTTATATTTAAAAAATTCCCATTTTGTTTTATAACCGTCAGTGAAATTTTCAGAGAATATATCAGAAAATAAGTTCTTAATGCCATCATTAAAGGCCGTATCCTTAAGGAGAGAGTTATTAAATTTCCAATAACCGCGCAAACTTGAGGTTTTTCCAGTGTTACTACACAATTTTAGTCTAATTACCTTATGGTCTGAGAGGGGAGCGAAAGAATGAGAAATATCTTTTACAAATTGAAGAGCTGATGAAGAGATCAGGAAGAGGTCGATTCTCGATTGGGAAGACTTACTTCTATTTGACCAAGTAAATTCCTGCAAATCAGGGTGAAAGAAACGCCATGTATCTGTAAGAGAAAATTTCGAGCATAATGATAAAATGTTAATATTTAACTGCTGGCTATCGTTATTTCTGGGAGGAAGTCGGTCCAAGGAGTCATCCACACATTCATTTAAATCCCCACCTAAAATCACAAAAGAATCTGGGTACTTGATAAGTACTTCATTCAATTCTGAGGTTATCTGAGAGAAGAGAGACCTGTTGGCAGATCGGGAATTGAAACCATAAATATTACAAATAATAAAGATTGAATTATCCTGCTTAATCGCTAAAATAATCCATCTCCCTACATCAGAAGATTTAACTTCTAGTATGTGCCCTTTAAATTTGTGCAACAAAATTGAAACTCCAGCAGAATGATTAGAGCCATGGCTGCAATAAATTGCATTTCCCCACTGATTTTTCCAAAATTTTACATCCATATCACTTGAATGCGTTTCCTGAAGAAAAATTATATCTGACTCACTGCTTTTACAAAATAAAAAAACAGCTTTCCTCTTTACAGCGTCACGTAAACCCCTCACATTCAAGGATACAACAGAAAAAGAATGAAACTTAAAATCCATCGTACAAAGAAAAAGTTTAGTAGGCTACCTCTTGTCTGAAAAAAATCACACAAATCTATTTTGAAAAAGGAACAATATATAACCAAAATTAATTCACGAACATTAGAGTATAATCACTCAACCTCCTTGCTTGTCAGCGCAAGCGTTAGATAACGTTAGTCAAAACAAACAAACAAAAAAACGCTGTCAATAGATAATAGATTGAACGATCGAACTGAACATTGTCAATCTTTATCAACTTACATAGCAGAGTTTGCGGTTCGATCGGGGAAATAACAAAACCTAGTTTCCCAAAATGCGTTGTCTATGGATGACAGGAACCAGTCTTATTTCCTTTTCAACGAGGAAAAAGATATCCGCACCACAGAACCGAACAGGTCTATTTTACATCAGAGAAGTTGAATCTTTTCCCGTCGATTAAGGCAAATGCGCCGCGAAAGGAGGCTTTCTTTCCTTCATCCCTGGCTTTTTTAACGAGAGGCCAAAGTTTTTCTCTGGCGGCCCTATCCTCTGGTGAAAGTGCTTCCGTGAGTCGCAACTTATTCTCGAAAAGAAATTTGCAGCCTCTAGCAGAATGCCAAACGGTGTCACGAATACGACGCAGAGCAAACAGTATAATGATTGATCTGTGGGAACCGTCATTTCTTCTCTGGCCAAGACGATGTGCAATGTCGACGGCCTCCTCAAGGTTATCACTGATCCCAGGAACTACATTGCTAAGGACATCGATTGCAAGTTTCCGGACATCCTCACCATCCTTTTCTCTCACGCCATGTAACTTTAAAGTCCATCTCCAGCTGTAACGCTTACATTCACCCACCTCTTCCTTCATGGTTTTATTCATCTTTTGAAGCTCATGAATCTCCGTTGCCACAACTTTCAGAGATTCCTTGTGCGTTGCAACCTCAGCAACAAGTTGAGTCACAACTGACGACATTGCCTCAATCCGTTTAGCCGTAGATTCAGTCCTTGTGTCAATGGCAGAAATTTTCTGTAACATCTCCTCATATTTGCCAGAAAGCTCACGGATGGCCGCCAGAATTTCTGCTGATGAGTCGTCACATTCCATGCTTACCCGTTTTGTCTTTTTTGTTGGAGGTTTTAAGGGAGTATCAGGCAGAGGAGTAGCAAGAAGATCATTCAAATCTGGGCGCGAATCGAACCAGTTGTGTTCATCAGCAACAATATCCGATGAAATCACATCCACAGAGGAAACGACGCTATCGCTCCCTTCAGCAAATTGAATCGGCTGATTCGGCTCTGTAGTTGACATGGGCCCGCGTGCTGTCACGTTCGAAGTTTGCCTATTTTTCTTTTTTCCCATAGATGAATTGAGGCAAGGAGGTTAAAATGAAGAAGGTAATTACTTACTCGTTCATAAATAGTAACTGTCAAATTATAGTAATGGCTATAATCGTCCTATTTCAAAATTTCCTGACGAGACGTTCAACAACGTGTCCACCTAACACCGCGCCATCTTGGCCCATCCCGGTGCATATGTCTATGCCGGTGTAACAGCTCAGTAATGGCGTCGCCACAAGATGGCAGCCTACACAAGAACGCTCGTCGGATTCGTCTATACCAACGTCCATTGCCATTATTTTTGGAATGGCTTATCGCGAAAGGAAAAAAAAATGTTTTAGTCGCATAACACCGTTAATAGAAACGCTGTCATTTCACAATATTTTTTTATCGACAATCAGAAAAAAAACCGCAAAAGTTTTGTGCAAATATGTATTGACGCCACTTAACCGAGCAAAAAGGTTTTACTCAGTTCTGCA
Source organism: Pimephales promelas (assembly GCF_988280905.1). NCBI lineage: Eukaryota > Metazoa > Chordata > Actinopteri > Cypriniformes > Leuciscidae > Pimephales > Pimephales promelas. The sequence continues at coordinate 14,202,740 of NC_142782.1, read as the reverse complement.
ATTTTAAACGGTTACTGCTAATCGGTTAACCGGTTAAACATGGACACCCCTTCTGCAAACTGGAGCGAAGCAGAGACCAGGAGCTCCTCACTATCCGTACTGAAGCTGAGATCGTTCACCAGTGCGTGTACGGTATGCGCGTTTACATGTTTTCGACGCGTCCGTTATACGTCTCATCCTGACGTCATGTGTCTTCCCGGGATTTTTACGGGTTGTGTGTGAACACACACACAGATCCCGGCAAATCACTGGCAGTGTGAATGAACCGAAATCAGACAATTCCGGGACAAATTGCTGGGTCACATTATCCGTGTATTTTCTGGAATCTCTGTGTGAAAGGGGCTTAAGTTACAAATGCCTTATGCAATCTCTATGACTCTATTGCAAAACATCCCATTAATAGTATTGTGAAATTTGCAGACGATCACTATACTACTGTGGTAGGACACAATGCAGGATTCTAATCATCCTGCACATAATCTCTTCTCCCACCTTCCTTCAGGGAGACGTTTACAAAGCATCCCAACACGCAAATCACGTTTCAGGGATAGTTTTTACCCTCAGGTAATAAGGCTACTGGATGATACAAAAGGAAGGAGCATAGTTGCTATATTTACCGTGCTTGGATGTTATTTATTGACTGGTGCTGAGAGAGTGCCAAGGCACATTGTATTTCATTGCTGTGGTACTTTGTACTAATATGCATATGACAATAAACTTGAACTGTTTGTTGATCATGTGTGTTCAATCTCATTTACAGATTCCAATGGACGACCCATATGTGACGAATGTAAGCCTGGCTTCTCTGGCCCGACATGTGACGTGTGCACAGACGGTTTATTTAAATCGGCAGGCGTGTGCGTGTCCTGCGACTGTAATGGGAACGCAGACCCTCGCTCCATGCCACAAATATGCCACCCTGAGACTGGGCACTGCCACCGCTGTATCAACCACACAACAGGACCACACTGTGAGATCTGCACACGTGGATACACGGGGGACGCCCGCTATCACAACTGCACCCTGAGAGGTATGACTAGTGTCTTTTAACACAGTTAAAAACATGTCCATACAGTACTGATTGGGTTACTGTCCTTTACGTTTTTTCTGAATTGCTAAAACACCAAATTCCATTCTCTGAACCAAATTCTCAATAGCTTAAACCATTTTTGTCGAATAAATCATTATTTCTGCAAAACGTTAATCACGTTCCCGCAGTAAGACACTGATTCTCATGCACATTTTTTTTATTTTGCAAAACTCTAAACACATTTTCACTCATTGAAACACATTCGCACGGTGACACATTTGTGTCACTACACGAGGCAAAAGTAAAACAAAACTACAACACAGTTGTCATCGTTTATACACATTGGGTCTCATTCATGAAACATTCGTAAATATACGAGAGTGATTTGCGCGTAAAGAGACCTTCCCGAAAACTCTTCTCCGGATTCACGAATACTTTGTAAACGTCAGATGTGATAGTGAAATGTGTGTTAGTCGTAAATGGGATGCGCGTGCACGTTCATTCTCAATTACCATAAATCCCGCCCATTATATCGGACTGACATCTATATATAGGCATATAATAACATGAATGCGAATGAAAAAGAAAGATTTCTCAGATGCAGAAATTGAAGTTTTGTTATTAGAAGTTCATTCAAAACGCCAATTTTATTTTCAAGCGTACATAGTGGCGTATCAGGTCCTAAAAAAAGGAAGCTTGGCAGCATATTACAGATGTAGTTAATGGAGTTTCATCTGTTAATCGTACAGTCCCAGAGGTGAGAAGACAATGGTTCGACATTAAGCTTGACAGCAAAAAACGAATTAGTTCACTTCGGAAAAATCATATTCAAACCGGAGAAGGACCACCATCGATCACCAGATCTGCTATTACTGGCTCTCATAATAGAAGTAAAAAGAAAAACCGTATGTAATTACTATATAAAATATTTTTTCAAAATGCTGTTTAAATATGTACCCGATTAAGGTGAATTAAAATGCAGCCTTAACGTTCAATAACGAGCAAAACGTTCGGATGTTAAGCGCACCATTTACGTGTGGCTGGGAGCAGGTGTAGATTTCTTGCATACCAACTAACATTTTAATGAATCCGAAAATTTACGCCAGAACCACTTTACACACGATTTACACAGAAATTTCATGAATGAGACCCAATGACTCTAAATTGTTCACACTTATTTCTAATGATGTGACTAGACCAACTGTACATAATACAAGTTAGTTCAGAGTGCCAAAATTGACTCAAAATGTTGCACTGAATGTTGACGCCAATAATGGATGGAAACAATATAAGAGGGAGAGGAGGAAGAATATGTGTATTAGAGGTGGTGAAGGAGGAGGAAGAGCAAGGTGTGTAGTCAAGGCTTATCTGGCTTTAGGGTTTTTCCCTTGGCATGAAGAGATGACACTGCCTGTGATGTGGACAAAGTCCTCAGTCTGAACCCATCATGAACTTGATACTGAGCCAGTCTCTCACTGACCTTGATTTTGCAGTTGCACAACTCTTCTGGGTGTAATATAACATGCTTTTCATTTAGTGTTTTTCTGTTCTTTTTTCACAATCGCTTAGACACGTTCATGAAACCTTCATTTCCATTTTCAACATTAAACACAAATCCAAATTTTCAACCGAAACTCACAAAACCATTGACTCTTCTGGTAAAGTCAAACAATTGCTTCAAAACCATTTCACTCAAAATCAAGCAATGCTTTCAAATCATACACGCATAAGTTAATAAAATAAGCACTACAGATCATTCATTAGGCCTCGTCCAGACTGCTGCGTTTTTTTGTTTAAACATCACAGCAGCATTTTAGCATCATGACTTTTGCGTAAACATACACGCCACTTTCGAGTCAAATGGCGCGTTATCTCTACGCATTTTAAGCTATCCGCGTGTATCCACGGGTATGCGTGTATGTCTACGCCATTAATGTCCGAGTGATTCTGCGTGTCTGTACACCCCGTCAAATGTCCGCGCGAAACGAAGCAAAATGTAGATCTACATCTGGGGAGCGATCTTTTTTTGTCCTAGGATGGTAAGGGAACGCTCATAAATGCCATTAACCCCAGTGACGGTTAGGTTTAGGGACGGGGTTGAGGTAAGTCATATATTTCTATATACAGTAATAACGTTAAGTCAACAGCGTTCATAAACACGCTGAAAAGCGATTATGCGTCTTGATAGCACGCCAAAAATGGAAATACGAATTGGCGTGTCATACACACGCTACTTCATGAGATCAGTCTGCTATTAGAATTGATCTCCGTCCACATTAATACGACTGAAAACGCGAATCACGTGACCATTCACCAACACTGAGCATGCTCGTGCCGGTGTTCTGACAATTCATGCTACCCATCGAGATTTCCTACTTACCGGTTATGCGCATGTGCAGACTCACAGTTTTTTTTTTTTTTACAAAAGGTACATTTTCCTGTTATAATGTATATTTTCCCTTTAAAAAATGCTTACTACCATATGAATATTTGTACGGTCAGCCAGCTGAAAAGGAATAACTGAAAGTTTCAGTTACTATAAGAAAAGGTGTACTTTGACAAGTCAAAGATGAATATTTTATGATAATTTTTACTTTTCACACCGTTTTAAAAATAAAAACAGTAGTCTACAGTATACAGTAGCTACTCATAACTTAGAATTGTATTAGAATTGTATTTCATACGACTTTAATCGGCATTCTGTGATCAATTCGCGCTACGGTAGCATTTTTCGACAAGGCAGCAAAAATCGACAGAACACCGGTGTAAACAGTGGCTGACGAATCAGGGAAGGACACGTCATGACTGATGACACCCAAGACTCAAGCTTGAGCCTCTGCGTCAGCGTTTCTAAAGTCCTCCTTTTTGTTCCGTCTTCACTAAAACGCCCTCTGGAGAGTCAAAACGCAAAACGGAGCTGCAGCGTTTCTAAACTTCTCCAAGAGATGTGTCGCACAGTAAAGAACTTATCTGAAGGAGCAGAGAGGAGTAGCACCTGGCTGTGGTTGAGACGGAAAAATTCTACAGGCCACCACTCTACGGTTTCAGAGAATTCTAAAAACTTGAAGAGTCTGTTGGTTTATTTGCATAGGTTGCATAGTATTTACAGTCATTACGTTCCTGTGTATATTGCATGAATGACGGGTGATGTTTGGGCAGATATTGGTAGGTGGTATCCCATACTGAACCGTTGCCACTGAAACTGCATATTAACGCACCAGGGTTTCGACAGCCTTAGTCAAACGGGTTGGCACGTATGGTTGGGTTGCGGAGAGATTGTGAGATTGTGGTTAGGTCTCAGCAGCAGGAGGGATGTAGAGGTCAGTAAGCTGGGCTGAGTTGAGGGGGTGACTCTGGGATGTCTCTTGAGGTGTCGTGGGCTAGTCGATGAAACACTGAGGACAGAAGGTGCCCACTTGAAGACCGTAGAGATTGTTGTCTTGCTTAGTGGTGGGCAGATCGAGGCTTTGTGAAACACTGAAACAGTTGAAGCAAATGTGCCCTACCTGTTTCAATGGTGACCCCTAGCGGTCAGAACAGTGTAAATGCAACAAAAACCCGGGCCAAACATGCATAAAAACTCCTTTTACAAATCTATTGCTAATGTTTTATTGAAAGTAAAATCTTTCAAATGTAATCATCCAATAAGATTATAAAGTGAACGTTCTTGTCAGGGTTTGTTTTGTTCTAGTTCTATGAATGGCTCAGCTAAACAGGCCAATAAGTCTATTAACTACCATTATTCATTTTAATTATACTAATATCTTAAATAGTCTACGGAATACAAATGTATATGAATCTGATCAGTGATCAGATAAAACCCACAGACACTTGTTTAATGTTTCTCAGTGAATCCTCATGATTCATGGGTTGACCGAAATCATCCCTCTCAAACATTTCGAAACAATTATGAAGTAATGAAGCCTCGTTTACTGAAATCATGTAACTGGCAGTTTGATACACGCTCCGAATCATTGATTCGAAACAAGCGATTTGTAAAGGCTTCGAAGCTTCATGATGCAGTATTTTGAAATTGCCATCACTAGTCTTGCCTTGATTTTGGATTAGGCCTATCTGTCTTGTTATACTGTTACTTGCTCGGTTTTGTGTTTTGGATTTGGTTGCCTAATTGGACCATTTGCTTAGTGATTGACTCTGGACTTTGTTACCTGGCTTGTAACTTTATGATTTATCCTGTTGTTACAAATAAATCTCTGTACTGTAGTTGGATCCTTCTGCTCTCCCTGAGTCTGATATGTCACAGTACCGAATGAGAGGGTTCCCTGTATAGTTTAAAGAATTAGTTGGTTGAGATTGTACTATTGATCTTGGCAGAGATCATATCATTCTGAATAATGAGCTATCAGTATTGGGGTAGAGATTTAGTATCGGTACATCTCTAGTATCAATGGTTAATAAATGGACTATGGGAGTCTGATGTCCCAATGATGAAATAACATGTCACTGCATTTTATTTGTATTTTTTTATCAGTAACTCATAACGGATGTTATGTCAATGTTATTTAAAGGAATTTGCTGCTGAAGTGGTTGCTATAGGATCTCATGAGACGTGAATAATGAATGCAAGCTTTGGTGTTGTCTGGATAATTTTTAATGATTTTATGACACCGCTCGCACTTTTACCTTTCTGAGGTAAAGTAGGCCCTATCTACGTTGAGGACAGTTGTTTATTGTTTGTGTAGACTTCCTGTGTTCACACCTTTGACAACGCCTTCTTTTATGTATTATGGTGTCTAACATTAGATTGACAGTGAAATGAGTATATTTGTATTGTATGTTTTAAACGTTTTTTTATTTTTATTAACACCCTCCAACCCACCAAATGCGGGTAAAAATCAACTGTTGTGTAACGCTATCAAATCACTAGCCAATTCGGCATACTTATTATGTTTACTCACTTTGCTGGGGAAGTTTGTGTAAACCAAATCTGTGTTGATTTAGCACAAATACTCAATTTGTGGGTCATCGTGATACATTACATACAGCATATTGCACAGAATCTGCGCATATCTGGCTTACTTGAACTGACACCGGTGCATACACACTGAAATAGACGTGCCTGGCGTGAAAGCTTGACACGCGTAGCAACAGTAACTAGGGGAGGGTTCATTTAAAAAGGTTAAAAAGACTGTGGCAAGGCTGTCTGCATAAGTAGCAATTAAATAAAACTAAAATTATTTTACATTATATTTTTAGGATCTATTTAAAGACATGAGCTTATGCATATTGCTCTAAAATTGCAATTTTCTACTATTTCCATGCATCCTTTGAAAATCCATTTCATAATCTAAATTTAAGATCCCCAACAGGAAGCAAATAAGGTCAAGCTTTTAAATTAGTTTTACCTCCTGCTATTAGTCACATTTGTAATATTTCCATGTTCGTTCAGACGTCACACCTCCAAATGACTTGGAACTTGGCACAACTTGGGACTTCAAAAAATCTTGAAATCTTCAGAGTTATTTTTATTGTTTTGTTGCTGGAATAATTCTGTTTGCTTCTCTCGTATACCACTTAGTGACACGCGCCAATAGGCATTGATTCTCTTTTGCAGAGGCGGTCTTTTGTCACACTACTGTATTACGTCATAATGTGACAACATCCAAAACAAGTAGTTTTGGTTGCTTGGTTTCACCAAAAACTATTTTTGGACATATGAGAAAGTTTTGAGTTCTGAAACTTACAGGATATTTCTGTAGTATAATGACTTCTTATATGTCGAAATATCAAGGAAAAATGTATTTCTCAATTCATGACCTCTTCAACTTCTTTTATGCTTTCATTTGGAGGTGTGACGTCCAAACGAACATGGAAATATGACAAATGTGACTAATAGCAGGAGATAAAACTAATTTAAAAGCGTGACCTTATTTGCTTCCTGTTGGGGATCTTGAATTTAGATTATGAAATGGATTTTCAAAGGATGCAATCACTGAAATAGTAGAGACTTGCAATTTTCGAGCAATATGCAAAAGCTCATGTCTTTAAATATATACTAATAGGCTAATATTATGTAAAAATAATTTTATTTTTATTTTAATGTTACTTATGCAGATAGTCTTGCCACAGTCTTTTTAACCTTTTTAAATTACTTGGAGGGAAACATAATTTGAATGAAATATAAGAGAAAAATGAGGATCTGCAAATAAAAAAAATATATAATATGTCACTGAAAAAATAATTGATTTAAAGGGATACTCCACTTTTTTTTTTTTTTTTTTTTTTTTTTGGAAATATGCTCATTTTACAACTCCCCCAGAGTTAAACAGTTGAGTTATACCGTTTTCGAATGTATTCAGCCAATTTTCAGATACAGTGGTATGAATAAGTTTTGGCACCCATGCTAAAGTTGCCTAAAAAGAGGAATAAAAAATCATCTTTGGGGTATTGATCTTAATGCCCTAGTTAGAAAAATGAGGAAAACTCCAACCTTTAAGGACACACATTTTCTTTGTGAATGAATAATGTATCATAAATAAATAAATGTTTTTCCTTAAAATACAGGGTGCATAAGTCAGGGCACCCCTATGTTAAATTCCCATAGAGTCAGGCAGATTTTTATTTTTAAAAGCCAGTTATTTCATGGATCCAGGATAATATGCATCCTGATAAAGTTCCCTTGGCCTTTGGAATTAAAATAGACCCACATCATCACACACCTTCCACCACACCTAGAGATTGGCATGGGGTACTTTCCATAAGATCATCTTTCAATGCAAATCAAACCAGCTATTAGGCTAACTGAAGTAAAACCATGCCAATCTCTAGGTGTGGTGGAAGGGTGTGTGATGATGTGGGTCTATTTTAATTCCAAAGGCCAAGGGAACTTTATCAGGATGCATATTATCCTGGATCCATGAAATAACTGGCTTTTAAAAATAAAAATCTGCCTGACTCTATGGGAATTTAACATAGGGGTGCCCTGACTTATGCATCCCTGTATTTTAAGGAAAAACATTTATTTATTTATGATACATTATTCATTCACAAAGAAAATTTGTGTCCTTAAAGGTTGGAGTTTTCCTCGTTTTTCTAATTAAGGCATTAAGATCAATACCCAAAAGATGATTTTTTTTATTCCTCTTTTTAGGCAACTTTAGCATGGGTGCCAAAACTTATTCATACCACTGTATTTAGAAGAATATCAGCAACCAGTTTCTGGTCTCATTGACTTCCATAGTATATTTTTTTCCTACTATGGTAGTCAATGAGACCAGAAACTGTCTGGTTACTGATATTCTTCTAAATATCAGAAAATCGGCTGAATGGATTCAAAAACGGTAAAACTCAACTGTTTAACTCTGGGGGAGTTGTAAAATGAGCCTATTTCCATAAAAAGTGGAGTATCCCTTTATTTTGAAACAGTTTTTACTTAAATTTCTAGTTTATTTCACAATTAATTACAAAGAAACAAGAAGCACATTAAAATAAATGTGATATTTTGAAATAGAAAGACTGAAATAGTATATTTATTCTTCAATAATCTGTGTTTACAACTCATATAATAATAGAGAAATAAGTAGATCAATTTATAGTGAAAGAAACTAGGCCTAGATGCAGTCCTAATCCATGCTTTGGTTTGGTTTATGAGTAGATTTGCATCAAGATTGATCGTAATCTTGAATACCTAACTAATTGCGTTATTTTTTTATATATACTTTTATGTCTCTGTCTGCAACCATTTTAATCATTGACTCTCTGTCTCTCTCTCTCTCTCTCAGCTGTAAGATTATCCCCGACTGAAGACATCAAAACCTCCACAACACGAATCCCCAAATCCACAAGTTCCATTTCTTCTACACCCCCTTCCCGTCTCCTCACTTCCCCCTCCACCCACCCAAGCCTACCGACCCTGGAGTCCGGCACGGGAGACTCCGCGGGACACAACAGCACAGCCTCTGCCCTAACAGTAGTGTCCTGGACGCAGTTTAACGTCATCATTCTGGCCGTCATCATTGTGGTCGTCGTTCTCCTCATGGGTTTCGTCGGAGGCGTGTATACCTATCGTGAGTATCGCAACCGAAAACTGAATGCCCCGTTTTGGACCATTGAGCTGAAGGAGGACAACATCAGCTTCAGCAGCTACCACGATAGCATCCCGCACGCCGATCCCAATGGACTACTGGAGGAGGAGCCGTGTGTGGTCGCGGCCAATGGGCAGTTAGCACTCGCCACCGCCGCCAACATGTACAAAGCGTGAAGTCATCGATTGCCTCATCTTTGAAAGTGAGAGTTCAGTCAACAATTAACATTCTGTCATCATTTACTCACCCTCATGTCGTACCAAACCTGTATGACTTTCTTTTTTTTTTCTGTGGAACATAAAAGATATTTTGAAGTACAAGTACCACTGTCCTTATACCGAAAGTAGGCGGGGTCCAAAATAGCATCTATTATCTTGTGTTCCACAGAAGAAACAAAGTCATACAGGTTTGGTACAACATGAGAGTGAGTGAAATAGCAAAATGGCATTTTTCAGGTGAATGATACAGTTAATTCTGTTGATAAGTGAAAGAAGATGGCCTGGGAGCCAAAGCTAACTTATTTATTTGATTCTACACACTACAGTTTTTAGCTCCCCATTGCTTCTTAAATGACATCACCATGACATTTTAGAGAGGACTCAAGGAAATACAAGACAAGCCATTAACATGTTATTTCGCGGTTGACACAAAAATCGATGAATTGCGAATACATTGCCTCTCAAATGAGCCTCTAAACTTTGTGTGTATGGATGTTAATATTTCTACATACAGGAAAGATGATTCCCTTCCACTATTACAGAGGAAATTTACAGAAAACTGCTATTTGTATAGGAAACTCGATATGTTTTCAGACTGACCCAATTACACTGAAATTATGGCTTTGGGATTTTCAATAGAAAACAGATGAAGTTCATTCAATCAGCAATGACAATTCCAACGGAAACAAAGACTGCCAGGTGAACCTATGTGTGTTCGTTTGTCTTCGACAGAGACTATTTCATACATATATCAATGGTGGGACTTTGAATTTCTTTGGAATGCAGTCTTGCTAAGAATTCCTCTTGGCTCGATTCCTGCCACTGTTACAGAACTGAACATGCTACAAAACAGTCATACCTGTAATACTAGCACCCGTTTCAGCCTTATTGTGTTTATGAGTGTGAGTGGGTGTATGTGTATGCGTGTGCTTGGGGGGAGAGAGAGAGAGAGAGAGAGGCACAGTGTTTGAGTGTGGAGACAGTTTCAGATCTAACTGTGTAGAGCTGGATTCTACGCAGGAATGTACAAAAAGACTGGATTTCCTCTGCTGCATAGTTTCACGAACACTGATCAAATCTTTGACACAATATTGTATACATGAAAGCCATGTAATCGTAAAATGACCCACGGGGAGCGTGTTTTCCGAAGAATTTGCGAAGTGGAAAGACTTTTTAGGAATCTGTAAGGTACGACGGTGGACAGTGTTTTTTTCCTCCATTTGTCTGCAAGGACCCTTTTAAATGTGATTCAGGATCATTTTGATGATTTGGACAAAGGACTAGTGTTTGAACTAATGTGTTTTTTTCCACGTCTATTTAATTCGTCTTGTTCATTTCTATTTATTTATCATTTGTGTTTGTCTCAGTGGTCTTATTTTATCAATGTTTTTCCAATCTTCATGCTGCATTGTACAGTGTACCATACCGAATGCAAACTCTGTAGGCTGAGTTGTGAGCACAACCTCAAAGACGTGTTGGAAGACTTATTTTCTTCTCTTATTTTCTTTATAATTTATTTAGTCAGGTTATGTGTTAACTCACAGTATACAATGGGATTTTGGTGGAAAATACTGTATTTTCTCATTCCTGAGTGGTCCAATGACTGAAAATAAAGGATTATTGAATCAAAAGACTTGCTTCAAAAAGATGGTATGTCACTTTTTAAAACTGAACTGCTTCAAGGGGGTTTAGTATGTCTGTTTTTTATGTTAAAAGGATAGTCGAACCAAAAACGAAAGATTTACCATATGTTGCTCCGAAACTGTGGCTATTTTCCTGCTGTCGCATACAAAAGAAGACTCTAATGTTAACTGTTTTGTCCATACTATTAGAGATGTTGTTTTGGACCCCATTGTCTTTCATTGTATGGACAAAACGGGTAACAGTTCAATAAACTGTTCAAAACGCCATATTTTTGTGTTCAACTAAAGAAAGAAGGTCATTCTGGCTTGTCTCGACATGAGGTTGAGTAAATGATGACAGCATTTTTCTTTTTGGGTGATTATCACTTTTACAGTTTTTCATAAATTCTTGCACAGTTTTTGAAACTATAGGGTCACAGGACTGCAAGCTCTGTTTGTATGCTCAGACTCTTGCGTTCTCAAAATAAAGGTCTGCCGGGCTGTAAAAATAAAAGTAACAACAACGAACGCAGCTTACGTCACTTCAGAATTACTACTGGCGTAATACGATACTATTGTTTCTTTTGCTTGTTCAGTTTGCAGTGGAGTGTACATGTATGTGAGCAAAATATACATGTATGCACAATAGTTGCACAGTTATGGAACTGAACTTAATCAATACTGAACTGACGTGAGCTGAATAATGACACTAGAGCTGCTTTACGGCAGAATATGAGTTTGTTACTGTTGTGAAGCTGCTGGTAAACAATCTATACTGTACAAAGTGCTTTAAAAATAATGTTGACTTTCTGACGTGGCTTGTGTGCATATTCATTATATATACAGTGTATATACAGTACACACACACAACAAACAAATGCAAGGGGGTAAAAAGTATTTCTTTCTCAAAACACTACATATTAATACGGAGCTCCGAAAGTGACCTTTGCAAAAATAACTATATACAGACTTTCACATGCTCACAAGAAACTTTCGCAATAGTTTTCTTGTGCGCACGAGATGCGTTTCCCGTGAGCATGTGAAAGTCTGTATATTTTTATTTTTGCAAAGGTCCCTTAGGGGGTCCGTAGTACTTTGATTTCTAAGTGATCCATTTAGGGTGATCATTGGGTGTGGGTAATCGGGAAATGATTGTGGCATTTAAATGGCAGTGTTTACCAAATGAAACAAAAGAGCTGTTATAGTTCTGAGCGATGTTTCTAATGTAGAGAACTGTGTTTAGAGTTTTGTAAAAAGTTTGTTTTACAATAGCGAACTGAGTTTAAAGCACGTAAAGTTTTGTGGACTTCACTGAGTGAGCACTTTTTGTGTCTAAAAGTTAGTGTTAACCCTCAGGTGCTCTTCGTTTCGGAGTCACACTTGTTATCTTCCCGGTCAAAAGTGACCGGACACCTAAAAATGAAACTTTCTCCATCCCAGTAAAACCAATGCAATTTATTTTTATTCTATAATATTTATTCTTTTTAATTTAGTATTTTGAGACAGTTTGATTGAATTTATTAATATTTATGCAATATTTATGGTTTATTTTTGCCATGGAAAAGTATATATATTTTTCTAAATATATATATATTTTTTAAAAAAAATTATGAATGCAGTATTTTAGTATACTATAGAGTCTTGGCCTTCAGAAAAAAAATATTTTTTGAAGAAAATTAGCACCATCTAGTTACAGTATAGAGAAAAAGCGTAGAATCATGGTGTAATCACTAGCCTTCGTTTCAACCCGGTCTCATCCCAAGACGTCATATAACTGACGTTTTGGGACGTCTTTTGACCATACGTCAATATTCGCCTTTTTAGGGCCCCCTTAAACGTCGGTAGATGAGGTTATGGGATCCTAACTCTACCCCATACCTAAACCTAACCCGTCACCTAACCCGTCACCTAACTGACGTTAAAGGTAAAGCGTCAGTTGTATGACGGCCCGGGATCGCCATCTACCGACGTTTAAGGGGGCCCTAAAAAGGCGGATATTGACGTATGGTCCAACCCGGTCTCATCCCAAGACGTCATATAACTGACGTTTTGGGACGTCTTTTGACCATACGTCAATATTCGCCTTTTTAGGGCCCCCTTAAACGTCGGTAGATGAGGTTATGGGATCCTAACTCTACCCCAGACCTAAACTTAACCCTAAACCTAACCCGTCACCTAACTGACGTTAAAGGTAAAGTGTCAGTTGTATGACGGCCCGGGATCGCCATCTACCGACGTTTAAGGGGGCCCTAAAAAGGCGGATATTGACGTATGGTCAAAATACGCCCCAAGACGTCAGTTATATGACTTTTTGGGATGAGACTGTGTTATTCGTTTCGGAGTCACACTTGTTATCTTCCCGGTCAAAAGTGACCGGACACCTAAAAATGAAACTTTCTCCATCCCAGTAAAACCAATGCAATTTATTTTTGTTCAGTTATATTTTTTCTTTTTAATATTGTATTTTGAGCCAATTTGATGTTACTTATTAATATTTATGCAATATTTATGGTCCATTTTTGCCATTGAAAATAATACAAACTTTTTTTATATATACATTTTTTTTTATTTTTTTTTTTTTAAGCAGTATTTTAGGTTAAAATAGAGACTAGGCCTTCCAAAAAAATGTTTTGAAGGCAGATTAGCGCCATCTGGTAAGAGTATGGAGAGAAAGCGTAGAACCATGTTGTAACCACTATGAAATGTACAGTTCTCTATGGAGAGGCATGTGAATTCCCCAGCTGTTCATGGACACGTTTACTTATTTTTTTTTTGTTATAGGTGGATTACAACATATATTTAAACAATCTCAAAGACTATTTCTTATCAAGTTTTAGATTTTTTTTTTCATAGTGATTTAAAGTGTTAGTTTTTGCATTATGATTACAGTCAAACCTAAACATTGTGTTAGAAAGAGAATGCTATAGGAAGCAAACTTTATACACATTTTTTTTATTCTGAATTTGTACAAAAAACAAACAAAAAAAAAACCAATGCAATTCATTCAATTATAACACTTTATGTAAAATAATATTTAATGAGCATGTCTATTTGTGTCACTGAACCGTAACAAATACATAGGTGTGTGTTTATTTGTGCGTGTGTGCGTCTGTTTGTGAGTGTGGGTGAGTGTCAATATCACAATCTTGATGTTTTTGAGTGTCAACTCTTCATTGTTGAGCACTTTTTTCTACATCATGGCCAATTTGTAGATTGCAAATTGTAGTTTGAAGTTGTAGATTGTTGTTTTTGTCAATTTCCCATTAATTTCCTATGGTCGGTCATGTTTGACAGAAGAGCAGAAGTGTATCTCATTTTTTTACGACCACTTAAAGTGCTCGAATCATGACCTCAATTTTTTTGTGTGTTCACATACATGTTGCCATAAAAGTCACGAAGTTTCGTAATTTTCTGATAAAGCAGTGATTTTTTAGAAATTCAAAACAGATTTTTTAATCACAATTTATTGGTGTTTTTGTGTATAAAAGTGTGTGTGTGTGTGTGTGTGTGGGTGGGTATGTCTGTTTTGCACTCTTGATGTTTTAGAGTGTCACCCCTTCAATGCTGAGCACTTTTTTTCTGCATCGTGGCCGATTTGTAGATTGTACACACAAAAATTCTCAAAGTTTTTGTGTTTTTGTCAATTTCTCATTCATTTCCTATGGTCGGTCATTTTTGACCGAAGAGCACAAGTGTGACTATTTTTTTTACGACCTTTTAGCATGCTCGAATCATGACCTCAATTTTTTTGTGTGTTCACATACCCAATGGAATAAAAGTCACCAAGTTTCGTAACATTCCGATGAAGCTGTGATTTTTAACATTTCAAAACATACATTTTTTCGGTCAGAAACGACCGAAGAGCACCTGAGGGTTAAAGTAGTAGTTCACTTTTTTAAAAAAAACTTTAGCTGATAATTTAGGCCCTACTCACCCCCATGTCATCCAAGATGCCCATGTCTTTCTTTCTTCAGTCAAAAAGGAAATCAAACGGTTCAAGGTCCAAAAGACAGTTTCAGTGCAAACTGCAAACTGTTCAATGAGGTTTAAATGACACCAGACGATGAATAAGGGTCTTTTCAAGCGAAACGATCGCTCATTTAAAAAATAAATAAAGTTTAAGTTTTATAAACTTAAACGTTCGCCTTGCTCTGTTCTGTGATGCGTGTTCGTGACTCTCCTGTTCAAACTCGTTCATCAAAATGAACAAATCTTTTTTAGAGTCAATTCGTTAATTTCATTCGTTGAATGAATTAAATGACTCAAAAAAAGATTCTTTTGAGTTTGAACAGGAGAGTCACGGACGAGCATCACAGAACAGAGCAAGGCGATCATTTGAGCTTATAAAACTTTAACTTTGTTATCTTAAACGATCGTTTTGCTTTATACGACCCTTATTCACCGTCTGGAATCATTAATGCCCTTTAAACAGTTTGCAGTTTGCACTGAAAACTGTCTTTTGGACCTTGAACCATTTGGTGGCCAGTAAAGTGTATTGTATGGAGAAAAATCCTGGAATGTTTTCATCAAAAACCTTAATTTATTTTTCAACTGAAGAAAGAAAGACATGGACATCTTGGATGACAATGGGGGTGAGTAAATTATCAGCATTTTTTTTAAACCTACTCCTTTAAAATAAGCAATTTAAAAAGAAAAAAAAAATGGTTAAACAAATTCTCCTTTCCGGGTTAAAGCTAGATTAGGCTTTGATAAACATTCATAAACATTTTTTGTTACACTGGTTGACACTCTTCACACTGATAGCAATCTTGAATATAAATGTTTTAAATATACATTATCTTCTGTGGAAGTTGCAAGCAGACATCACAAACACGTCATCATCACCTTTTACAGTTCTTCCATGTTGTATTACTGTAATTATAAAATAGCAACACGTGACATTCCACTCTGAGCCGATCATGATTGGATTTATGCGTTTCTGAGGCAAGAATGCTATAATGATATCAGATTGCCCAAGTCAGGGCTCTCTTTATTGTTTACGTTTATTATTATTGTAATGTAGTGTGCTTTGAGACATGAGGCAATTTAAGGTGAATATTTTGCATTCAAGACTGCCTTTTTTCCTCAATGGTGTACATTTGTGCAGCTCATCCAAGAGTAAATGTGACCCAAACCTTTTTTAGATGCTGGTTGACGGCTAGACATGTGAAGGAATTTAAAAAAAAGATATGAGTAAATGATATGACATATTTATAGATGAAGTTTCTTAAGCGTGTGAATTGTTTCCTGACAGGGGTGAATGTACAATGTGCTGTTGTTAAGCCGTATCGCTGATACACTACCATTTCCGTAGAATAGTTTAAGATCCGTACAAAAAAAAAAAAAAATTGAGTGACATTAAAGATATTAGTAGCTAATGTTGCAAAATATTTCAATTCAAAATTCATAAAATAATCTGATCTTATTGATGTTATTGATCAAAATATCCTGAAAAAAAAAAAAACGAATTACTTGATCAACATCATATTCGTGTTCAATTTTAAGAGTGTAAAGTAAGAGTGTAACTCAATGTCAAATGTACGCAATTTGTTACTTTTTAGTAACCATTGCAACACATTACTTTTTTACTCTCACATTACTCACATTACTTGCAACAATTATCACTGCTCATTACCCAGTGGTGTCCAGCGCATTGATCAAATGTAATTTAAGATTAAAAATTAAGAAATGTTATGCCGTATGCATAATAAATAACATTTTCTGCATCTTTTAGATCATTAATCAAGTAAATCATTGACACTGAGCAAGTGAACTCTGTACACATACGTTCTCGCTTCATTCATTCTGGTGATGCAATCATCCGAGTTGACATAAAATATTCTACAAGTCTTGTGATCTCATAGTTTTGGATCCCACTGAGTAATATTAACTGACTAAAAAATAGCTTCATGAAATGCTTGAGAATAATGTGTGTCTGTGAATCTATGCGTTTGAAAATAATCTTTATATGATAATCTTTGACATTTGAACAATGTTGAGACACTAAACCATGAGTAATGAGGCAGGAATGATATCTCCACACTGTTGATAGTGTCTGCTCTAACATCCCATAAGTGATGTTTTCTTTTTTTTTTAAGAGTTAAAGGTATCGACATGATAAGAGCTGCAATAGCTAGACCATTTTGTGTTAAATGAGGTGTGAAGATGGGGTATGAATGAGCATTGGGTGTAGGTTGTATAAGCATGATCTCAAAGCCTAGGCTGCATAAAAGACACGTTTTGTTTTTGTTTTTTTTGGACGGCCTGCTTATGGGGTGAGCAGCTAGTGGATTGTTAGGAAAGATTAGATGAATGTGATCATTTATGTTTGGGCCTGAAATCGCTGATACAATCTTTAACTAAACCTTCAGATATAGCGTCAAAAAAAATAAATAAATAAATGAAAAGAAGAGTACCCCATGCACTCATATGTTTGAATTAGACGTTCACATTAGACAGAATTATGTTTGAACTCATGTTTTTTTCATTAAACCAGGTGATTTTTTATGTTTAACTGGAAAAAGGAAAATTGGCCCAAAGTAGGGCAATTTTATTTGTTGCTTCCACTGATAGAACCTACAGATAACCCACATTAAAACCTATAAACAGACAGCTATAAAATGTCAGCCCATTCTCATTCTCACATTTGACCATGCTTCAATATCTGACGCTTTAGGCGCCCTTTAGCGTCAGTTAGATGACGCCCTAGGATCGCGTGTACCCTACCCCCACCCCAGACCTAAACCTAACCGCGTCCTAACTGACGCTTTCCTTTAGCGTCAGTTAGATGACGCCGTAGGATCGCGTCATGTAAGTGACGCTAAAGGGCGCCTAAAACGTCAAATATTGAAGCATGGTCAAAGGTGACGCCTTGGGGTGAGAATGCATTGAAAATCTTTAACAAAATAATTGTAAGATATCCAGTACAGTATTATATGTACTGTAGAAACCAGGTACAATTTGTGATAACAAAGCTGCTCGGAAAGACAATATAATATCCAGACTCTGCCTCTTATATGAAGCGTTTAATGCAGACTATGAAAACTTTGCAAAGACAATTCCATGGAAGGGGCAATTCCATGACCTACTCAAATTCTTCAGTTAAAGATAAATTTATCTTCTTGCATCAAACAAACAATTCAAAGGCATTATGACACAACTGAGTTTTATTTAGATGTAATGTAATCAACACTACTTGACAAGAGTTCTCTCGACAGCTGTTTCAACATGTTCTACACCTAAAACCCACATGCCTGCCAATAATTGGTCCCTTTTTTTTTCTTCCAGAATCTAAATGTTTTAATTAAATGTTTCTGCATCTAGTATGTCAGGTTGACCAGTGTTTTCAGCCTGATATTAGTACGGACTAAATGTGGCTTCCCTAGCAATAAAAGTATATGAAGTATTTCATAAATACTTTACATAACTTACAGTTTTCGGTCTTGCGTACATTGACAACATTATGATGACACAGGGTTACATTAAAGCAAGAGTCCACTGTATAATGTATGACAAGGGTATTGTTTATAAATTTCAGGTAATCATGTGTTGTAAATGTTAAAATGTAAATTTGTCAGCAATTATAAGCAACCACTCGGAAAACCGCATGAACTGCACAGCAACCACCCAGAATACATTTGCAACCCCAGAAAACACCTTATGAACTGAAAAGCAACCACCATGGGCCAGAATATAGCAACCTCCACAAATCACCCAAAACTTTAATTGAAATGTATGGCCTTAAAACCTTCAAGCTTTTAGTTTTTCGTTTAACTACTTCAAACATCTAAAAACATTCATCTTAAAACCTCAAGTCTTCAAGCTTTTAAAATGTATTGTGTAATGTAAAATGACTTTGACTTGAGAAGTCACCATCAACTTTTATTTTTTCTAGTTGCTATATTTATTGGCCAAAACAGCAGTGCATTTTGTTTGTGCAATTTGACAAGTCAATTTCCATTGTGACAAATTACTCCATACAAGGTGTCTATTAAACATATTGTCACAAAAGTTTAGTTCAATAATAGTGGAAATATCCATAAGCTTTTTAGCCAAGAATAAAATAGATGTGCCTACATACAGAAGATCAATACAGAGTAAAATGTGTGACTATTATTAAAGTTATTAAACATAATTTCAGGAGGATCATCCATCTCATCTTCTAATACCAGGATATAATGCAGCCTCCAACTACTTCTTCACATCAGTTCTTTTGGCATTTGCCCCACCCCATCCGCCATAATGTCTGACTCTGGAATACTTTGAATACTTGAATTCTTTCGGGAAATTTTGGTTTCTGAACTCTCCAACATTCCACTAATACCAACTTATCTTTACCCAGACAGCCTCACTGAAGCACCAACGCGAATCAGGGTAACACTTTAGAATACGCTTCCTTCGTTAATGAATAACTACACAAGAACCAATGAGTAACACAATATTAACAATCTAGTAACTATTATTAACTAACAAGAAACTCTGATTAACAGATGAACGTGTTAGTTCACTATTAAAGGGTAACTAAACCCCTGGTCAGAGCCTGACTCCACCCACTAGCAATATTTGAAAAATGCTAAAAATATGGGCAGACCCCAGCGGGGGGCGTGCCGTGCACCTGAGACCCGCAGTGAGTGACAGCTGCTGTCAGACTCTAAAATGGAGAGAGACTGGAGTGACGGAAGTTGATGTCAATAAATCTATGCTAACTTGAAGCTATCCTAACTGTACTTTGCTCAGAGATGTATAAAGTACTAGAAACCCGGACTTGAGTAAAAGTACAAGTGCTCTATCAAAGAAGTGACTTGAGTAGAAGTTGAAGAAGTACTAAAGTATTCAACATTTTTTGTACTTAAGTATTGCAAGTAGTTTATTTTAAAATTCACTATAGTATTAAAAGTAAAGTACAAGTATTGTGTCATGTAATTATTAAAGAAAGCAGTCAAAAGTTTGAACTAGCAATCAAATAAGGCACTTTGGCGGGATACAAATTTGCTTTGGCGGCCGCCAAAAAAAATGTCATTGCAGGACAACCCCTGCATTAGTTGCCAATGTGTGTGTCAATCAATACCATTACCCTATAAAACTGGTGTGTGATTTAGGCAGCATGAAAGCCAACTTGCAATGAATGATTCGTAATTTTTTTTATAATTGTAATGAGTAATTAGCAGAACATTAAAAAAATGTATCGAAGTAAAAGCATTAAATTCATCGAAAATGAATTTCTACTGATGTAAAAGTAGAAGTATGAGAAAAAAAACAATACTCTAGTAGAGTACAGATACAGCCTTTTACTTAAGTACAGTACTTATAGTTCACTTTTTAAAAAAAACTTTTGCTGATAATTTACTCACCCCCATGTCATCCAAGGTGTCCATGTCTTTCTTTCTTCAGTCAAAAAGAAATTAAGGTTTTTGATGAAAACATTTTTTTCTCCATATAATGGACTTCAATGGGAACCAAACGGTTCAAGGTCCAAATGAGAGTTTCAGTGCAGCTTCAAAGGGCTTTAAACGACACCAGACGGTGAATAAGAATCTTATCTAGCGAAACGATCGGCCATTTAAAAAAAAAAAAAAAAGTTCAAATGCTCAAATGCTCGCCTTGCTCTGTTCTGTGATGAGCGTTCGTGACTCTCCTGTTCGAACTTTTTTTGAGTCATGACTCGAAGGGTCCTAGATAAGATAATCATATGGTGTCGTTTAAAGCCCTTTAAAGCTGCACTTAAACTCTCATTTGGACCCCAATGGGGTCATTTGGACCAAATCTCATTTGGTTCCCAATGACGTCCATTATATGGAGAAAATCCTGGAATGTTTTCATCAAAAACCTTAATTTCTTTTCAACTGAAGAAAGAAAGACATGGACATCTTGGATGACATGGGGGTGAGCAAATTATCAGCAAAAGTTTTTTTTAAAAAAGTGAACTACTCCTTTAAGTAGTTCTACTTCGTTACTATACATCTCTGACTATGCTACTAACTAACTAGGCTACACAAAACAATCGAAATATCTATCTGCTACAATACTCTATCCTGATCGTTTTCAAAACTCGTAATTCCCACTCTTGACTCGCAGTGGTTTTGACGAAACAAAATTATTTTTAAACTGCCGAGGGCGTGGTAGCTATAGCTCGTACCAATGGCGTGGTGAGCTGAAACCTGGGTATGTCACGAAGTGCGGAACATCCAATTGGAAAATTCAACTGCAGTAGCCACCGTTCAGCCTGAAGAGGGTTAAGACGATTTTACACCATATATTGTAGAAATAAAATACTTTATACCCAAATATTAAAAAAGTCACTCGAATCAATGATCAGCATTAATAAAGCCCCATTCTTACAGATCATTAACTAAAAAAAGTTGGTTCAGTGTTTAGTTACCTTTTAACTAATCAATAACTACTATTTTTTAATGCTTACATGAGAACTACTGAAAAAGTTTATTAACAATCTAGTAACCATTATTAACTTAAAGAAACTCTGATTATAAATTAGTAAGTAATACAGCGCAGATGAAAGCATTACTAATTGTATGGATTCGTAAAGTGAAGATCATTGGAACTAACTAGTAATGACTCAAGTGTTACTACATAATCTAGTCATGATGTGTGCAACCAAACACTAAAGTAATTTCAAGCGTTTGAGATTTTTGGTGAACTTTAGTACACTTTTAGAAAATTTCTTTAGTAACACTTAAGTCATTACTAGTTAGTTCCCATAGTCTTCACTTTATAATACGGATCCAAATAATTAGTAATTCCCACAGAAGTATGTAGAAACACTTTTATCTGCACACTATTACTTACTAATTCATAATCAGAGTATCTGTTTAGTTAATAATAGTTACTAGATTGTTAATATTGTGTTACTCATTGGTTCTTGTGTAGTTATTCATTAATGAAGGAACCGTATTCTAAAGTGTTACCCAAATCAGCAGGCGGCCATTCTCCTACCCTTCCTCGTCCATTGCTTATTCCAGCTATAGTTCCCCTACAATCCTCCCCCTTATTAACCCTTGCCTACTTACATGCTGTCCAAAGACATAGTTGTCACCTATCAAATCAACTCCCCCTTCATATTCAGATGCAGAGTGTGCTCTCCCGTTAAAATGCAGTGTGAGCTTTCATGATTCAGTCAAGGTCTCTCCTGTTGGAATTGCAGTGTTGGTTCCCATTTTTGAATGCAGTGAGAGCCTACCGTTTGGATGCAGCAAGGGCTCTCCCCTTCCGAATTGCAATGCGATCCCTCATGTTTTTAAACATGGAGGCTCTGCCTTCGGATTGCAGAGTGAGTCCTGTCTGAGCGCTTCGCGACTGGAGATGCTAGACCCCCACCTGGAGGGGAGAGGCCTTTGCATCCACTCCACTTTTTGCAGAAAATAGATATCGATTTGTTTACGGAAAACTTTGGTGGAATCAATAGTTTTGTGGACTATTGTTCCATCATTTGGGCTTAAACTAGATTACAGATTGCACAAAATAAAACATATCGGCTTGTTCTAAACTCTTATTTTAGAAAAAGTATCAGCACAATCAGTTAGCATGGCTTCATGTAAGAAGCAGCATTAATTATTCTCTTATTCAATTCTTAAAAAATATAATTATTGTAAAAGCACCTGAAATTATTTATAGAAGATTGACCTTCTTCAGTGACGTTCATACCTATTCCACTCATCAATCAAGTGAAGCCCGTTTCTTGTTTCCTGCTTGTTGAACAAATCAACTTTAAAGAACATTGTGTTATAGAGCATTAGAACTTGCTCCCGATATTTTTGGTCTCAGAGAGTCACAATTGTTAGTTTTTCCAAAAGATTGAGACTGTATTTATTTACTTTGGAGTAACTGTAATTACGTAATTAATAATGACTGGATAATGGTAATTGAAATGTGTTTTTTTTTTTCATATTTTCTATTATACCCAGAGAGTGGTAATATTTTGTACATAGAAGAGCTTACATTGTGATATTGTGTTGTTATGTTTAGTGTGTGAGAGAATTCGATAACTTATATGATGTTGTGTGCACTTCTGTACTTGTCTTTTTAATCGCTGTACAGCTTTCATGTTAATAATTTGTTAAAAAAAATGTTAAGACCACAGTTAGAATAGCTGCTGCTTAATGGAGTATGGGGATCTAATTAATAAACAAACGGTGAACTCATTGTTCAGGCTCTCATGTTAGGAGGGAATGGCAATGCCATGTGAGTTATTTTATGGTTTCATTTTCTGCTATCTTCTATTTTAGGGGTAGACGGGCCTGCTCTTTCACGTTCTGTAATTCCTAGGCTCCACAGCCTTGTCCCAAATAACACACTTTATGCACTTTCGGTCTTGTGGACTTACAATGGCTGCCTGGTGCGTAGATCTCATCCACCCCCGGTGCCTTTCCACAGAGGAGCTTCTTGACTACCTCAATGACTTCAGCTTGGGTTATGGACGAGTTCACCTCCGAGACCTCCTCAATGGAAGACGTGTCGGTGGGATTGAGGAGATCCTCGAAGTGTTCCTTCCTCTGGCCGACGACATCCCCAGTTGAGGTCAAGAGCTGCCAACTTCCACAGTAAACAGTGTTGGTAGGGCACTGCTTCCCACTTGATTTTTTTTTTTTTTTTGCCTCCACAACCACTTGGGCTGCCGGTACCTGTCAGCTGCCTCAGGAGTCCCACAAGCCAGCCAGGCCTGATAAGACTACTTCTTATTTTTGATTCTAAATTGTTTTCATTATTTACTGTATTTTATTTTTATATTTTTTTATTTATTCGAAACTGTTTTAATTATTCTGATTTCTTTTGATTATTTTAATTTCTTCTATGTAAAGCACTTTGAATAACCATTGTGTATGAAATGTGCTATATAAATAAACTTGCCTTGCCTTGCCTTCTTCAGCTTGACGGCATCTCTTCTGGTGTTCACCAACTGCACTTTCCAGGCCAGCACCTCTTTCAGAGACTCCGAGAAGGCCAGGTAATCTGCACTGCTGTTTGGGCCGTAGGCACAAACGACAGTGAAAGGCCGATCCCCGATCCGAAGGCGCAGGGAAGCGACCCTCTCGTTCGCCAGGGTGGACTCCAAAACATGGCGGCTGAGCTGGGGAGCCATAAGCAAACCCACACCAGCCCGCCGCCTCTCAGCATGGGCAACTCCAGAATGGTAAAGAGTCCATCCTCTCTCAAGGAGTGTGGTTCCAGAGCCCAAGCCATGATCCTGACAATCTCTAGTCAGTACCTCTCAACCTCACACACAATCTCAGGCTCCTTCCCCACCAGCAAGGTGGCGTTCCACGTCCCTAAAGCTAGTTTCCGTGTCCAGGGATCGGGTTGTTGAGGTCCCTGCCTTCGACTGCCACCTAATCCACTTTCGATGTCCCTCCTGCAGGTGGTGAACCCATGGGAGGGTGGCCCCACGTCACTTCTTTGCGCTTCTTTCACATACGAGCCCCAACCCTGGGCCTGGCTAATACATTTTATTTATACAGCACTTACAAATCTCAAAGTGCTACAGTTAGAGCAATTAAGAAATTAAGCTAAAATCAGCTGTTAACTAGAATTAACACCAACAATTTAAAAGAAATAAAAGAAATTTAAACATTGAAAAACATTTTAAAAAGTGTAAGGCCTGCTAAATCGTTCCAATGGCGGTACTCGATTAGAGGTTAGGTCTCACGCGTGCTCCGTCTCTTCCTATGGCAAAGGGATTTTTAATTAAATGCAATGCATTTTATCTTATATTATCTCGTTATTTCATCTGACTCCATAAATGAAAAGGTTTTTCAATGATATCTGTGCATCATTAAATATACGTTAATGTTTGACTATTCGGTCCCACTTTATATTAAGGGTCTTTAAGTATTATGTACTTACATTGGAATTAATAATGTGATACAATGGACTTATTGTGTACATGCATGTTTTTACATTGCACTTATATTTTTAAAATACCAGCATGTAATTACAGCTGTAATACATTTATGTAATTACATTTGTAATTACAAAGTTGACCCTCCCCTCACACCTTAACCTACCCCTAAAACGACCCAACCACCACACCTGTTAAGTACATAGTACTTAAAGACACTTAATATAAATTGGGACCGACAATTCCTTTTAACTCTACTGAAAACAAAGTCAAAGTCTGTTAGAATAATCAAATATAATCGCAATTTCATAATCAATTGAAAGATATCAATGCATCAAATGTTCTAGAACAAAGACGGAAATCCTTTACCCGACATTATGAAATACATGAACACTGAGTCTCAGTGACACAGCATTCATGGGCTGATCTGATACAGAAAAAGCCCTAAGCTCTTGTTGCGTTTCCCTTATTTAGCTAGATCTTTTCAGTTTACAGTGGAAAGTTAAAAACATACAGACTTACTGGGGGCAGCTAACAGTGGTAATCTGCATTCATGATAAATGGTCAGAAAGTGTTAACTCAAGGACACACCCTTCTGTGTGCAAGATATTTCTATATTCTTAAGAACTTTATAACCTTTTGATTTACTTCTATGGGAAAGAGACATCTGTACCAGTCACCTTGAGACCTTTAAAATTATAAACACAATCCTTAATGATATTCATTCACATTAAAACCATATATATTCTTGTGTGAGTTTTAAGTGTTACTGACTGAGAGAGAGAGAGAGAGAGAGAGAGAGAGAGAGAGAGAGAGAGAGAGAGAGAGAATGTAGATGAGGTGCTCAACGGAAGAGGGGTAAAGGCCAATTTATACTTCTGCGTAGGGTGCGCGCAGTAGGTACGGCGTAGCATACGCACAGACGCGTCCCATACCGCGTACCCTTCGCCGTCGCCTGACGCGCACCTCCTCAAAAATGTAACTACACGTCGCGACGACGCGGACCGCAAGATCGGTGGCTTGGTAGCATCGCATTTCCTCCTACGCATTTCCGCACGTACCTTCTCACGCATTTCCACCACTGTCTATGATTTCCACAAGTTTCATCTCCTCCGAAGTCTTCTCTCATTTCTGCCTTTCAGTTTTAGTAATTTCACTAAAGTGAACTGTTTTTCCACCTCAATAAGCTCCAATTCCAACATGATCAGCTCTCTTCCACTCGTAGTAACCTAGCCGTGAGGAATCTAAACACAGTGGAACATTAAAACTCTCCGCCGCCAACTAGCGTTTCGGAGCAGTACTGCAGAGCAACCAAGACCTGAACGCAGAACTATAAATGCTCACAACGGCGTCGCCTACGTGCGTAGCCAACGCCGTACACTACGGCGTAACCTCGACGCAGAAGTATAAATTGGCCTTAAGGGAGTCAAATTTTTATTTTTAACAAGATCGTTTTGTCTCATAGACCAGTGGTCTTAGCCTGGCTGCGCCCTCCTACGCACTTCCGCTCAATTTCATTTTACTTCAGTACTGCGTCTGGGACCGCTCCATATCCTTAGGTTTCCAGAAATCAATTTTTTGTAGGACCAATCAGCGAATAGAGGGAGTGGCTGAGAACGATGACGTTGATGTAAGCGCGTCAGTTTCAGTTCAGTAATGGCAGCGGAGAAAGACGTGAGAAAAGCTATTCGGTCGGTTGTTGGAAAAGAAACTGCCGAATATACAGAATTTAAAGCCGGATTGTTATCGTCTCACCTCTTGTTGCACAACGGAGGACCAAGTGAAGGAGGCAGAAAGGTTGGAAGTTTGTGCTGGGCAGTTCGTGCACGATGACCGTGACATTTTGGACGGACGGTTTATTAGCCTGGTGTTCGCGGTGTTCGGAAGCCCCGAGTCCTGGCTGCTAAACTATGGTTGAAGATCCGCTCAGGAGTCATGTCAGTCGCTCATATTCCCAACTGTAAATTTACTGATTCTTGTGATGAATAGAACATTTTGAGCCCCTTTGTGCACTCGTGCAGGAGGTTGGTGTGTCAGTTTTACATGTTGTAAATCATACAAATTGGTTGTGATTTAAAAAAAAAATAATTGTCATAAATAAAAATGTGAAAAACCATACTTTGAAGATATTTGATTTTCAGTTTTAGATGGCAATGGTTGATTTGTTTTACTAAAAAAACTAAATGCCATATAAAAATGTACAAACACATACTTTGAAGCCCAAAATTAGGGTAATTAAGAAACAATAAGACGTAATATGAAAAATTGTTGTTTATTACACATCTGCAGATAGAGACAGACTGATCATTCACTGTAGCAGCTAATGTTACAGCATTTGCGGCAGATCAGAAAACGACCACAGCGGCGTATTTGTAATGATTAGACACAGCTTCCACCGTTGGATGTATATATCACTGTCCTTCGTGTCAAATATACATTTCGAATTAATAATTGTTCCTAGATTAACAAAACCTGTGGCGCTCGTAACATAATCCTCTTCGGCGCGTGACATACGTCACTTACGACACCCCGTTAGCGATTGGCTATGGCAGATCGTGAGTGACTTTGGGCAGATCCAATAGATTTGAACTTTAATAGTGAACCCGCCTACAAGGAAGGAAACGTTTCTCAATGGAGCGGTTCCAGACTCTATGTGGAAATGAAATGAACTAGAGTCTGGTTGAACCAGGCTACAGTGGACTATCTCTTCAACCAGTTTCCAGTTTTCCATTCTTACAAAAGGTACGTTTTTTGGCCCTATTTTAAAAACATCAGTCATTTGTGGGGCCCTCAGATGTTCCGGGAGCGCATTCCGCAGATGAGGAGCAGCGGCGCAGAAGGCTCTGTGCCAGTCTTAAGCCCCTTTCACATGGAGATTAGGAGCAGCGGCATAGAAGGCTCTGTGCCAATCTTAAGCCCCTTTCACACAGAGATTCCGGAAAATACACGGATAATGTGACCTGGAATTTGTCCTGGGATTGTTTGATTTTTTATTCATTCACAGTGCCAGTGATTTGCTGGGATCTGTGAGTGCGTTCACAAACAACTCGGAAAGATCCCGGAAAGAGACATGACGTCAGAATGAGACGTGTGACGTACACGTCGAAAACATGTATACGCGCATACCATTCCACAAAGCTGGTGAACGATCTCAGCTTCAGCGCGGATAGTGAGGAGCTTCTGGTCTCTGCTTTGTTCCAGTTTGCAAACATTTGTTTGTCCTTTCTTTGTTGATGATGCACAAACTTTCCTCTAAGAGCAACAGAGTTGCACGATGGCACGAGCGTCATCACTATGACACACCCTTTACGGCATTGGTCCTGGCTTTTGTTCACACAATGCGCGTTTCCGGGACTGATTCCGGTAATGTTACTAGGTCCCCAACCCGGCATCGATGCCGGTATCAATCCCGGGTCGTGTTTGTGTTCACACGGAAGGCGTTCTGGCAATTTCCCGGGATCAACGCGTTGTGTGAAAGGGGCTTTAGGGGGATGGACCCGATAAGTGTTTGTGGAGCGGAGAGAATGTGCAATGCCATGGATGCACTGATGTGTGAGGGGGGAGACTTTATACTCGATCCGGGCAGAAATGGGAAGCCAATGTAAAGATTGAAGAATTGCTGTGATGAGTTCATATTTACACACTCTCATCATGATCCAGTTTCTGGATACTGGATTCTTTCGGAGAAGAGTGTTACAGTGGTAGATTCTCGAAGAGACAAAGGCGTGATGGACTGATACAATCGTTTGAGAAGTATACCGTGGTCAACGGTGTCGAATGCTGCAGAAAGGTCAAAGAGGACAAGAAGTGATGGTGAACCAGCATCAGCTGGCTTCCGATTGAAATGGCGACATGAGTGGTCGTGTAATCAGTAGCTCCCGATAGTCAGTCAGATTTATCCCCTGAATTTTAATTCTAAACTCGTATTCTGTTTAAAAAATGAATGGGGGTGAACTTTTAGTAATCAAGCAAAAGGGAAGGGGCAAAATATGATCGAGGACGCAGGCACTTCCCTTACTGACCTTGATTCAAGATTACGGAGAAAAAACTATCTAATCTACGGAATCCCTGAGGACAGTTCGGTCTCCCAATTTGTGGAGGGGCTTCTCAAGAAGGAGTTAGGACTTAACATTGATCTTCAAATCCAGAGCGCACATCTAGCCTTGCTCCAAAAGCCGAATCCAAACTCGCCTCCGAGATCTATCATTGTTCATTTTCTCCAGTTCGCGGTTAAAGAGACTGTTCTGAAACTGGCCTTGCAAAACCCGATACAGGTGTTGGGTCATCCCATATTGTTCAACCACGGCTACGCAAAAGAAAAAATGCAAAACCATAAAGCATACAGTGGTTCCAGACACCCTTACACGGTTCCAGACACCCTTCACGAAAATTTGCGTTCACTGGAGTGACGGGACACAGACTTATAATAGCCCAGAGAAAGTGGAACAAGATATGATGGGCCGTGGGAGGTCAGCAGTGAATAGTAACGGTGGAAGCGTGGCGGATCCCGGAGCTCATCCTCTTAGACGGCTTTAACATTGTATGACTTGGCAAGGCATTGGCAACAAAGACACGGAAAGATATCTACGAGTTCGGCAAAAACTTCAGGAATTCCAACACGAGAAGTGTCAAGCACCTTTAGAGATAGTAAAAAATACTAACAATGCATGGTGTTCCCTTTTATTCTACACAGACGTTGAATCAGTATTTTATTTCTATTAGGGAGGAACTCAACGACTACAACGACATCCGTTTCGTGTAATCCAGTTAAAAGGGGAAAAGTCTTCGCTAAAATGAAAAAAATAAAATAAATCAAAGGTGATATTCTCACAGGAGATGTATCTTTCGCAGCACATGAAAAATGAAATTTGGTTTTAAAAATACTTTTTGTAGCTCGAGGTGTGGCAATTCTAATTCTAAATCTCAGTCTGCTTTGAATTCTGCAAGGACATTAGTGACAAGGAAGGAAGATGTATTTTTAAAAGGGGCAAAATTGAGAATAAAATGGTCACATTGGTCAATGTATATGCCCCTCCTGATTGCGGTAAACTTTTTTTTTAAGTCCCTTTTCAATGTAGTAGCTCAAGAGTCAGAGGGAGTTCTAGTTTTAGCAGGTGATTTTAATGTGGTAATGAACTAAAGATTGGATACCACCAGCCACTGTAATAGGAAAAGACAGATTTCGAAGTTTGTTAGGAACCTTTTGGAAGATCTCGGTTTAATTGACGCATGGAGTGATATTCACCCTCTAACCAAAGATTATACCCACTATTCAGCAGCTAACAAAGTCCACTCACAAATTGATTATTTTTTTAATAGTAAAGAGGATCGACATGTTACTCCCTTCTTATCTTCTTTAGGCTGGCAGTACATTCTATGATACAGTATAAGATTCTGCTTAACAACTGACGCTTTTGACCATATGTCAACATCCGCCGTTTTAGGGTACCCATTAACGTCGGTTATGACGTTATCGAATCCTAACCCTATCCCAGACCTGAACCTAACCCGTCACCTACCTGACGTTAAAGGTAAAGCGTCAGTTGTATGACGTCCCAGGATCGTCATCTAACTGACGTTAAAGGGTACCCTAAAACGGCGGATGTTGACGTATGGTCAAAAGCGTCAGTTAGTTGACGTCTTGGGATGAGACTGTGTTGGTTTTTAAAGCACTTCATGGAATGACGCCAGAATATTTAGCTGAGTTTATTAAGCCCTACAATGTGGGTGTAAGATTAAGATCAGCAAACAAGTTTCTTTTAACTGTTCCCCGTGTACGTCTCAAAACAAAAGGTGAATGTGCCTTTGCATGTCCTAGATTGTGGAATGAGTTACCGTTGGATGTTAGATCCTCCATAAATTTAAATGTTTTTAAGTGCCACTTAAAAATTGTATCTGTACTCTTTGGATTTTTAGTACAGTACACCAGTACATGGATGTTTTCTTTGTTTTGTTTTCTGTTTGTCAAAATGTCTGCTGGTTATTTTATTGTAATGTACAGCACTTTGGAACAACAGTGGTAGTCAGTAAGGTGCTATATAAATGAATAAACAAAACGAAATGACAGAGTGAAAGAATGTGAAATCGGAGTGGCTGACTTATCAGATCATAATGTTATTGAATTAAAAATAGATTTGAACACTCAAAAAAGAACACATTATGGAGGCTTAATAGGAAAACTAAATAATAAAGAAATTGTGAAGCAAATAAAAAAAAATAAATGAAGCTATATATATTGAGGAGAATGATCCAGGGGATGTTAACCCCATTCTTGTATGGGATGCTGCTAAGCCAGTTACAAGGGGTGAGGTTATTGACATGAATACTGCTTTCAAAAAAGCTAAATTAGCAACGTATGACAACCTAGTCAAAGCTTTGGAGCATAAACATAAAAGCAATCGGCACTCAAAGATGCTTAAAACAAATGAAAGAAATAAGGGGACAGATAAATGACATTTTTAAAAGCGAGCAACGTTAAGTCCTATTACGATTCAGGTCCTAAAAGCACAAAGATGTTAGCTCGTCAATTAATGAAACAACAGGCATTTGTCTATAAAAATCAGGATCCCACGACAAAACAGTTAGTATATGAACCAGAAAAGATTGAAATTATTTTTGAGAATTATTTCAAATCATTATATTCCCAACCCCCAGATGCAAATATACAGTAGGAAGAATGAAAACATTTTACACATCCTATAGATCTACCCACGATTGGTTCAGCACAGAACAAATTGTTCACTACACCAATCACAATGGAAGAAGGAGAGAGCGATAAGTGGGCTAAAAAAACCCCAAAACAATAAATCCCCAGGAAGTGACAGCTTCCCATGCTGAATGGTCCAAGATGTTGAGGAAAGAATTGAAACCAATCTTACTAAGATCATTTTATCAGACCCTCAAAGAAGGGAGACTCCCCCCATCATGGAGGGAGGCTACCATAACAATAATCCTCAAAGAAGGTAAAAATAAAGAACATTGTGATTCCTATGTAGACCGATCTCTATTTTGAATGTAGACTAAACTATTTATCTCGATAATCTCTAAAAGGTTTGACAGTTTTCTACCTGGTCTAATTGATGAGGATCCAACTGGTTTTATTAAGAGACAGAAAACACATGATAACACAAGGAGAACATTACAGAGAATATTAAAGAGAACCATGAATGTGCCGTTATTCTGAGTCTTGATGCAGAAAAGGCATTTGCTAGTGTCAATTGGGCCTTTCTGTACCAGGTGCTTGAAAGATTTGGATTTAATGAAAAATACGGTAGTAGAGTGTAAAATTTCAGTAAAGTGTATTAGAACAATTTATTCAGAGACCCAACAGCCAGAATCAAAGTTAATGGTCATTTGTCAGCCACTTTCAGTCTAAGTAGGGGTACAAGACAGAGCTGCTGTTTGAGCCCCACTCTTTTTGCTCTTTATGTTGAGCCTTTGGTCCAAGCAGAGTGAGGAATTGGGATAAGAATTGGAGGTGACCATCATGTAATTGGGTTGTTTGCTGATGATGTCATTAATTATATTAGGGACCCTGAAACTGCTCTCCCATTGCTCATGAAGATTTTAGGAAACGATCTGTATATAAATATCTCAAAAACTCTGATGGCAGAAATATTTGCTTTCACCAGAGCTTTATATAGGGAAGGTTTTTTCAACCACAAATTGAGTAACTTCTGGGAAGCAGCAGGCGTCTGCCGAACATCTTGTGTCTGCCAAACGTCTCGCCTGCGTCTGCCGAATGTCCAGTCAAACACATCACTCATTCATGTGCAGAACGTGACGTCTGCGTCTGCAGAACGTCTCGCCTGCTGCAGGGGGGTTTCCAGCACATTTCACACAATTTTTTTAATTTTTTTATTATTTTCTTCCACTGATCTTCAGTTGTATTTTACGTAACAATTAAGTGATTTTTACCTTGCTTATCTATAGCTTCTTATTCCAAATAGTAAATTAGTGAATAGTGAATTTACACAAATTATCATGTTTACATTTTTGTTTGTCATTTTGTCTTGTCAGCATCCGCAGATACTTGTGAAGAAATCATAAAAAGTTGTTCTAGCATTTATGTATATTCACCAGTAGGAGTCTCTTGAACAACACAAAATAACATAGGCCTAGTTGAAAACATTTGGGCTTATTTATCTAACATAAATATTTGTAATTTGTAATACTCATAATGTTTAATTTAGAGTTGTAATATTTAGTTTTAGAGTTTCGCTGAAGTTCGATTGACAGTCGATAACAGAATTATAAAACTGAATTAAAATAGTTCAAAAGAGAAAGGCGATCACAGTTTATTATTATTAGGCTATTATTATTATTTAGACTATGTCTTTGCTGGTGCATAAAAACATTTAAATTTGTATCAAAAGGTAGGCTACAGAAATATTTTTGGCACAATAGTCATAAAATCCAGAAGAGAATTAACATAGGGCCAGGGTTTCTCTTTTAATTCTCCCATGCATGTTTTTTAATAAACTAAGAGTTGATCGACCAGTTCACGTGCTGTTTGGACAGTAGGTCTAAAGAGTCACAAAACGGTATGTCTATTTGTTGTTTTAATTTCTTAAAAAAAAATAGAGAATACACACAAATCACAGATGCAGTCACGTTCATTGAGACGGGTGCATGTTGCAAAGTCATATTAAAGAAATGATCAGAACGCCTCTGACACACTACACTGAGGCTACTGTGAATAGCGTGTTAAATAGGCCTACGTGTTAGGGGAAAAAAACAATAAATAACTTGAATGTCACGTAAATGACACGTGACGTCTGACTCGACACTTCACTGCCAAATTTTGGCATGGAATACCCGCCATATTGCCAAGCGTGATTTGCATGACGTCAGCGTGACGTCCGCCTTACGTCTGCGTCTTAAATTAAATGGAATAAATAGCAGAATAAAGAAATAAAATAAGACGTTGAGTGAGACGTTCATTGAGAGGAGTGAATGTTGCAAAGTTAAAATAAAGAGCAGATCAGAAAGCTGCAGGGTAGCCTGCGGTGAACAGATGAGGAGGAGAAAACAGAAAGAATTTCAGCAATTTTGGTGGTCATAAAGGTCATAAAGTTGGTACATTGTTCTTCTGTAGCTCCTATGAATGGGGAAATTTGAGGTTTAAGGAGATGGTTTATGGTAGAGAACAACCGTTTGTAATTGCCAGGACTATTATTAATATTTAATAATAGCTTAATTGAAACAGTGCTGATACACGACCGAGTTCGAATACACCAAGTCGCTCTACTCCCTCTTCCCATCACGTATCAAATCACAAATCAGATTATTTTAAATAAAAAAATAAACAAAAATATATAGGCAATTTGAAAAATGGAAATTAAGCGTCTAACATGTGTTTAATAAAAAAAAAAATAAAAAAAAAGTGTTTATCGGTTAGGGGTCGGTTTAGGAGGGCTTTACTGTCCCAATAAGGCAGCATCCATTTTAAAGGTTTAATAAATATAATTTACTATTTCATACAGTTTAATGTGGTGAGCATTCAAATATTATTTGCACCTCAACACTGAGGTGCAAATAATATCTGCCAATAGCATAAGCTACATTGCAAAGAAACCTCAAAATCACCATACAAATTCTTAGACCTTTAATCAGGCACTGCTCATGCTTGAGTCATAGAGCATGACTTACTGTAATGGGGTTTCTAACCCCAATATTTACAGTAATAGCTGTGAACACGCAACAATAGTGAACACGCAATAGTAATGGCCACGTAATTGTTTATTTGCTCAAGAATTTGGCACGGAGTCAAGCGCGGCAGGTCTTGCGTGAGCAAAGCAGGAAGCGACACTGACTGGATTGACCTGACCGAGAGAGCCTCATGTTTTCAATATGCCGAAACTTAACGAGTAGGCTGTTTGTTTTTGGGCGTTGAAGAAAACACGTGGGAGAAATGGCATATAAAGAGGTGTCCGAGCTGAGGGAATGAAGCGGTGCTTTTTAAACTATCCGTTATGGAAATGGGAAAAGAAGATATTGTCGCTAAAGAATGCGTGGTTTTAATAAAGCCCAAGAGCCGTCTGAAGACACAGTTCCACTCACTGCGGCGACAGGTATACTTCTTCCAGTCCATCTGCGTGCTATTCTGCTTCACCAGCTGCCTGTACATGATCATCAGTCACGCATACCCGTCGACGTGCAAGGTAAGACGCATTCAAAGTCAACTTACGTCACTACTAGTGAGACAGTGAAGTTTATAATTTGCTTTGCTGAATACACCATACAGCACTCACTAAATATAATATGGTTTCATTCAAATCTTACATTCAGATAAGCTACATGGTAGGCTACTATTATTAAAAACGTGTAGTAAATGGAATCCATAGCGTACTGCATATTGTAATTTAATATAGCCAATTAAGCATGAAATAGGCTAACTACATGTCTAGTGCCATTAATAGTACTAGTAGCCTATTTTATTAGGCTTCCTAGTTAAACTATGACATGTGCCAGTACTCATGGGAAAACTTAGTTGTCAGAAGTAAATAGTGGATAACACAGTTAATAGGATATGACTAATACCAACAGAATAAGTAGGCTACTTAAAAATATGTTGCTCATTTTTACTTATTTATTTGTTTTATCGATAAAAAAAAAGTACAGTTATGCCTGAGATAATCAATACACTGATTAATTTAGGATTCATTGTTTATTTACATTTGCTCTATATTTTCACAGGAAAATATAACTGAGGCACCTAAAATTGGTGAGTTCATTACTAAAGCTGAATTTTATTGTAAATATTGAATTTAGTGTCTTTCACATTGTGGTACCATGGTGCATTATATACTGTATATATATATATATATATATATATATATATATATATATGCCATCTTGAATATCACATTTTTCATCCTTAGCAATGCAGCGTCAGAGCAGCAAAGCAGTGACCCCGACACAAATGAACACACCCATCATTCGTCTGACTGGTAAGAAGTAATGTATTAAGTTCATTAAGAAGTAATTCATTAGTAGGCATACCGGTAAATACAAAACATAATCACCAATTCACCATTTGGAAACTATTAACTGTAACCAAGAGATGTTCCTTTAATCAGACTTGTGTCTACTTGCTAGGCTCTGTAAATATTAAGTAGAGCACATGATTGATTATTAAAAAAAAATCATGACATTGTTTTAAACACCCACGCCATCTTATTCCTAATTGACAACGATTTAGCTATGCCTATTAAAATTGGACAAGTGCGATCACAGTGGAACATTCAAATAATTATTTCTGTGTTATAATAATTAAAACGATTGCAGAAGTACTGGGATAAAAATGTATAGATCGGATGTCACTAATGTCTATGGTAGAGATCGAAATAAAGTAAATCAAATCACCATTTGAAAGTAACTTAACGCTTCAAATAATTATTCAAATTAATCAAAAATGTTAAAAATTAAGGAGTTTCATCACTGTCATTGACCAGGTGAAACAGATATGTTTGAGCCAGATGTTAGACAATACCATATCATATGTAATTTTCATTCTCAAAGATTCTTAAAAATTTTTTGGCTAAATGTATTTACATGTTTCCCTTCTCTGTAGTGAACGGAAGTGGTTTGCTTAAAAACGGACCTTTTGCTAATGAAGAACAACTTGTGCCATGGCAGCTTTCACAAGAAAATCTGGCACCAAACCATAATGAATACTTGACATTGGAAAACAACACATCTCTGAGGGTCAATCATGACGGAACGTACAAAGTTTCTTTGCAGATCACGTACAGAGGAACCAATGAATGGATGAAAACCACCGGTGGTAGCTCCACTCTGGAGCATAATATTAAGTATCACACTGACAGATATGGTAATGGGGCCCTGCTTCTGCTCACCTACATAGAAACAGTGACATTTACATCCCAATACTGGAAAAAAAGTATGTTCTCTGAAGGTATTTTTTTTCTCCAATCTGGTGATAGACTCGAGGTAGGGACCAACAGTCTGCGCCTTATTGATTCTGGAATAACTGCGGGGAATGTCTTTGTGGTCTATCCTCATTTTTCCACATGAGGAGAATATGACGAAAATAAAAAAAACAAAAATGACATTCCCTCTGTGCTTTTCATAAAGATCATAAGGGCTACCATGAATGATGTATCATATACATTTGTCTGTCATCTAAACCAGTTCTTTTTCTGTCAGCAGAATAATTTGGATCTCAGATATATTTGAGATATAATTAATAGCAAAGCCATGTACAGAACAAAAAAATATGGTGGAACAGTGACTGTGTCACATTTTAATACCAGGGTATTTTGATATATTTGGTACTGGAATATTTTTTTCAAGAACATGTCAAAAGAAAAAAGAAATGCTCTTACCATTGTGGGCTACTTTGGGTATTTTGTATGTTCTGCTTCAACGCTGCATTTGAAAGCATTGCAATGGAGGAAAATTCTATTTTGATTGAATTTGTTCAGAAGATAAAACAATTTTTTTTTTTTCAAAGTTTTTTTATTTTCCCAGTAATGTCAAAGCTTTGTGTGGACAAACGTATTGTATGTTATAATATTTATGTCATTGTAACCTTATTTATGGCTTTCGTATGCTATTTATGTTCAATAGTTAAGGATTTGGGTTGCTAATGCAAAGGTTACAATTACGGTAACATTACGGAACGAAGAAAATGATCACAATCCTTATACTGTGGTGTTTCATCTCATGCTTTTGAGGTACATTATGGGTGCTGTCATTGGAATTCGTATTACTTTTTGATTAAAAGGGTTAGCAGTTTCTTGAAATCACCAAATATCACATTTGTAATGATTTGCATGAAATATCTTTTATGTACACGAATGCACCTTCAAAATGACATTATTTCTCTGGCCATAAAGCATCAATAAATACTATTACATAAAGCCAGTGTCTGTCTCACTGGACATCATATCAGATATATCATTTGCAGTGTTGTGCAAGTTACTTCCAAACTGTAATACATTAGGTATTACTTGTTACTGTTATTTAAAAGTAATTCATTACCTTACAATATTACTGTCCCAGAATTGTAATGCGTTACATTACTCATGTATTACTTTTGAGTTACTTTCACCAAAATAACTAAGTAGAACTTACGAACCTACAGAATCGCGACACACCTCTTCCAACTCCAGCATTATTCTCCTTACCGTCCAGATCCAATGCTGCCTTATCTTTAAATTAGGCTATTAGTATTATTTGAAGTTAACATTATAAAATACGTGGACCTACACCACAAAACTAGTTGAGGATAAATTATTTAAAATTGGGGAAGTCCAGTATTATGGACATGATGACATTTGCAGTCAAAACTTGAAATAAAAATTCTCAGAAAATATGTACATGTATTGAAAATAGGCTACTTCCTTAAAAGACTCCAGACATTAGACAAATATCAGTCTATGTTTTATTTTTAATATTAGGGAAAAGACACACATTCATGCGTGACAAAAAAATAGGAGGCAAAATATATTTTTTGTAATTCTGTTAATTACACTGCGCAAATCGGATGAGGAAGGGTTGGCTCTCCAGTCTCCA
The DNA here is from genome assembly GCF_988280905.1 of Pimephales promelas. Taxonomy (NCBI): domain Eukaryota; kingdom Metazoa; phylum Chordata; class Actinopteri; order Cypriniformes; family Leuciscidae; genus Pimephales; species Pimephales promelas. Next base: position 14,164,434 of record NC_142782.1, on the reverse strand, counting down.
TAGAACTTAAAATATTCATTTTATTTCGCATTTATGAGGAAAAAACAATGTTACAGATGCGACCGCTCTGAACTGGCACTAAAAGACTGCTTTAAAACTTTCACATAGTCTGTTGCCTTTAAGAAGTAAAAGCAGAAAATACACTGTAATACAACTGTAATACAAGCCTCACGGAACATGTAACGAGTAAAATATTACTGAAAATTGATTAGTAATGCCTTACACTACTGCGTTACAGCAAAAAGTAATATGTTACTGTAATGTATTACTTTTGTAATGCGTTACTCCCAACACTGATTAGTTGTATATTGATATATTTGAAACCTGCTGCGTTTCGGGGATGCCAGATAACCGCTTAAAAGCAACCATTTGCTTGATATTTCATTTTATATTAGAATTATATATAAGGCATCTGAAAAGGCATAGAAAATGGCTATAAAGTTTATTTAAACTAGTTTCAAATGGTTTATCTTTGCAATATATCACCACATCTAAGTAGATTAGTCATAACTCTTGTCATGTCATAACTGCTTTGACAGCATTTGGTGTCTGACAGATAAGAGATTAAAGCAACAATATCTATGAAGTAGTTGGCATTGGGGACCAGTCAAATAAAAATTTATTATGATACATTTACGTTAGAAGAAAATTTGCATATTAGGTTAGGCTGTAAAACAATTAAAAACTATTTGCCAATAGAGTGAGCGCTATCAATTCTATTCAATATATTACTTCAATGAGCTCATTGTTCCTTCCATTAAAATGGAACCTTTAGACAAAATACCCCCCAAAAGAATACCCCAATGTTCAAACTTAAATTTGAGGATGTGAACCATGTGATCACAAAAGGCAAAATTACTTGAAATGGACATGAATCCCATGCAGCCTTTGCTAATGACCTCATAGAAGGGTTGTCCCGGAAGGTTCCAGAATTCTGAAATTCTGCAGGAAAAATGCACTCATTTCAATAAGAATCTGCAAGATCAAGAATTTCTCCCCACACGGGTTTCGGATTCAACTAAGCTGAACTTTGAACACATTTATTCACTGCAATCACTAACATAAAGTTACATTAGTGTCATAAAAAGTGTAGAGATGATTTTAAGAAACAAGTCATTGTAACATTACAAAGTTAAATTTCTGTAAGACTTATTGAGGTTTCATGCATTTATACCACATTTCTGTGTCCAGCCACAGGCTTATTTCTAGTTATGCACTGTGTAAACTGAAATCTTTAGTGTTTTTTTTTTTATTTAGTTAGCAATGTTTTTAATGTCAATTTACATATCCACACACAGATTTACAGTGCTTTCTGTCTGATAAAGGTGCATTCCCTGACACAGTGAACTGAGTAATTATAAAGCTGAAGTGTAAAAGTGACACTCCCTTTCTAGTGTGGGATGGCATGAGAAGGATTTCAAACACATGACTCAACAAGTGTGATGCAATCTAATCATGCTGTTAGTTGATGCACTTTCAGGATTGCTTTTGCAGACACTGCTATTTGCTACCATATGCTATGAAGTGTTAATAGTTGCTTAAAATAAGTTAATGTTTTATTTTATAAGTGTTTTTTTTTTCCAAGGCATGTTTGAGCACCTACAGGTTCGATCTTTGAACAAACAAAACTTAAAGGTGCAGGTGCAATTTCTGATAAATTTTGATGGAAATGAAAATCAGTACCTAAACAAACAATTTAGTGAATATTCGATTTCAAATATCAACAGTGACAATACTCAAAAATTGCTTACTGTACCTTTAATATATAAATATACATAAAACATACATGACATGGAATTTACTAATGTTGCATGTGGGATTGGGAAGCAGTGAACAACGACGGGAAATAACTATCACATGTGACCACTACTCCTCCAGAAGTTGTAAAAGTAATGTGAAATAAAATTTACTAAGTGCCAATAATTTCGCATTATAATTTGAATTTGTCATCATATTAATGTCACGGAGGAAGCAGACCCAGTTTTTTTTTTTTTGTTTGTTTTTTTGCAGGTAACAGGTGAATCACATACAATGCAGATAAGTGAACAACATGAGTTATGTTAATATTAGAAATTCAATGAAGAACGTTGGTAACCAAAAAGTTTTGATTCCCATTGATGTCCATTTTTTTTTTTTCATTCATTAACGTTAGTGGGAACTGAAACTGTTATTCTATCTCTCTTAGTAACTATCTTACTTCATGTTCCACAGAAGAAAGAAAGTAACACAAGATGGACTACCCCAAGTTAAGTCGACAGCATACTAACTTCTTGAGCTTTGTATAAAAGTTTTTGAAAAGCAACATGTAAGGCTGTAAAAAGTTGGCTGTTGGTGTGGGCTTGTCTTGTCATGTTTAATCGTCCCCTGTCAGTCTATTAGTCAGGTGTTTCCCAATAACCACGGCCCCTTGTTATCCTGTCTAGCTCATTTACCCCTGTTTTAAGCCCTGTGTTTCAGTCTTTGTGAGTTCTTGATGTTGTAGTGTTGATGTTGATGTTTCCTGCTCTGAGTTTGTAAAGTTTGAAGTTTAGTTAATAAAGTGTGCTGCATTTTTGGAGCATGATTTCCTCCCTTGCTTCAACCACTTCATGACATAGGCGACTCTGCATCTCTTTTTGAAACTATGTCCGGGTCTGCCTGTAAACAGTTGTAACAAGCATTTAGACAAAAGGTTTTTAAGATTCCTTTATAATTTCCCAAGTCTATCCAAACATCTCATTCATTCAAAGAATGACTGCTTAAAAATCAAAGATCACTGTCTCTGGCTATGTCATAAACGAAACTTCTCATCATCCAATGCTCTGGATTCTAAACATTGTTTTCTTTTTCAGGAAACGCACACCTACGATTGTTTGATTGAATCAAAGTACTTCCCTTTATTGCACTTTTGAATAGTGCAACCACAGAAACTAGAATGAGTGAAACCATTACTCGGCATGTCACTGTGCTGTGTGTAGGTGTTAGAGTACGGTTAATAGTTCTAGTCCTGTATTTTGTCCAGATAATACAGTCTGTGGGGATTCCCCATTTTATACTAATCACCAGGAATGTTTGGCATCCTTGTGAGAATGATCAAATTGTTTTGTTGTATATAATTATGGTCCGCCGTTTGTAAAGCGGCTCACGCTGAAAATAACAGCAACATTTTGTCACATTTAGCTTCAAACTATGTTTAAAAAACTGGTATGAATTTTTGACAGTCACTTTTTAGCACATTTATATCTATATTGTCAACTTAGAGATATTTTAATAGCTAAATCTAAATATTAAATGTTACACCTAAATCTTAAATGTTAAATCTAAATCTTATTTAACAAAATATTAAATGTTACACCTAAATCTTAAATGTTAAATCTAAATCTTATTTAACAAAATGTCGCTGTTATTTCAGCCCGATCTCATGAAAGTTCGTGTCTATGGCACGAATGTCATTTCTCGTGGCATTTATACGCCAAAAACAGTTTTTGCGTGTATTTGGCACGCGATTTTCGCGTACCGCGTATAATACGCACGAACTCCCCACCCCCCTCCCCCCTAAACCTAACCCAGGGTTTTTTAGTGCGTACCATATACACGAAAAAAACACTTTTGGCGTATAAATGCCACGAGAAATGACACTCGTGGTATAGATACGCATCTTCATGAGACTGTGTTGTTATTTTCAGTGTGAGCCGTGAGCTTTACAAACGGCGCCCCATAGATATTGCATCAATATTCTTCTACTTTTATAGCAACTTTTTGTTTTTTACTTTGCAAAATTCAAATGTGTTTTGTTTTGTTTTAATAAAAGGAAGGGAAAAGTTTAATGAAAGGGAATTCTAAAGAGGATATGGTATTTGGACACTTTAGCATGCCTATCATTACAAAATAAGATAGAAAGTGACATAACAAGTAACCAAATGGAACTTTTAAAAATGTAACTTTTCAGCACATTTCCCGAAATCACCGTTAGCCAACTGGTCGCTAGGGCTGTGTTTGATACATCAATACAACAATACATCAGATTGTCGATACAAGTATCGCTGCTTCTGCACTCTCAGAAAAAAAGATACAACAGCTGTCACTGGGGCTGTACCTTTTCAAAAGGTAAACTTTTGTCCATTTTAAGTGCTAATATGTACATTTTAGGTGCTAATATGTACATTTTAAGTGTTAATATGTACATTTCGGGAGCTAATATGTCCATTTTAGGTCCTAATATGTACATTTTAGGTTCTAATATGTACATTTTAAGTGCTAATATGTACATTTAAGGTGTTAATATGTACATTTTAGGTGGTAATATGTACATTTTAAGTGTTAATATGTACATTTCGGGAGCTAATATGTCCATTTTAAGTCCTAATATGTACATTTTAGGTTCTAATATGTACCACTAAGGTACCAATATGCAGCCTTTGGGTACAAAAGTGTACCTTTTGAAAAGGTACAGCCCCAGTGACAGCTTTTGTACCTTTTTTTCTGAGAGTGTGTGTCGATTCAACAGCACATTCGCAGCAGTAGACACACTTATTTTTGAATACAAGAACAGCGTTTAAAACAGAATGAAAATGTGCAGAAATTAATGAATATAACATAATATAAAAGCTAGAACAAGGTTTAATCTGGCCCACAGAGGAAAGAGGAAAATAACTGGAGTTGCCTGATGTCAAGCGTCATGATTCCCCAATCAGAGCTTCACACTTTTTTTTGTTAAATATCCCGCGGTTGATCGTGGTCTCTCTCTCAACTGTCAACAGAAAGGTCCGTCCGGTCACCTCTGTAGTGGTGTTTGCTTTATAATAATTTCTACATTAGTTGTTGATCAGAAATAAGCAAACAAAACCAGACTACAGTTAGGCTATCAATACTTGCGTTATAGGCTATATATCATCAGAGAGTGATTCAGAGTCAGAGTTCACATCATGGAAAAAGAGATCTTATCTTAATCAAATTTACTTTTTAATCATAATTTTTTTTGTCAATATGTGCATGCAGATTATATCAAATACACTTAATTTTGTAAGATATTTGAATCTACAGTGACTGTCTATGACTTTAACCACAAAAAAGAAAAAAAGGAAAAGAAAAACAGAGATGATACTGCAGGATAGACAAAGTAAGCTTTTCCTGTCTAAATTATTTTTGTCTATATGTAAATACAGTTGAATATTATGCATACTCCTTTCTGTGGTGAACATTATACTCTTCAAAATAAGTTTTCACATTATAATTGCTGTAAGTGAAACTTAATTTCTTAAAGAGTTATAAGAGAACAGTATCAGTGACACTTCCTAGTAAAGGAAGTGACATTTTTTAGATAAAAAAAGTCTTACTTCAGGCTTGGAATTCTTGTGTAGGCGAGAGAACTCAGTTAGCTCAGTCGTGCCATGTTTCTACCAGCAATTTTTTGGCAAGCCCCACATTCTCCACATTTTCTTATTTCATGAGATTCTAAACAAGCTCAATTTCTAGAGGATAACCTATCCTGTAATGATGACTGAAATACATGACAGAAACTATAATTCCTTCCTTAACATGACCCCCCCCCCCCCCCCCCCTATCTTTATTTCCTTACAGGGATAGTTCACCATAACCTCAAAAAGTGACAACTTTAACAAGGTATATAAAAATATCTGTGGGGTATTATGAGTTAAACTTCACTCTGAGGACATCAGAGATTTATTTCACATCTTGTGAAAAGGGCATTATACCACCCCTTTATTTTGTATTCATTGTCAACGCAGTGCAGCAGCTAGCAGACCTAGAGATGGGCATCCTAGCGTGCTCATAGGCTGCTCTGCGGGAACTGCACAGCCTACCAGCGAGGCTGATGTGACGTCACGTCCAATCGAGGATGCTCGCGCACTCAACGCGTCCTAGCCCACCAGAATGGTCGTGGCTTAGCATAACCAGGGCTCAGAGGCAGTTTCTCTGGTTTTCATTGACTGAAGCGAAAGAGCACTGTAGTGCGAACACGGCAGGTTACGCAATACTATTTTCCTCATCTAGAGAGAACCGAGGTTACGCTAGGCAACCGATTCAGAGGTTCTCTCATATTGCGTAAGTTTACCTTCCGCTACGGGAACCCTTTGTCAACGCTATGCGCACCAGCATCCACCCCATGAGTCCCGAAAAGTTCAGGGAACCCAGATAAGTGGGAAAAGGCGCATGTACGTGAGCGCGAGAGATGAGCGCGAGTACATAAGCGTGTGTCACAAGCACACACACACACACACATTTATATATATATATATACAGTATATATATATATAAGCACTCACAGGCAATGAAGAGTGGCACAGCCAGTCAATGTATCATTGGGATCAGTCAATAAGCCCAATTGCCCACCACCCGTACCAACTATCACACTGAGGAGCTTCAACAAGGGAACACCGCGAGGCCGGACTCAAGGTAAGATGATTGGGTTGTCTTTATTATGTATTAAAACATACTTAAAATAGTATCAGCATGGGGAACTGAACTCTTTCTATTCTTCTGTGCGACCAGGGAACTCCAGCTGCTCAACACCCAAGGGTCTTCAAATGGGAGAACAACGTGAATGACGGCCTTCCTCTATTTACTCAGGGCAGAAGCCCAGATTACTCGGACTAAGAGGATCTTCAAGTGATTGGCTCACAGCAATGTGAGGGATGGTCTTCTATGTCGGTGAACTCAAGGCGACTGATTTTCTCTGTTTCTTCGATACAGTAATAGAGCTCAAAATACCTGAGATGGAGGGTCTTTGGAACTTCCAGTAGATCGGCACCTGCACACATCTACTGTATACACACTGTCAAATGGTAGAACTTCCACACTCCAAACAGGGCTGCATGATCCAAGGGAAAATTTGGAGCGAACTGAATATTTCAGTCTTCCACACACTTGTGTATACATCAATCCCTCTACAATTCCACATATGAACACTTCAATTTGTGCAAATAATTCACAGTGGGTTTAAGCCTTCACTCCATTTGGCCTGGATCATTCCACCAACAGCTTGTGTTCAGACAGGAGGGGTATGTGACATAAATATGACTGAATGGAGATTTATCCGAGAATTACGCTCTGATTTTTGGTTCCGCCTTCGTTACCCGGTGACATTGACAGGTTAGAGCTTGCACACTGCCTGCGTGACATGCTGACACGCAACAGAAACGCCACATTCACGCCACACAGTCAGCCAGTGTGTTTCCGGCCTAAGCGGCTGCAATTGCGTCTAGTATCCACCTAGACAGGCTTTGTTTCGAGGCAGCGAGACCTTTGGTGCGCCCTCCAAACTAAATGAAAAGCTGCTCAGAGCGCCTAAAAGGGGTGGAACGCGTAATGTAAAATCTCACAGCTCTGACCGGGCAGAGGAGATAACCCTAACATCACTCTCGCTATCGGATGCTGGCAGAGCTGATAGGGAAATGACCTGTGCTCTAAATGGGGTGCCAACCACTTTGGGAACACAGCCATGTCTAGGCTTGAGGATGACTTTTGAGCCATTCAGGCCAAACCCAAGACACGCAGCGCTGTTTGACAGCACAAGTAAATCCCCACACTTTTTACTGATGAAAATGAAATCAGAAAAACGGTTTTGAGTGACAGGTATTTTAGGTCCGCCAAGTCTAGGGGTTTGAAGGGGTGAGCTTTCAGGCCCTCGAGGACCAAAGAAAGATCCCACATAAGAACAGAAGGAGGGCACGAAGGGTTCATCCTTCTGGCTCCCCTGAGGAAGTGGATGATAAGCTCGTTCCTGCCTATTGACTGGCCGTGCATTGATTCTGAGAATGCTGCGATGGCCGCCACATAGACTTTGAGCGTGGAAGGGAATCTTCCCTTGTCCAACAGCACTTGAAGGAAACTAAGCAGCCGCACCTTTGTGCGCACCATTTAGAGAACACTGACCATTTAGAGGCGTAGAGCCTTCTGGTATAAGGGGCTCTAGACTGCGTGATAGTGTTCAGAACTGCAGGATCTGGCAAGGCAACGGGTATCTGTTGGTCAGCCACACATGCAGAGACCAGTGCTCTGGATGGGGATGCCAGATCGAGTCGTGAGCTTGAGAGAGAAAGTCTGCTCTCAACGGGATTGGCCATGGGACTGTCTTTGACAGTCTCTGGTGCTATGAGGAGCACTGAATGGAGCATTTCCCTGTTTCTCTTGAACACCTGTGGTAACAGAGATATTGGAGGGAAGGCATACAATGGGTGGCTGGGCCAGGCTTGGGCCAGCGCGTCCTTGTTCTTTGAAAAGAACTGTGGGCAGTGAGTGTTGTCTTGCTACGCAAAGAGGTCGACATCTGCTTTGTCAAAAATGCGCCATATTAACTGGACTGTTTGGAGGTGCAGGGACCATTCTCCCGGGGGAACATTGTTCCTGTACAGTCTGTTTGGGCCGTCAGCCTGCATAATCACTGCCCGCTGGTACCAGCCGGTCGCTAACCAGGGCTGCAGCGCTGTAACACAGCTCTGAGTAACTCTGATTCGCTCGTGACCCAACCTCCAAGCTCGGTGTGATACACGCGCCGCCAGCCAGCTTTGCAGCGGGCGCATGCATAGTAACCCCAGTTGAAGTACCACCAAGGCTAAAGCCATGTGGCCCAGCATCCTCAAGAATTTCTTAAGAAAGAAAATTCTGCCCTTCCTAAATGATGTGCTGATATGCGAGCTGTCATGGCCATGGAGTCCTGTTCTATTCCTAAATAGATGTAATGGGCAGTAATGAGCTCTTCGTCTAGTTGACTGTGAGACCTAGGCTTTTCAGATGACTGAGGAGTGCAGCTCTGTGAGACAATATTTCTGTCTTTGACTGTCTGACTGTGCTAGAATCCGCATACTCTGGTTTCTCAAGGGGCGAGAGCCACATCCATGCATTTCGTGAATGTACGGGGTGCTAAAGACAGGCTGAACCGTAGGACGTAGTATTGATAAACCCGATCATCGAAGGAGAATCTCAAGAATGGCCTGTGATGGGATATTATCTGGATCTGGAAATAATAATCTTTCAGATCGAGAGATATAAACCAGTCCCTTGGGCGAACGTGCGTGAGGAGTTGTCTGGTTGTAAGCATTTTAAAAAGAGCTTTGTTCACATGCCTTAAATCCAGTATGGGTTGAGACCCCGTCCTTCTTGGGTACGAGAAAATAATGGATGTAAAAGCCTGACTTGCTGAGAAGGCGGTACCAGTTCTATGGCCCCTTCACACAGCAGCTTTGCTATTTCTGATCGAAGTAGGTGTGCTACTTCTGCATTTACTATTGTTGTGGCCCGTGCTCGAAAGGGCACGGCGCTCCTGCTTTATAGTGCTAAGCACCCATTCTGATACCCTTGGGATAGCTTCCCATGCTTTTATATGTGCAACTAGAGGCAGAATGGTCTCCAGGTTCTGGTCGCCGCACTGTGCGGGCTCGAGAAACTGAACCGGAGGAGAGCACTCTGTGCTTGTATGAGCCGTTCACTGAAAACAGTGGCAGGCTGTTTTATATGCAGCGTCCCGATTTCTGCGAATGGGGAGCGCTTTGTAATCACTTTGTGGTGCGTGAGTGGCACCATGTGAGGCGTGTCTATGGTGGGTGCTCAGGAGCAGGCATGGAACTCGCAATCATAGACTGACCGGCATGAAACTGCACTTTGTGTCGTGTGCTTAACACCACTGGCAGAGAGCATGTCAGAATGTGCTCTGCGCCCCGAGGTATCCAGCAAGAAAAACTAGAAATACAGAAAGAAAAAAAAAAAACATCCTTCAAACATCAAAAAAAGAGTGCATGTCAGTAAGAGAGTGAGCACTTGTGAGCTGGCACAAGACTTAAGTTTACACTCTGACTCATATGAGACTGCACTTTGTGGTGCACACATGGCGCTGTGTGTGAAGTGCTTGTTAGTAAGCGTGAGCGCTTGTGAGCGGACACAAGACTTACATTTATAGCCTGATTGAAATGAGGCTGCACTTTGTGATGCACGTGCCTTGGCTGAGTGACAAAGGGGGCAGATAGTAGATGTGAGCACGAAAGTGAGGGCACATTTGCTACAGTTAACACTCGAGTGGCATTTGCCAGCTTTATGAAAGTGGGCTCTGTCTGGGACACGGGAAGTGCTGTGTTTATGTTCTGGTCCATAACGGCAGCTGGGTCCCGGCCTTTTTCGTCCCATTCATGGAGGAGATCGGCTTGAAGGATCTGCAGGACAGCCATTGAATACAGGGCGGAAACTGCTTGTCCAGCGGCGGCGTAGGCATGTCCGACAAGAACTCCTGCAGGCTTTTAAAGGCAGGGCGGACATTGAGCGCCATCTCGCAGAGGGCGGGCAAAGGTGCGCAGCCACTGCTTCCTCGACCTTTGGAATAGGGCTGTATCCCTTTTCGGCGGTGAAATGAAGCCTCACGGAAAATGGAGCATCCCACGATTTAGCCAGCTCAGCGTGCAGTTCAGGTAAGAAGGGTGCAGGCCTGGCAGCAGGTGCTTGACGGCGGCAACTTTGAAGGAAGAAGCCATCGAGTCTGTTAGGCGTGGACTCCTTAGGCGGGGACCACTCGAGCCCGAGGCGGTTAATGACCTGTGAAAGGAGGTGCATCAGCTCGGCATCCGCTCCAGCGCGGGTTTTACCAGACTCTACCGAACTCCTGAATCGGCGTGGAGGCAGAGCGTGAGAGCTTGACCACTCCTCGCTATTAGAAGCCAGAATAGAACAGCTGTCTCCTGCGACGGGTCCTTCTGCAACCCCTCGGGCGGCCAGGGCAGAGCAGACCCCTCGGGCAGCCAGGGCGGAGCAGACCCCTCAGGTGATGACCCCGCCGAGCCCGAGCTCTCCTCTCCACTGGTTCCGTCCAGCCCCGCCGAGCCCAAGCTCTCCTCTTTGCTGGTTCCGTCCAGCCCCGTCCAGCCAGAGACCATCCAGCCTGTGCCCTCCTCTTCGCTGGTTCCGTCCAGCCCCGCCGAGCCTGAATCCTCCTCTCTGCTGGTTCCGTCCAGCCCCGCCGAGCCCGAGGTCTCCTCTCCTCTGGTTCTGTCCAGCTCCGCCGAGCCCGAGCTCTCTTCTCCGCTGGTTCCGTCCAGCCCCACCGAGCCCGAGCTCTCCTCTCCGCTGGTTCCATCCAGCCCCGCCGAGCCCGAGCTCTCTTCTCCGCTGGTTCCGTTCAGCCCCGCCGAGCCCGAGCTCTCCTCTTCGCTGGTTCTGTCCAGCCCCGCCGAGCCCGAGCTCTCCTCTCCACTGGTTCCGTCCAGCCCCGCCGAGCCCAAGCTCTCCTCTTCGCTGGTTCCGTCCAGCCCCGCCGAGCCTGAACCCTCCTCATCGCTGGTTCCGTCCAGCCCCGTCGAGCCTGAACCCTCCTCATCGCTGGTTCCGTCCAGCCTCGTCAAGCCTGAACTTTCCTCATCGCTGGTTCCGTCCAGCCCCGTCAAGACCGCTTCACTGCTGGTCTCGTCCAGCCCTGCCCAACCCGAGCCCGAGACCGTCCAGCCTGAGCCCGAGACCGTCCAGCCTGAGCCTGAGACCGTCCAGCCAGAGCCCGAGACCGTCCAGCCATCGCCAGAGCCCGTCCAGCCCGCGTCCGAGACCGTCCAGCCCGAGACCGTCCAGTCTGTCCAGCGAGAGACGGTCCACGCCCCTTCTGCCCCCAATCCGGGGACTCAGCCCAAATATTTTTTTTTGGGGGGGCCCAGTGTCCCAGCCACGGCTGCCCGAAGGGTCCTCACCGCCGTGGCCGCTCGAAGGGTCCTCACCGCCGCGGCCGCCCGAAGGGTCCGCAGCGCCACGGCCGCCCGAAGGGTCAGCACTGCCATGGCCGCCCGAAGGGGCCTGCTCTGCCCTGGCCACGCCTTCAGCCTGCTCCGCCACGCCTTCAGCCTGCTCCGCCCTGGCCACGCCTTCAGCCTGCTCCGCCCTGGCCAGGCCTTCAGCCTGCTCCGCCCTGGCCACACCCTCATCCTGCTCCGCCCTGGAGGCTTCCTCATCCAGACCACGCCCTCCACAGCCTCCAGGGTGCCCACCCCCCAACCCCATTGATGTTACGGCGTGAAGTCATGCCTACCGGGAGGGGGGAGTGATGTCACAGTCCTCGTCTGCACCAGTCTGTCTTGTCATCAGCACTACACTTCCCAGGATCCTCTTGTCTCCACTTCTGAACTCACTCCCTCATCAGCCACCTGTTCCTCGTCTTGTTCATCAGTATCACCTGTCTTCACATCATTATGTTTGATTCATCTGTGTATTTAGTTCCCTCTGTTCCATTCAGTCCTTGTCGATCGTTGTGTATGTTACACTGTGTTACGAGTGGTTTCCTGCCTGTTCCTGTTCCTTGTTTAAAGTTTAAGTAAAGTAATTGAATTGGAGCTTTGCCTCTTCAGTCTCCTTCGTCTGCCTGCACTCCTACACACTACCCCGTGACATTTACCATATGTCTTGGAGTATCACAATAATATTGTATCGTGAGTTCAGTATCGTGATATGTATCGAATCGTGACATGAGGGTATCATTGTGACCCCTAGTGTGGACTGTGTGTGTGTTTGCGTGAGGAAGTGACAGAGTGACAGAGCTTTGAAGCGAGTAGCGACTCTAGAATCATATTGAGTCTCTGTTCTTTCTAGCCACTTTGGGAAATCGGTAGAGTGAAAAGTTAACCCTCTCCTTGATTTCATGTTGTTTACGGAGAAGGAGAGCCAGGAAATTAGTCGGGGGAAATGCTACCAAACAACGAGTATTTTTCAAGAGGTGCATGTCGGGCGGGACGCATCATAAACAAAATATCGTATAATTATCACAAGACTTTCGATATAATATCGGGCAACGTGATATCGGATAACGATACTGAGTTGATATCGTGCACCCCTCAGAGATGCAAAACTATCCTGTGGCTTTGTTGAGAATTACTTCCTGTAAAATAGAGCAAAAACTGTCAATATTGCGTGTAAAATGTAACTCACTTAATATTAACTTATTGTTTATTGAACTGTTGTAAACATTTAATATCACATGTATTCAAATGCTGATATTTGGAGAAAAGTGGCAAAATGGTGATGTTGATTAACTATATTAAATTATTTAAATATAAAAGACATAGAAAGGTGAATCGGGTGAATCATTTTAATAGATGAATCGGAGACAGTTCCTAGAGTTTAAAAATGTTAAAGGGATACTCCACTTTTTTTTTTTGGAAATAAGCTCATTTTACACCTTACAGCCTATTTCCAAAAAAGTGGAGTATCCCTTTAATACAATAAACACACATCTGTCAGCTACCCACCCACACTGCTGCAACATGTGTACATATGATATGCAATTTAAACTTGAATAGACAAAGTCAAATGTTGAAAATATAAAACCTTTTTTAAAGGGGGCATGAACTGGCTTTTAAATTGTATTATTTTGTTGTCTGTGGTTGGGTTCTCGCTTGGTTTTCGCATTCAAAAACATCTAAATGAATAAGTAATAGGCTATTTTGTTACCCAAGTTGTAAGCCTAGCTGAAAAACGGTAGTTTTTTATGGGTGTGTCGCACTGAAGACTTGGAAGTAAACGCCCACTGCTGAGAGTGGAGAATGATCTTCACTTTATAATACGGATCCAAATAATTAGTAATTCCCACAGAAGTATCTAGTAACACTTTCATTTGTGAGCTATTACTTACTAATTATTTGGATCCGTATTATAAAGTGAAGATCATTGGAACCAACTAGTAATGACTCAAGTGTTACTACATGATCTAGTCATGATTTGTGCAACCGTTTGAGATTTTTGGTGAACTTGAAAATGTCTTTAGTAACACTTGAGTCATTACTAGTTAGTTCTCATAGTCTTCACTTTATAACACGAATCCAAATAACTAGTAATTCACAGAAGTATCTAGTAACACTTTCATCTGTAAGCTATTACTTACTAATTCTAGTTTATTTTAGTTAATAGTAGTTACTAGATTGTTAATAAACTTTTTTTCAGTAGTTCTCTGGGAATTATTAAAAAAATAGTAGTTGTTGATTTAATAACTACCACTTTCGTCTGTGCACTATTACTTACTAGTTCGTTAATCAGAGTTTCTTGTTAGTTAATAATAGTTACTAGATTGTTAATATTGTGTTACTCATTAGTTCTTGTGTAGTTATTCATTAACGAAGGAACCATATTCTAAAGTGTTACTGATATTCTTATAATATGATGACCTCTTAGATGTCAAAAGCTCAAGGTAAATTTGATTTCTCAGTTCATCACCCCTTTAACATCATTTTCAAATTCATCTATTTTATTTGTGCACAGACAGGGTCTTCACATAAGCTGTAAGACAAATATTAGAAAAAGGGGGGAAACATTTTCAAGTAACAAACAGGTTTTTGTAAATAAAATAAAAAAATCAACACTGAAATTTAATAATACTTCTATGAAAGCTTACTGTGTGTGTTTAAATGAAAGTTGGAATATATTCATTTATATTTTTGCAAGGCTATGTGGCAGTCTTTTGCCTCAGGCTTCAGTGTCCTGCCTTTCTGCATCACTATGTTTGCTACTCACAGCAGAACAGAGGGACACCCCAATCTGTTGTTGTGCATTTCCTCAAATCAAAAATGGTGAGATATACCTGACTATTAAGAAGGGTTCTTTATTAATACATACAATTAGAATTATGTAATGCTATGACAAGGTTTTACATCAATGTTGTGATAACAACTGATAGCCATGATAGAACTTGCTATGTTAGCTTGACACAATAGCTTTGACACATGCATGTCTTTTACTGTATATAAGCTAACACTAAATAAAGTGATATATGACTTTACAATGCTTCACGCAAACAGTTTAGACAGTATGAAAACAAATCTGATCATAAAAATATTTGGCTTTTTAAACTTTTTTTTTTTTTTTTTGCAGAAGTAATGGTCACATGTGGCTACTTTTTTTCAGGAAATGTGTATGAATACAGTATCTCTCTTGCTCATTCCTGATTGGAGAAATAAGCCATCTCGCAACTGTGAAATTCCCCTAAATTACACAGTGAAAGCTGCACTCTAAATGCACAAGCACACTAGTCTAAACTACTAGACTACATCACTGCACTCTCTGTGTGTCAATCAAAATCATCAAAATAACAATTAAGGTAGTATCTGATATAAATTCCGCACCCCTACTTGCATCATGTTTCTCTGAGATCACAGCTGTGTTTTCAAAACTTTATCTCTCTACAATAAGTTTGATGATGTAGCCTTAACATATTTCATCACAACAAAAGCCATTTCTTTGTTGATATGCTTGGTGTGATTCATTTGAATTGGGTGTGTGTAAATTCACTGCTTGACTCATGCATTTGGCACTTTATCTTCTTGCTGATCATTTGCTAAAACGTCTGTTTTGGTCTGTTTTGTTTCAGTATGGTTGCTAGTCATCTGATTTTGACCCCTTACTGGAAAAAAATAAAAAATAAAACGTAAAGACAAACTATATGACTCAGCAAGTCAGTATACACTTACCGGTTACATTTTTGATGGAAATCACATGCTTAATGAAAAATCATGTTTACTGAGAGAGTGTTCCAACCACAATCTCTTACAACTGTTCTTTCCAAAACTAAGCAAAACATATTTAAAGCAGTTTTACATATTACAACTGTAAATATAATAGCAACAATACGAATTCAATTTTCTATATAATTTGGAAATATTTTTTTTCCATATTTAAAGCTCCAGCCCGTAACTTTGGTAGGTTATACACATAAAGAAGATTCTCGGTTAGTATAAGCTATGTTATAAATAGCTAAATAGTAAATATTGGCTAGAGGTGGAGATGTATAGCCTTTTCCCACAGCACTTGATATCATTAAACTTAACTAGAGATTCATCTGCTTTAAAATGCAAAAGACTTTGGACTGAGAGTTTGGAAAAAGAGACTGCAACCGGCCCTTGCGAAAACAATGATAAACTATCGTTATTTAATCAGTGCGCTGACATTTTCCGCGAAAATTCTTATGTTGGTTAAACTTCCAAAAAGTAGAATCTGTGATTCTGAATGCCAGTATTGACACCGGCGTGGTGACTGACAGGCTCACACTCTCCTCAAACATTGTGTTCATCCAAGCTGTGCCCTGTCGAGGTACCGTACAACTCAAGTAAAAGTTGATAATTCCACGAATGGCTGCATTTGCACATTTCAAACACAGATGGCGACAAAGAGGGGAAAAAAACGCGGACTGCCTTTATGGTGATTATATGCATGTCTTTATTTAGAGTAGATCAGTTTAGTTTTTATGACAGCCTTGTTTTAGTGTTTTATAAAAATTGGGTGTGGATCACTGTTTGACTCATCTTTCTACACATAACCAGCTTGAAATTAAAGCTTTAGCGTACGTTTTAGACACAATTGTTACGTCACTTATCACTTTATTATCTACACACACACACACACACACATTCACACCTACGGACAATAGAGTCTAGTCTAGCATCTCTAATAACTGAATGTTTTTGGATTGTGGGGGAAACCAGAGAAGAGGAAACCTAAGAAGACAAAGGGAGAACATGCAAACTACACAGAAAGCCACTATATTTATTCAAATTAATCTTAAATAAAAGAATATTTATCAATGCTTTTAAAAACTAATGTTACTTAGCTGAATGTCAGATAAAGATTTTTAAGATTCACTTATGAATCTTTCTAAACTAAATGACTGAATCATTCTAAAATGCATTGGTCCATCAGCTGTTTTGGTCCCTCACGTGCTGTTGCCTGTTGCTCATGATTGTGAAATAAACACACAGTGGCAGGCCTCCAGCAGGGGTGATGTCACAGACTTTTACTATCTCTCCTTTGAGTCATTAGTGCATTTAGTATAGCTCTCCTCACTGCTCATTTTTGCTCATTCAGAATTCAATCAAACATATTTATGTCACATTTGAGACCACTGATGTTTTTCACAGGATAAAAAATCTGAGAAGCATTTAATCTCCATAAAGTCATCAGGGTGTGTATACATATGCACACAGAGATATAGCACAATAACTAGATCAAACGTGTAAATTTCCTGGACAAATAAGGGTTTGTATGGCAGTCTGACACTAGATGGCAGCACAGAAACAGTTTTACAGAAAGCTATACAGTTATCAAAAACCGCAGATAATAAATACTACAGAGTTTTTATTTACCTTTGTTTATCATCCAGATTTTCCAATCTAGCTTTTAAAATGCTATTTTTCTAAAGTAACTGTTATATGTTGTTCTGCAATGCTGCAAGTGATGAAAAGAAAATAAAAGCTTGTATGTTTTAAATGATTTTAAGTTAGTTAAGTTAGCTGGTTGGCTATTTATGGTTATACATGTTTTGCTGAGTTCCATCCTTTCACAAATGTGTTAATCTCAGGCAGACAGGCAGAGCATTTCCCATCAACTCCATTAAGAACTAAATTTAAATTGGCTGTGATCATTTTTTTCCCTCAATTTTAGCCATTATAGGCATTCAGCATTACAGTATAATTGAAGCTTACAATTTCAACGTTCATAGGTTTTTAGAAATTATAAGAACTAATTTAAGTGAATTTAAAAGAATCTTCACATTAACCCTTAATAAATGGCAAATTTACCCGTGTCCTTCAATATATCCGGGCTAATTTATTTATATTGGCCCAGTAAGACCATCCAGATTTTTACTTTTAAAGTTAAAATTTTTTTGACCCATGTAACCTTGTAAACACTTATTCACTGCATAAATTCTAGAGTCAATATAGATTAATCCTTATTCAGTCAAAAGCAGTGGCTTTCTCATTTTTATTTGTTCTTTGATTATCCTTAAAGGGGCCCTTGGCAACTATTTCTTTTTAATAAAACCATTTAGAAATCATTTGAATTGTTCAATAACCTGGTGACTTTCCATGCTCCCCCCCAGCATTCCCAGGAGGAAGAACCAACCTTGCAACATTGGGACTAACGTCCCATTAAGTTGGAAATAGGAAGTCTCTTGAGAAGCGAGAAACGAGCGAGAAACACAAATTGCTTTATGGAAATTCGACATAATTCTATGATACTGTGTATGAAGTATTACCCACCTCGGTAGACATAGTTCCAGACAATGATGTTGGCCAGTTCCAATAATAAAAAATGCACATGAGCAGAGGTAGAAAGCAAGAGGAAGGTGCCACAAGTGAGTAATTTTTACGCCAATGTTGTGAAATATACACCACACAGCTGTAGTGGGAGCGCGATGAGAAAAAAAATGTGACAACAAAAGTGAAAATCACTGAAGAAATTACTAGAGTTGCCAAGTTCCCCTTTACTGACAAACAGGACCAGGTTTATTAGGCAGCTGTCACTTTAAGACGTGACATAAGAGTTAATTTAACTAATTTAAAACTGAGCTTGCAAGGATACAACAAAACAGGCATTTACTAATCCCTGTTTTCTGTTGGATCATCCCTTTATGTGCCCAGCATACTCAACAATGTCCGATTAAAGCGTTCACATTGTCCATTTTCTGCTGGGTAGTAGGGAGACTTATGAGACTTACTAAAAGTGATCAAACACCCCAAAATGCTTTATAAAGTGTTCCCAAAACACACTCGCGGTAGTCACTGTTGTTTGGTCCAAAGTTGGCACTGCATAGCTGTGACTGAAACAAATTCGACTGAAACGATTTGTAGATGATATTCTGATACAAGAGGGGCACCAACTTTATTGGCTGGAGTCTAATCCAGGTTGCAACAAACACATTGGAGACACCACTTCTCCACTCTTTGTGCCAGCCCTGGCCAGAAGAAACGTCAACGTTTGTCAAATGTCTTTGGATCACATATCTTCCTGAACAGCAGTCTCTAATCTACAAAGAGGCAGCATTCCCAATGTCGCAATAGCAATTGAGTTGAGCAGTCATCAACTGCTCACTCTTTTGGAACAGTTCGTCTCCCTCTGTTCATATCCCACAGTCGTGACACCACTGGATCATTCCACTGCACCCTCACCCACTCGCCCAGTAGGCTGGGGCCAACTTTGTCTTCTTGATTTATTTGTGCCCCAGCCTTAATCTTCTGACCCTCCTCCAAGTCTTCAATCAGCTGGAACAAAGCCATGGACAAATTCAGCTGCTAAATATCCACCGAGGCTACCCCCTCCTGACAGAAGTCTCATTCACAGGCCACCTGGAGAGGACATTGGCATTTCTTTTTTGGACGTCGCAGTCTGCAAGCGGGGGCCACCCATAGTTTCTCCACTGCACCCAGATTAACCACATTCAAATGAGCCAATGGATTATTATCTGTGAAATCAGTCAAGGAAGAGATGACAAGATACTCCCTAAACTGCTTTACGATGGCCCATTTTAACACCAACAGTTCTAGTTTGAATAAGCTGTAGTTTTTATCATTTCTTTCTGTTGGGCTTCTGCTTGCATAGGGGAGATCACTCTCTCCCTTCCTTCTTGTACTTGTGCCAGCACTGCCCCCAAGCCTGTCTGACTGGCATCAGTGTACAACAAAAATTATTGTAACTCTACATCTCTTTGCCGACTTGGACACAGTTAAACATAAAAAATCTGCCCTGTTCAACAGTGTTGGAAAAGATTTAGAATTTTTACCATAACTCTCCCCTTTGAAACTGTGCTCAGTGATCTGGCTACCAACAACTGGCCCTGAAATACATCTTGACAAGGCTCTGCAAAACCCATATGTGCCGGGTGGTGTTTGAACTTGTAAAAAAGTACTTCCCCTTTAAGAAAAGCGAGCCCCTGATGATGATGTGTTAATAGCGCGCAATGAAGAGAGAAACGAAAAACAGCAGTGCATGAGATTAATCCAGCCTTGTGTCGAGTATCATCCTTGATTTAATTGATGCTCTATGTGAGTAAATGTGATGATAATCATTTAATCTAGTGTCGTAGGATGTGTTTGTTTCATCTTGTGTATGTGTTTCTTGCGGATAGTTCGAGATGATCGAAGATGCTTGATTGCACGTGACTGCATTTTGAAATCTCTATAGAAGAGTTCGGTAAGTCAATTTTCAATGTAAAGTGCATAAGACATGTGAATAACGTGTATAATATCCTGTGTATGTTATATTTGATTCTTGTGGCATGGTGTTTGAAAGCACATGATGAAAATGTTAACAGGGGTTTTGTGTTTGTGTAGGGTGCCACTACCGTGTTTGTGTTTGCTTTGAAAGTGTATTGTTTCACCCTGAAAGTGTGCCCTAACATTTGTAAAGATTAGACATTGAGAAAATTGACACTTTGAGACTTTACTAAATTATCTGTTAAGATATCTTTGGTTAATTATTCATTTTGAGTTCATACTCTTTTCTTTGGTTAAAGCATTACAGTGACCCCGTGTGGGGAATTTGAGTAGTGTGGTTGAGTGATAAATTATCACCTGTGACTTGTTGAACTACTCAGTTTAAAGCATTGAAGATCTTAAAGAACATTTAAACAATTGATTGATTTAATAGAGGAAAAATAAAGCAAATTGTAAAACGTGGTTCAGTGTCAATTGATTTGTTAACTGGCAACACATATAATCCTCCTTATCAGGTCGTAAATGTGCACAAGCCTCTATTACCACCTCTGACTGTACTGGTGTTGTCTGTTGTCTTCCTGCGGCCAGTAAATTGAATGGCAAACTTTATCAGATCTTCACACACTGAAATCTGATGCCACACCTTAACCTGCACTTCACCTTCTGATCCTACGCAACTGTCCAGTCTGTGTCATCAGGAAATCTCTGCCCTCCTTAATCAAATGCCAATGAGTCCTGGGTACAATGATCTGAGTCTTTACCAACCAACACTCCCCTTTTTGATATGACTTTCCCACATATTGTGTATTCAATCCGCCCCAATGTATGGAATGACTAATCCATTAGCAGCAGCTGCCAAATGAAACTTTTGGATGGGTAGGTACTGTCAGGATACAGGCCTGGAGACAGAGGTAAGTGAATAAACATAAATCTTTATTTCAAGTTCAAAGGTGAGTGTTCAAAGTTTCAGTGTTTCAGAGGTGAATTCGAGGAGGATACGTTGCAAGAAGGATTCCAGGTGACCCGATCCTCTTCAGAGTAATCAACATCAAACCAACACAGTCCAGTGATACTTGTCTTTCTCTTTCAGATCATCCATCAGCAAATGAGACTCAGTAAGATTACAAGGACTCAGGAAACATGGATCAAGGAGCAGATTCAGAACATGGACAGAGAGGTTAGTATTTTCAGGTGAGTATACGTTACATTACTGGTGCTGGATGAATCAGAGTGTTCCTTGGAGCCTGGTTAGGGTCTGTTCTGGTTAGAGGCTTGACCATGACAGTGAAAACTGGGAGTTTATATGGAGCTGGCTGCTGGTTTGGAACAGGTGCAGGTGATTTGAAGTCAGGAGAGTTACTGCAGGTGTGTGGTGAAGAGGTTTCTGGGAAATGTATTGCAGATCTATACGGTGACCGTTACAGGTACATTGTTGGTCCTCAAAATATTTCCTAAAATACCGTTCGGTCAATATGCTCACTTATGAACCTGTATCAATCAAACAAGGTGTTTTAACCCCCTGTTTCGCACTTTCGCAATGGGACATTGTCCTATTATATTAACCCTCTGGTCATCTTTGGGGTCTTTTTAATCTGGAAATAAAATCAAAATATCTCTCTGTCCAAATGGTATGAAACGTTCTATGCTTCTCAACACTTTCTAGATCTACAATAAATAAATAAATACATTTGGAATGACCTCTGTTATTAAAATAGTGTAAAAAAAGTTGTTGTCTTACCCCACATAGTAAATATACAAAGTTCATCATCAAAATCAGAAACAACACAGAACACAGACAGAAATAAAGTGGCACACTTCCAACAATGCAAAAAAACATCCACAATGCAAAATTATCATGCTCACCACACGTACACATAGAGGATACATGTCTGAGACTATAAAATCTGTTCTCTATATAATTTGTGAAATGAAATCATCCAAAATGCAGAACCACCACCAAAATAAATTGGTGACACTGACACATTGAAAATGTGGACACTTACACAAAGGAATACATTTGTAAGGCTATAAAAAAACTTATTTGTTATTGCTGTTCAGTTCATTGCATTTTGATGTTCATGTCATTTATTTTTTACACATTATGTAATATAACTGCTCATTTCTGTTAATTTTTGTTCTGTTCCAGTTAATAACCAAAATAATTATTAATAATTAATACAAATTTTAGAATTATATTAAAAACAGATGACTGAAATTAATGATAAAATCTAAAGACTCTAACGTAACCTCTTGCTCAGGTTTTGCATTATTGACAAAGCATTATTGAAAAACTTCTTTTAGTACAAAAAATGCAAAATTTTGACAAAAATTGTTTTTTTTGTTGTTGTTATAATTGTGATTTTATAATATTTAGATGTGCATCCAACTGAATCCAACTTGAGTAAAGATATTTTTAGGTTAGTCAAATAGCATAGTGGAGCTCTAAAGCCATCTAGTGGTTAAAAATGAATTTTATTTTTATTTACTTAATTATTCTTACAAGAGCAACGGGTTAGTGATTCCTGTAACATACTGTTTTACGGTCAATGACATACTAATCAGCTGTCTCACGAACGTAACAGCACATTTATCCCCATATAACAAACCCATAACACAGCGAGGGAGAACTAAATACATGAAACAATCCAACTACATATTTTACACCACTCACAAGGGAAAAGTCACTACTCACGGAGTTTATGGCTAGCTTCTAGCTTTCTCCTGCTTTTCTTTCAAGGTAGTGATCAAACGCGTTCTGTAGCGCTGTTTGTTCGCGTTCGGCTACGGTAGAAAGATGACGTCACAGTATGGCGAACTTCATAGAAGGGGATTCCCACAGTTATGGAGAAATACATCTCTCATTCTAAGGTAATAAAAACATTACGGTTTATTAAGTAAGTTCTTTATACACCACTGAAAACATAGTTATGGATGTCATATTGCATTTCTGTTAATAGATTCTAACCCTAACCCTACCAGTCAACTAATACACTACTAACACTCGAATGAGAGTTAGTAGACATGCAGGTACCACGTTACTTAGTCAACAGAATGTGTTGAAGCGACCATCAAAATAAAGTGAAAGCAATAACGTTAATAAATATGTGCTCCCTCTACAATCCCACAACATCTTTCAATATGTCCAACATGTTTGCAACATCAACCCATCCTTATTTCTCCTTTTAAAGGAGTAGTTCACTTTAAAAAAAAGGCTTGCCTTACCTCCCCAAACTCATCTGCTCGTAAAATTTCTTCTACAAAAGAACTATCAAGAGCTGCTCCAACCTTTCCCCAAAGTTCCCTACGCAATCCTGCATCACTAAATCCCAAAATAAATTGGTCACGCCAGACATTACCCATGGTGCCATCGCCCCTATTCTCCAACCGATTACTCAGTTCTTGAAGTGCCAATGCAAACTGCCAAACATTCTCATCAGTCTTTTTTTTATTAGCATAAAGGGTTGCAAGGATGACTATGTCTACACAAATACTTTTCAATATCTGTTCAGCTGTTGTATGCTGTGCTGTTGGCAAGGTTAACACTTCCCTCTTTGCTTCCCCATCCAGATTACTTATTAAAGCGGAGACCTTTTGTCTCCATCAACATTAAAAACGTAACCATATTTGCATTCGTTGCTTGATTCTGAGCCATATCAGATGAACCATCTCTCTGGTGCTCCTCACTGGATGTTGAAGGTAACTGCACTGATTCTTGTGTAGTTTATATTTCTACATAAACTACTATTTCTAATAAACTTTCTATGTAGTTTATTATAAGTCCAGACTGCCAAAACTGTGCCATGTGGTAACAACCCCAATGACAATAAGGGTGCTTTACAGGTTCTCAACTGGACCAACGATTTTATGTTGTCTCAATAATCAAGGAAACACTCAAGTAGCCTACCCAAAACAAATATTTTCCCCCTCTCCGTTTTCAATAATAACATCGTGCACACACCCGCATAAATACGCTGTTGAGCGCCATCGTAACTATGCCAAACCTATGGGCGGCAGTGTAGGGAGAAGGACAAAACCATGCAAGCCAATCAGAATCCTCAGAATCAACAAGACAGAACTTAAAACTCTGTTTCTCCCAGGTGACAACAACACATAACCGGCGTTTTCAGAAATTTCCACTTTGGCCGGAGTTTTTTGAAATAATGGTTTTCAAATGTATTGGGGTTAATGTGGATGTAGCCTAAATAAGACCTCCCTGGCAAACAAAGCAATACACCAGCATGTCAACAACCCATACAACAATAAAAATGAAAGTAGGGTAATGAGACATAAAAACTTTGTCTCATGATGGCTTCCATACCCACTACCGGATGTGGATTACAGCGTTTGGGGGAAATAAACGGTGGCCGCCAAACTTAGTAATGGGGAAAACCCAACACTAACAAATGTCCCTCCCAATCTATTCGGGTCGTACAACAATCTCCAGCCCACGTCATGAAAATAGCCCCCCAATAAGTAACTTATTTAAAAAAAGTTGAAAATTGCTTAACTTATTTGGATGAGTTAAAGCAATGTGCAAAAAAATATGTTGTCAGAACTCATTGATCATATCATTTTTTACGGGTACAATGACCCTTCTTCAAATCTCGTAACATGACCCATGTTGTTTTGTATAACATTGCATTTACCGATACTTGAATCTAGCCAATCTCCTCATTCATGTTTACTCTGTTTACTCAAACTCATACACAAGCAGTCTGTTCTTGTGGTCTTGTAAAATAATGTAATCTCATGAGATGAGGTGGTAGATTTATTTTATTGCAGGATCATCTGTTTGGGGGTTTGGTTTCGTCTCTCTCAACAGCGCTGAGAACACACACAGCATCTGCTCCTGAGTGTTCTAGTCCCCTAGAGTAGACCTTTGATGCTCTAACACATCCATACACAGATGCCCACACACTTCAAAACACATTCATTTTGACCCCCGCCGGGATACAGGGAAGCCTGGGAGATGTCTTAAATACTGAACAGACTGGATTTATTTATTTTATTTATTTAGACATTTTTAATGTGTTGGTGTTTTATATGAGAGTTAGGGATTTTTTTTAAAAAATTCACCAAAATCAGGGTGACAATTGCAGAAATTTGATTCCCCTCAAAAATAATGGTTGCTACCCCCCTAAAAAACGTAATTATCACAGAGAATCCATCTCTGTACATTCCATATTTTAATAACTCACATTTCACATCTACCCTCTCGTTTTTATTCACACCTGTCTGAATACTGAGGAAGATCACGGTCTGATGTGTGTCTGGGTTTAATTATTTCAGCAACAGCAGCAGGCTAAAGTGAGACAGTTTGACAAACACAGCAGGGGAGAGCTCAGTCCTTAACAATCAACTTCATGTCACATCAAACCGTCATCTCTCTCTCATACACTTATTTTTCTTTATTCTTTTTTTTTTCACAGTTTCCCTTGCTCTCCCAGAGAGGTGGGAGAATATAGATTCATGCTACTGTAGCTTGGGCAATATGTTGAAAAAATAAAAATAAATAAACAACAACAACAAAAAAATAACTGCAGAGTTCTGCAAAGAAAATTGCTTTACAAACTCATCTCCCCGTATTCATCTCCCCGTAGCTTATCGGCATTTCAGGTAGTAAATCTGCGGAATGCATTAACCATAAATCCAGAGAAATATTTCTTAATAATAATATAAATTTATATATTTTTTTCTTGTGAGTCTGTGTCCAGGCTGAATTGACGCGAATCATGGGATAATTTTTGATGGGCCCCCAGGTCCAATGACTAGACAATACCAGCGAAAAGCATATGTTCTTAGCCTTTTGGACTTATAGGCCCCCCATTGTCCAAAGGGGTATTCGAAGGCCCCCAAGGCCCAAGCCCTAGTTTTGTTTTCAAGGGTTATTTTGATCTATTGATATTTCATGACTTCTGTAAAAACAAAACAAACAAACAAATTATAACAATTATAACAACAATTATAATTACACAGTATCTGCATCAGACTCAACATTTGATGGACAATGAAAATTAAACCAGCTAATATAGTGTTGGGGGTTTCCCGCCTATACATGGACAATTTTAGATGATTTTACATTCCATCAGTAAAAGCAGAGAGTGAAGGTTGAATTAGCAGAGCAATATCGTACAAAAAAATATTGCAATCCACACAACATAATTGACATATCAGAGATTAAAAGAGGACAAATTACTGGATTTGTGAGTTCTCATTAGTCTCTATGGTTATTCTCTTGTTCATGTTCATGTTTAGTTCCCTCTTTTATTATGTGCATTCTCCCTTTTCTGTTTGCTATTAAAGAATGTGTATTTAAAACCACCTTCTACATCGTGAGCATTCTACAGCCACCAGTCCGTGACAGTTATGATATGAGTTTTGTGTTTGTGCAATTTGTTTGCGATTTCATCATGATTCACGTGATGAAATCACGACTTCGGTTTAATTTTCATTAATCGTGCAGCCCTAGTTTCCTGGGCAGGGTTGCACTAGCCGTTCGTTATTTCATAAATTGGAACATAAAGTCCACAGAGGCTTAGTAACTAGCCTACTAGTTAGTTTAACTGTACTTTATTCTGTTGAACCATTTGTTCGTAAAGGCAGAACATAGCCTATAGGTCGTAAACTCTCGATAAAGTCGCATAATATGACGTTTAACCTCGATGATCTAATAGCAGCCTTCAAATATGTGAGCAAGTTGTTTAAATGCTGGGAATTTCAGTTTATCCTTCATTCAAACTTCTTTTGCCTCATTTAACTTACAGTAAAAATATGTTTCCATTAAAATGACAATTAATCATAACCTAAGTGTTCCCTTTCGAAAGGGAACTTGCACTGCGTCAAATTATGCTTTGGGTAACGCCTCAGGCGTGACAGGTGTTTGAAATCACAATCAAATCACATCAATGACTGGCGACAGCCTGTGAATCATTAACGTGAATGATTAACATGAGACCTAGAAGTATAAAAGGGCGCCTTGCAAACATGTCAATATCTTTTTCGTCTTCAGGGACTGTTTTGTCTGTAACTGCTTTGAAAATCCAGTAATTATGAAATGCTTTCAGAAGTGTGCAGACACTTCTTGCAGAAGTCTGCTCAAGATATCTGAAGCCGGGTGACACACACGAACTGTGCATTTTTCTGTCTGGGAAGGAAGAGCGTGCACAGGCAGTTCTCGTGGGAACTGCCTGTGCAGATTGTGAGCCTTTTCTTTGTGAATGCTCCACTCTCGCCTGTCCCTCTTCTAGAGAGAAGAGGGTTCAGCGTCTGGATGTCAGGTTCCCAGATGAAGCCCGCTGAGGGGTGTAATCCTCTCAGACGATGTGGTGGCTGACAAAAAAAAGAAAAAAGGAAAACTTAATCTGGCAGCAAGCACTCTCCTGGACAAACAGGAGATGGCTGATGAGGGTAGTGATAATAGGATATATACTATATCTTCTCAGCCACCCTTCCCCGTGTTTGCTGAGCTGCCGTGGCTGATCGTTGGGGGAGAAATCGCTTGCGATGAGAGCGTTTTTTCCCCGGTCATAGAGCCACCAGCTCAGGTGAGCCTTTCATTTGTTCCCGATCTCATTCTGACATGAAAAACTCATACTCTGCCTGTATCCACTAACATCAGCGGGCTAGTCTCGCTGATGTTGAGGGGATAGGAGAGCGTGGGTATGCGTCGACACTGAGACCTCCAACCCTACCAGTTGAATGGCAGAGCATACACATCAGCGGGTCAGGCTGGTGTTGTGGGTATACCAGGCCGATGTGGGGTGGGGCCCCTGAGGCGTTTACTGAGCTTACCGTTTAATGATGGGAGGGCCTTGCCTATCATGGTTTGAGGACCCTAGATAGGGCCAGAGAGCCAGTGTCACCTCTTGTGCGCCTCCTCCATGGAGTAGGTCGCTGAGGAGGCGCGACTCCCACAAAAGGATCTGAGGGAGGTGATCCAGCACAAACTCACATTGTGTCGGCCATGGATCATCTTTCCTGAGGGCATGATTATATCTTAGCCCTTTCTTGTCTTCCCTGACTCTCCAGGCACTTCTTACATCAGGCCTGTGGCTGGGCTCATGGTTAGAACAATGTTCTGATAGCCCGCCTCAGCTTGGTTAGTGAGAGTGCCTCTTTCAGGTATGTAAATTTGGTAGACCCCTTGTTCAAAAAGAACTGTCTGGTGAGTCTTCACTTTGCACTCTGCAGGTCGGCTGAGTGGTCTTTTTTAAGAATTTTTGTGTGCAACCAACTAACACTAAAATGTATCTCTCTACAGACCTCGTTCCCTGTATAGAGATATGGGGTCATGTCAATGTCCTATGTTAAGGTACATTTTGGGATTATTGGGGCCCTGAAGTTCCCCTTTAGGTGGCTAGAACATTAGGAAGAAGTGTTAGGAACTATGTTAGCCCTTGGGTTGTTAGCCACCTCAGGGTAGAGTAGTTGGTCTCTCTCTGATAGGTTTTTTTTACTTGGAGTTTTGACTTGCGCTACAGCTTCAGATTTTGTGTCCAGCCCACGGGTCCGTCTGACTTCTTTCCTGAGTACATCGCCCCCTTGAGCTCTGTTGGGTTTTCAGTGGGCTGAGCAATTCTGCAGCCCCTCGTATGAAATAATAATAACAATTTTTCTAGTAAGGCTGTGGCTCCTCCGAGCCCTCAGGTAGGCTATGCTTGCTGGTTAGTTCTGACCAGGGCCACCTCTGTAGCTGGCCTAGGCTGTGCCAGGGATAGTAGAGGGATAGTAGGCTTCACTTACCTTCCTGAACTACTGCTCAGGCATTGGGTTATAGGTGGTTTGGCTCACAAACAAGCCCCAGTCCCCTAGGTTGGGCACATATACATTTACACATACACAGATACACACACAGAGTCTCTGACAGGCCCACACCTTGGTAAACCTCATGGTGAATTTAGAGTATTCCTAAGTCTAAGTACTTCACTTTCAGTTCTGTGTTACCCTATCTCGCACTATTTATAGCTCGGGACAAGCGGGAAGGTCTAGCTTCACTTCTTCTTTTGTCGAAGTACGCTACCCTGAAGCCAGAGCATTGCCATGAGCTGATGCCGTACAGATGGTAGGCCCCTGACTTGCCTTCGTTGAAGCAGAGTGGCGTATGTTGTACTCCCCTTGTTTTAAGGGTACTAGCTCTCTTGTTTAAAGAAGTGAAGTCAGGTAAAAGAAGAGCTTATTGATGCAGTTCAATCTGTCAGCTATTTTATTCCAAACGTTCCTCTAAAGTGAGTCTTTGTGGAATGTTATGGGCTTTTCAAAGACCATAACGTTCTATTTTACAATAACATCACAGAGTTTCAGCACATTTCTGATGAGATCCATTATGTGAATCTCCACTTCCACCAAATCCCAAAGGTGCTCTATTGGATTGAGATCTAGTGACTTGTGGAGGTCATTTCATTACAGTGAACTCATTGTAATGTTCAAGAAACACGTTTGATTTGAGCTTTGTGACATGGCGCATTATCCTGCTGGTAGTAGCCTTTAGAAGTTGTGTACGCTGTGGTTGTAAAGGGATGGACGTAGTCAGCAAAAATGCTCAGGTAGGCTGTGGTATTTGAACAATGCTCTATTGGCACTAAGGGGCCCAAAGTGTGCCAAGAAAATATCTCTCACACTATTACATCACAAGCAGCCTGAACCGTTTCAGTCAGGATGGATTCATGCAATTTTCTATTTTCCAATTATGGTGAGCCTGTGCGAATTGTAGCCTCAGTTTCTTGCATGCAGCATACAGGAGTGCCACCTGGTGTGTGTCTTCTGCTGCTGTAGCCTTGCTTCAAGATTTGATGTGTTGTGCATTCAGAGGTGCTCTTCTGCAGACCTCAGTTGTAATGAGTGGATATTTGTGTTACTCTTGCCTTTTTATCAGCTCGAATCAGTCTGGCCCTTCTCCTCTGACCTCTGGCATCAAAGCATTTTCGACAAAAGAACTGGATATTTTCTCTTTTTCGGATCATTTTCTTTAAACCCTATAGATGGTTTTGGGTGAAAATTCCAGTATATCAGCAGTTTCTGAAATATACTCAGACCAGCTCATCCAGCACAAATAATCACGTTCAAATCACCTTTTTTCCTACTTCATCTTTCACATAGCAACATGATTCTGTGAGGAAGCAAATAGCTCTTGATTGAAGTACTAATTAATTTACAGATTAGACTGGGCAAGAAAGTAACCCCAGGGGAGGAACCTACAAGATTAGTCACTCAAAATCTAAATCCCACATCTAAAATCTTTCAAATGTTGACTTCATTGGTCAATATATTTAGCAAAAAGTTGAACAGTTTTAAAGGGAGCAGATCATGAAGAATCTAATTTTACTTGAACATTTGAGATAAGAGTTTATTTTACTGAACCATGTTGAGACATCAACAATTCAAATGCTTAATGTTTTATCAGTAACTAATTCCCATCCCTTACAAATTCTTTCTCAGTGACGAGAAACAGAAAGCAAGTGATTAATTGATGAAATGTTGGATAGGACAAAAACGGTACCTTTTAATCAAATGGTTAGGGCACAGTGTTAGACTGGAAAACTATAACACCAGATCCACCAACACAATCTCATGAAAGTGCTTACCAATACCACAAATTTAATTTCTCATGCTATTTATATATATTTTTTTTACGTACATATGCTACGTACTGTAAATCTCTTATGACACTAATATAACTTAATGTAAACAAGTTTTGTTTGGCCACCTCTCATTCCCATATTATTTCTAGCAGTCCCTTCATTCAATAATGTTTTTTTTTTTTTTTGGGAACCAAATCCACATAATGTTATGGGAAAGTTCTTTTGGGTTTTAATAATCTGTCATTCCCAGAATGTTACATTGAAATTTTACGCCATCTCTCATTCTCATTTCTTTTTTTTTCAATCAATGCAAGAATTGTTTTGGGGAATTTTTGGTTACCAAATGCTAATGTTATTTAAAATTTTAGGTTTTAGATTTACTAACGTGCCCAGAACGCTGCATGGATGTTTTTAGCTATCTCTCATTCTCAGTTTATTTTATTTTTTTAACCAAATCCCACTGTTCAAGGAATGTTCTTTTTGGTTTTAGTTTTACATATAAACTAATTTCCCCAGAACATTGCTTGGAGGTTTTTGGCCAGCTTTCATCCTCAGTTTTTTTTTCTTTCTTTTTTTTTTTTTTTGGCTTTCAGCTCCTTCAATCAATGCTGCATTCAAAATGGGTTTGTTTGGAGTCACTGTCAAAAGAACCTGTCTGCTGATAGAGGGTCATTAAATGTACACACACATACACACACACACACACAGAGATACACACGGCTTCCATAGAGAGAGGAGAGCAGGACATATGAGAAGTAATATTTGTTGCCACATTGATAGATTGTAGAGGCCGTGATTACCAGGGTATGGGGGGCTTAAGCGAACATGCATTAGACCATCGTTTAGACCTGCTGAGCTGAGTTCTGCCTCCTTCATCCAAGAGAGAGAGAGGTGTGGAGCGAGGGAAACCAGAGAGAAGGAGAGGTGTTTATGAGACAGAGGTCTCATGTTTCGTCTTTAAAGAGGGCTGTTGTAGCCATGGCGACGGGTCTGTTATTGCTTTTGTTCTGAGATACAGAAAATGATTTTTCATGTGGGTGATTATTAGAGGCACAATCTCCTTTCTTTATCCCTCATTCTCCAGAGCGATCAGCCATTGTAACCTCTGCAGCAGATGCACATCCGAACTTATGGGCTGCAGATGGTAAGAGTACAAAGAACAAGCCCCCCTTGAATAGTTGCATTGTTGAGCTTCACTGTTCACAAAGCGTATCGAATAAAACTTTTAAGTAATGCGTTTAAACTTGCTGTGGAGAAAACAATTGATTTACCTTACATTGATATTGGCATAATCCTAGACGAAATGGATTTAGTGGTAAAAGCCTGTGAAGTTCACCTTTAAATATCACAATGAATTCAAGCAGTAAACACGGTCCTGAGTTTAGCTTTGCCTTATAGGAAGGATGTCATTGAAGTAACTTGGGATGGAAGGATGAAAAGGAGGAGAATGCATAGTGTTATTCTTTAGGAGCTTGATTTATCAGTCTGTTTGGCACAGCCGAGATGTCCTTTAGGTGGAATACTGAATGGACATCTTTAGGCGGAATTTATCAGTCACCACAAAAAAAAAAAAAAAAAAAAGTCAGTGAAAGTTAAAGCACGCCGTAAGCAGGTCTCGACCTCTTTCATTTCTATTATAAAACAGATAGAAAGAGAGAGAGAGAGCAACAGGCAGAAAGAAACAGAGGGAGGGCAGACCAGAATGTTCCATATCTCCAGTCAGAATGACCCACCTGCCAGTCAAAGTAATGGACTGTGAAAGAGAGATTAGAATGAGGTTATTTTAGGAATGACTCTTTAAAGAGCAAAGACATTGCTATACGGAAGAGTGAAAGAACAATTTTACTTTACTCAAATTTTACTTCCAGTCAGCCAGATTTGGGCCATAGAGAACAATACATATACATTTTATTATAATCACTAATCACTGATGAGACTACACTTAGAAAGACTATCATTTGTACGGGTGACTGCTGGAGAGAGTTTTTTGTTCTACAGTACCTATGTCTCAAATTTGGATATAAGATACATATACCTGTTTGAGTAATCCGGCACGGATAGTTCGGTAGAATTAAATCCTTATTCCTTTATATCCGTGGGACTTGCGTGTGATGTCTGTCTCTTTAGCAATTGCGACCTGCTTTATACCACTGTAATGTTAAAAAAACATGAATGATTGCACTCATCCATAAATATTATTCCATAACCATCATTCAGCTCTTCACTGCGTCATAAACGCCTTTGTTATTGTTGGAAACTGCGCCCTCTTGTGGTAAAAAAAACCCTACATATTATGCCTTTAAGTTCAAGTTTAGACAGACAAGTATAGTCAGATATGTAGTCCTATAAATAATAAGAAATACACTTATTGGGAGTGGTCTAGGTCGGGAGTGGTCTAGGTCATAAAAACCTGACAAATTTATGAGGTGAGGACCAAGCTGCCGGACATGAAGGAGCAACCGACAGGGCTTGCAAATCTCCAATCCTCTTAATGGAAGGAATAGCGAGAAGAAATAAAGTTTTTTTTAAAGTGAGGAACTTTTCTGAAACCTCAAATATGGACTCGAAGGGAGCCAAAGCCATAACCTTGAGCCAAATCTCAAGCCGGTGCTCTGGAGTGCATAGCAGGACTCAGCCTCAATGTTCCACGGAGAAAACGAGTGATCAGAAGATCTCACCCAAGAGAAGAAGCCCCCGAGGGGGAGCGATAAGCAGATATAGCCACTACATACACCTTTGGGAGGGAGATAATCCAGCAGAGAAACGGTTTTGTAGGAATCCGAGAACTGAACCAACCGGGCAGTCAACAGGATTCAAAAAATGTTCTCCACACAATGTAGAGAAAAATTTCCATTTCAAAGAATATAGTTTTCTCGTGGAAGGAGCTCTGGATTGAAGGATGTTCTCCATGACCTCAGTCGAGAGACCGGATCCTATGAGCTGGGCCCCCGCAGAGGCTAGGCTCACAGTTTCCACAACTCTGGGCGAAGGTAAAATATCGTGCCCCCAGCCTGGGACAGCAAGTCCTTCCTGACCGGAATCTCCATCGGAGAGTGCCGTCCAGAAGGGACACTAGGTCCGTGAACCACACTCTGGTCGGCCAGTGCGGGGCTACTAATAACAGATGAGCCCCTTCCTGGCGAACCCTTTCCAGAACTCCCAGGAGCATTGATATACGGGGAAAAGTGTACAGCGACAGTAATTTCCCCTGGGCCTATAGGAGGATCTGTTAAGCCAACTTGTACAATAATCGGGACCTCAGACCCCAGTGATGGTTGATGTAAAAAAACACTGATGTGTTGTCTGTGCGGACAAGCACATGACGGCTTCTCAGGTCTGGCAGGAAGTATTTGAGAGCCTGAAATACTGCCATCATCTCTAGTCAATTTATATGCCAAGACAACTGATGCTCCTGCCAGAGACCAGTCGCCGAGCGGCCACTCATGACCGCCCCCCAGCCTGTAAGGGAAGCATCCGTCGATAGCGTCGACAAGGAGCCCCCAAAACTGGGCCCTGGGCAAGGAACCAAGGTTTCTTCCACATAACTAAGGCACGTAGGCATTGCCGTGTGACCTTGATCGTGCAAAACGGATTTCTCCTTGGAGAAAACCCCTTGGTTCTGACTGAGCCACCACTGCAAGGGTCTCATGTGCAGAAGGCCAAGAGTGATTACATTGGACGCAGCTGCCATGAGCCCCAACAGTCTCTGAAACTATTTTACATTGAGTGACTGGTCTAGTTTTACACTCTTTACAGATGTGAGAATCACAGAAATACGCGCTGATGCTGAGTCTGAGCTAGAATCAACAGGTTGTCAATATAATTTAATATGCGAATGCTCTGGTGTCTCAGAGGAGCCAGCGCTGCATCCATTCATTTTGTAAAAGTGCGGGATTATAAACCTAAGCCAAATGGAAGAACCTGATATTGGTATGCTTCGCCCCTGAAAGCAAACCTCAGGAACCTCCTGTGATGAGGATGGATGGATATATGAAAATAAGCATCCTTCAAGTCTATTTTGACAAACCAATCCTTGGACTGAATCTGTGATACAATCTGTTTGAGTGTAAGCATCCTGAAATTGTGTTTCTGAACCCTGCTGTTTAGCTGACAGATGTAGAATAGGACGCATCCCCCCATCCTTCTTGGGAATGATGAAGTATCGGCTGTAAAACCCTGACTCTCTGCTGGTAGGAGAAACCCTTTCTATAGCCCCTTTTTGCAGAAGCGTCAGTACTTCCTGCTCCATGACCCGAGCCTGCTCGGGGACCACCACCGTGGGAAGGACTACTAGAAATCTGGGCAGACAAGAACCAAACTGAATTTTGTACCCCTTTTCTATAATATGCAAGACCCACTGAGAAATATCTGGCAGTAGTTTCCAGGAACTCTACTAATGGAACCAGTCTCTCAAGACTGGCCTCAGGATTTGGTTGAACAAACACTTCGGTGCCCTGAAACAGCGAAACGGCAGGGAACAAACAAACTGACCGTTCTGCGACCCTCCTTGGAGGACCGTATGGGGACGCTGACCTTTCTTGAAATCGTCCCTCCCCGGAGGGGACCACCCTCAGAAGTCTGACCCCCTGTGAGTCAGGACTTCTTCTTACTCCAGGCTTTCATAGAGATGACAGTCCTCCGATCTTGCCTACCCCTAGCTAGCCTGGACTGCGACCACTACACAGGTTCCCCTGATTATGGAGGAGCCTGGGTGGCGACCCTTTGCTTTTGATGCACTCTGTGCTGTGAGGAGCTGGCACTCAGATGAGACTG
The DNA here is from genome assembly GCF_988280905.1 of Pimephales promelas. Taxonomy (NCBI): domain Eukaryota; kingdom Metazoa; phylum Chordata; class Actinopteri; order Cypriniformes; family Leuciscidae; genus Pimephales; species Pimephales promelas. The sequence continues at coordinate 14,129,150 of NC_142782.1, read as the reverse complement.
CTCAGACTTAAGTTCTACGCCCAACAGTCTCGGGGACATCGAAACGTCGAGGAAGAAACTTCTGGAACGCATCAGATTGCTTTTTTGCATCCTGAAACCTATCGACGACACATAGCATCGCCGAATAAACTCGGAGGCGAAAGCGGGGCGTCCAGAAGAACAGACCTATCCTTATCCTTAATGTCAGACAGATTTAACCAAGGTGACGCTCCGTGGCCACCAGGGCTGCCATAGAACGGCCCACTGACTTGGCCGTCTCATTAATGGTCCGGAGCGACAGGTCTGTTGCACGACGTAATTCTCGAATCACATTGGCGCTGACTCATCGATATCCTTCAGCAGATCAGCCTGGTATGCCTGCAGAATAGACATTGTGTGCAGGCATGACGCAGCCTGACCTGCTGCCGAATAAGCTTCACCCACCAGTGAGGAAGTAGACTTTAGAGGCCTGGTGGGTAACGTGGGGGCTCTTAATGATGACGTTGACTCGGGAGAGAGATAACTCGCGAGCGTCTCTTCAGCTCGAGGCACTGTCACATAACCGTAATCAGAAGCACCTAACACATTGCAATAATTAAATGTCTGGGGGTTGAATACTCTGTATGAAGCCGGCTTATTCCACGATCTCGACACCTCAGTGTGGAGATCGAGAATAAACATCAGTCCCTGACGTGTCTTTCATCTAGCAAACTCTTTTTCATAACACTCTCTGAATCATTGGCTGGCCATTCAATATTTAATCTAGCTACAGCACGAGATAACACCTCCAAAAGCTCATCATCACCGTAGGTATGAGCTGGCGAAGACTCATAATCCCCCATATCAACACTGATGACATCCAGTTCCTCAGAACTGGATGGTCTCAGCATTGGTGCCTCTACCTGGAAAGGAGAAGATTACAGAGATCGCTTGCTGAAGCCAACAGAAGCTGCCGCGGTCTGTTTTCGGGGGTGCTTTATAGTTTCCTGATCTATGACGTCACCCGCCTATGACGTCTCGCTCTTTCATTGGACTGATTATACAAATGCTTCACGACGCAATCATGCAGAGTGTTCCCACCGCGTCTCAAATGCAGCTCGAAGTTCCCTTGAAAGGGAACTAATATTCTGCCTCTGTTCTGTTCTGTGTTTTGTTCGTGTTACATTTGCACGCTGTTTTGTAATAAATCTGATGCTATTTGGTGATCATCATCTTATATGGAGTTTAAGGTTGCATGGAGGTTTCTAGGAAAACCTAAGAACTTACATAGAAGTATAACAGTTGTGGCTCTCTGAGAATGATTGAATAATGTCTGTACATGAACATATATTTTATATATTATATAATTTAAGTACATATTTTGTGTCGTCTTATTCATAAAATCATTAAAAATACAAAACTATTTAAGTATTTTATGAACAATTTACTCAGAAAAATAAAAAAATAGGGCCCATTTAAAAAAAAAAAAAGTTAGATATCCCTAACATACAGTAGGGCAATCATTGTAGTCATGCATTCTGAAAAAAAAAAACTAAATTCCCCTGTGTCAGTGGTGAGACAGACAACTACCCCTGTCACTTTGGTTATTGAATGCGGTTGTCACTCTCTGTCAAACCTGAACTGTGTGAACAGAACTTTATTTAGCTTTCTAAACAGGACTGACAAGTGCATCTTTGGCTGTGTGAATGTAGACAAGGTGTTAAAATCTCTGAGGACTCTGATGTGTGAGTATCCTGTGTTCTCTGAAGGTCACCTTCTTCTCCTCTCCTGTGAACAAACAAAAGGGCGCCACTGGCAGGGGATGATAAGTAAATATAGCTTAAATGGGACTCCAAATGGGCCACAGTTATCTGTCTTTACCTGGTGTGTGTGTGTGTGTGTGTGTGTGTAAAGGAATGAGGTGTGTGGTTGGACTTAGTCAGGTCTATGCAGTTTTTATTAGAGCTGTAATAGATCAGATACTGACAGGTGAATTGAGATGGCCTATGACTGATGCTTAAAACCCTCATGGCTAAAGAGAGAGGGAGATAAAGAGGCTGAAAAAAAGTAAAGACTGAAGGACATAACCCTTGACTTATATTGAGGTAACTGAATTCTGAACTGTTCAATGATTTATGTGCCAGTCAGCTCTCTCAATTTACTCAATAGCATGCAACTACCTTACATGAAACCACAAGCACAATAGGTAAAGAGGTGGACCCACTTTATAAATCTGCCCAATGAGTTTTGTGGCTTAAGGACAACTGAAATATGGGTTGTTAGTAAATAAAACTTAGGGTTTGTTATAAGGACGCATGATATGGTACGCTTTTGTTCAAAAGTAAGTCCGTAAGTCAGTTTTTTTTTAATCAATTAGTTTCGTAATGATTTTTTTTTAATCAATTAGTTTCGAACTTCGTAATGAACTGCGTTAAAGGGACACTCCACTTTTTTGGGAAATAGGCTCATTTTGCAACTCCCTCAGGGTTAAACGTTTGAGTTTTACCGTTTTTTAATCCATTCAGCCGATTTTCTGATATTTTGAAGAATATCAGTGACCAGACAGTTTCTGGTCTCATTGACTTCCATAGTAGGAAAAGACCAGAAACCGCTTTCAATTCAAAAATCAATTCAATGCAGGAAATTCAGCTTTGCCATCACAGGAATAAATGGCATTAACATTTTAAAATAGAAACCATTATTTTAAATTGCAACATTTCACAATAGTTTCTACAGTGTTACCAAATAAATAAAGAGACTTCTAGATAATACAATTTTAACAACGAGATTTATTTCAAAAACATTAAAGAAACCAAATGATGCCAAACCGTATCGGTGATACCATACCGTTTATTACCAAGATTACCAAGATATTGATTGATATTACATACTCACAAACATTTTATTGCTTTTTTTGTTTCATTTATGAGTTATAACCTTAATTATTGGCTTAATGGAATTGGACAGAATTTGAATATTGATGCATTTTGCTGAAATATTGCACTTGCTAAAGTGGCACAATTGTTTTATGAATGCACCCTATGTGTATTCTGCATCTTGGTGATGATTTAAACTCTAGAATAAACATACAAAGCCAATAATACATCAAGAAACATTTGGTCTAGAATATTGAAATTCCAGATGTTGCAATATTACCTTTAAGATATGAATTTAAGCACTACGAAAATCTATACTTCAATGCACTGCCGGAGATTTTGAACATACAACAAAACTGTCGTCCATGACAAATGACATTGCGTTCGATAAAAAGCACCTCCAGCAAACTTTACCTCCCATTTTTCTTCAATATGGTCCAAAATACGGTCCAGACAGTCCATAGCTGCCAATATAAATGTCAAAAACATGTTAACACAAAGAACAAAAGGGGTTCTGTCGTAACAGAATAGAGTTAATATCTTCTGCATCTGTCTTGTGGAGACCCACATCTAGGGGCCCGTGTAACTCTAGAAGCAGAGCTCTTGTGTGTGTATAACATTATTATTATATATGTTTGCCAGACCTTTTTTCCCCTTTTCCATAGCACACTTCAATAGTTTGTCAAGTATTCTCAACAAGATCATTATAGATCATTGATCATTTTCTAATAAACCTTGCTTTTAATTTTAATTTTAGTTACAGATTCGTTTTTTAGAGAACTTTTTTTTGGCTTATACACACACACACACACACACACACACATATATATGTGTGTGTGTGTGTGTTTATAGTTTATTTATTTCCATTTTTTATTTTAAATAAATAAAAGATAATGACATTAGGACTACTAAATAATAGGCAAACTGTTGTTTTTGTATTATTGACGTACTTGTAGTTTTTATTAATATTTTGTTTGTTTCTTTTTAATATAATTTAGTTTAAGTTAAAGATTGATTTTATCTGGTACATTTGTTTTATTATTTTACTAATATAAAACTGATAAATATAAAATGCTAATATAAACCTGAATACATATATGCATAATAATCGTTATATGTAAACATGTATACACATAAATAAAATGTTAATACATTTATATAATAATAGAAATATAATTTGATTAATTTATATGATATTTGATATCTTATTGACAATCCTATTAATTATAGGATTCATATATTATTATTCATATTGATATTAACTATAAAATTAATATACAATATGTGGATCTCCAAGGGTTGACAATGATGTTGCTCGGTACCTCCTCGTAAATCAGCATTATGGACCACAGGGAATCTTTTAAACCTCACTGTTTCTGGTCTGGCACACCATGCTCTGTCTGACAGCCTGAGGAAATGGCCTCTTCTCTGATCTCAAGAAATATTCCCATTCCACTAACAGTCTGATGAGTTTACCAGCTGATCTGAGACCCATGAATGCATGCACATGACCTACACAGCTCACATATGAACGCAGAACAGTACATTATGGACTTGAGACTAAGTGGCAATGGGAAAGTGATCTAGAAAGCAGACTGAATATCAGTCATTTAGATTGCTCGAGGGGGGATAGAATGTAATCAATGGGGATTTATAATTGTCTTTATACAGCTCATGTCAGTGACTCAAGTTTGAATGGTTGATGGCTGAATAATGCCACATCTGAAAGGAACTTAATCTCTGACTCCAAGCATTCTCAGCAGGATACAGTGGCGTTTGTGTGTCTGTATGCTTGCGTGTGCACTTCAGTGAACATTTAATCTTATTTATTTATTTATACGGATCAGGCCTCCTGTGAGCTCAAGCCTTTGTGTATTTGTCTTTTCTCAAAAGTGTTAAATAAAAGCGCAATGCAAAACAGCCAAAAAATGATATCCTCTGTTTGTTCTCTGAAAAATCCATTTCAAATCCTATTACTGTGGAAGTGAATCCTTAGTTATTTTTTGTTCTCCAGTTCTATCTAAATAATTCTTGAAATTGTTTAAAATGCACTTTTGAAGTTCACTTTAAATTTCATTTCCACTGTTGCCTCTATAGATTGCAGTCGTGATGTGTAAGCAAATTCATGTTTGATATAATTATGTTAAAATAATGTTTATACTCAATAGAAAAAATGATTATTTTTAATTAAAGATTGGAATTGGAACAGATATTGTATTAAGGAATACATTTAATTAAAAACATATTATTTTAATTATAGATAAAATTTTAAATATAATGTTAATATGGCTACTGTTAATTATTAATGTACATATTTACAGGGATATTTAACTCAACAATGAAAATTCGGATACCATTCACTGACCCGTGCTGTTCTAAACACGGATGACTTTTTTAATGAGGAACACAAAAGAAGATATTTTCCTTGTTTCCAGACTCTTAAAAATGACCATTACATTTGTACCAGTAGTTTGTTAACGTTAGTATTAACCTATACAACTTATACATATACAACATCTATAGGTTATATGAACTATGAAATTAACTTTTTCATTGTTAGTAATGAAAGTGGTTGTTATTAAGTCTTTTTGTTTGCGTTTGAGAGTGCAGTGTGTTAGTTTGGTTTCTTTGTAAGTATTTGCAGCACAACTTCAGGCGTCGGCTCATTTTAGCTCTAATGAAGTCAAGGCAACTTTAGCATAAAACATTTCTGTTCCGAGGGATCCTGCTGCATGCCATTTAGTAAATAACACTGCTGTTCATTTAACCCAACCTGTTGATCCGCAATCCCCTTTTCCCGCCTCTCATCTGTGGTGCGAGTCGCGAGACATCAAAGGCCCTCATCAACAAATGGAGGCGCAAAAGACTTACATGAAAGCCTGATTGTAGATGAAGCAGCTGATTATAATTGCATTTTGTATTCAATCGTTTTCTCTCTTCTCTCTTTTCTAATCGGGCCGACTGCCAAGCTTTCTTTTCTGTCATTCGGTAATGTGGTAGAGCATTCTCATTAGGATTCAAGCGCGATGCTCGCTAACTTAATTAAGCATAAGATAGACATGCGTATAGATGCAATCTGATCTCAATGTGTGTGTGAGCCCACGTTTAGCCCCCGTTCAAGGGTTCTCAAAGGACGTGATGATGCTATGATAGCAGAAAAGAGGGATATCTTGTCAGGTCTGGCTATTTATTTGTGTGCTGCTTTCCTTTCCGAGAAGGTTTATGATGCTGGAGTGGCAGCTAAATTATACGACAGGAATCTGTTGATTAGCTCATTGAAGATACAGTTGTTTCTCTTTTTCTTCCTTTTTAGATGCAATCATCTCCTGTATTGCCCGCTTGCGTTCTCAATAACCGAACGGCTACGCAACTGTTATTACAGACGCATCTATTGGCCTACTATACTATGATTTAAAGAGAGAAAACAGAGACGTTGGGTGTAATATCCAATAATCGTGTTAAGCATATTGTACTGAAGCTGAAAAAAAGTGCGGAGGGGTTGATTGATTGATGCATGAACATTAACTCAGTCGGCAGTTTTATCTGACAGGCCTGATGGATGCTTTTTATAACAAACCCAATGAATCTGATAAAAACCTGTCTTGAAATGCAAACTAAGTAACATTCTGCAACGTCCCACTAAACCTAAAGCTTGTATGCATTGCATATATGAAACTGATCAATCCTTGTAAACAGCAACACAAAGCAAATATAGCACAGAAATTATCACACAAAGCAATGCCTTCTAGAATGCAATATTAGTTTCAGAATTTACATTAGGGAATAAAGTAGTATCAGAATAAAGTACACACAGTAAATGTTTCATCTGTTTAGATAATCCGTCGCAATTGTGTCTTTGTCTCCCTCTATATTGGTTTGCTTCTCATTTTTACTGTTTTGCACACACACAATGTTTTTCTGGCATGGTGTGGATTTTCCTTTGAATTACTGTTTTACAAGCGAATGATATCTTATATTGCCCAACTCCTAAATCTAACCCTCACAAAGATATTTTTTGAAATTTTAGATTTTCATTAAGACATTTATTAGGTTTATTAAGCCATTTTCCTCACGGTCTGTTGGCTGCGGGCGGCCTTCACGTTAAGGTCATTTCAGGCTTTAATAATTTTCACTGGACATATGCCCCCTGGTTTCACAGAAAAAAGGCTTAAGACTAGCCCTAAACTAAACTGCTGTTTTAACTGAAAGCAACTTTCACTGACATATCTTCATATTTCTGTGCCATTGCTATGTCTCAAGATGCACACAACTTTTTTTTTTTTCCTAAGGCACGTTTATAAAAGCTAAATGTCCAAATTAAACTTGGCTTAATCTAAACCCAGGACATGGTCTCCTAAATGTAAAATCTCACCCACACACGTACAGGCACATTGTTCCCACAAGGGGTCGCTGTTGCTTTGCAGTGATTAGAATTTGATTATAAATGACCATGTGTATTGTCACTTATAATCATCATCAAACATGTGTAAATGAACTTCTGCCATGCACACATTGATGTTTACTTACTTACAGATTTGGGAACAAAGACTACCATAAACTGCCAATAACGTTTTCCTAAGTGTCTCTCTCTAACTTTTTTTTCCCTCTAACGCAGTCTTGATGGGAACCTTGACTGCTTCTGTAAACGCAGTTTTAAGTTGTGTAGTCTATTAAGATCTAAGATCTGAAATGTGTTATGATAGGTACTAAGATGTTCAGGGGAAACATATTTGCACAGAAGTCTGTGGGGAGCCCTTGATGTGGATGATGTGCCTCGGGTGATACTTTAACCCTGTACCTCATTTTGGACTTGCCAGTATCTTCGTTGGAGTGGAGAGGAGAGGTTGGCGCAGAAAAACCTCTTCAAACCCACATGCGCTTATTTTTCAGTGGACATTTTCCGGTAGGGTTTGTTTTCTTTAACGTGTCCGATTTTTTTTAATGAACACTAGCATTATATCCTGAGGAAGAAACCCTACCAAGTAATAATCTCTGCTGGTTATTGAGGGACTCCGAGGATATAGGAAAATGGTGCAATCGTGCGCTTGAGCAACTTTTTGGATGTGCAGGATGATTCCGCATTAGGATGTGAGAGCGGGTGAGGAGGAAACACGGATCCTACCTTATGCGTCGCGCATCAGGGTAAAAAAAAATCCCACAGAAACGCCACCCACCCTGCTAGACTTTATTTAGACAAAAGTACCCAAGGAACGGAAATTAAATTCACTCGCTGCTACTTAACACAAAAATACCACAGACTGATCAGTTGGATACAGCGACGCATGGGAAAATATTCTGGATTTGAGAAAAGCACAATATTTGTGGAGGATCTGTCGCGCAACGAGGAAACAGAGTGGCATCCTCCGGGATCTTGACTGAGCCAATAAATCCATTCTGATGCGTTACGGGATGTTCGGACTCTCAAAGTCTTTTTGACCTGAAGTAAAGTAAACCGACCCCAGTGTGAACTGAAGAACATTATGATGAATGCGCCTGGATATCCTCCGAGAGCGATACTGGAACTTAATCGCGCAATTCTGTGATCATCTCTCCGCGCGCAAAGGGATCCCTTTTCACTTTCACTGCCCTTCCGTGTCATCCAGTAAGATGGAAGTTTCTCACAGGGGGAGAACAAACATGTTGCGTCTCCATACTCTGCATTTCATTGCAATGCTGCTCAGAGGTAAGTTAAAGAGATGGGTTCTGTGCGTTTTTTTTTTTCATATGCACCTTGGTTGCCTACTTGCTGAATGATATCTCCCTGTCAGTTTAGGTCGGGGAGTGAATTTCATAGTTTAAATCTAAACTCTCTAGTAAGGGTTCTGCATCTTATCCGTTGAGCTCGATATGTTGTATCGTGTAGGCTATACGTGCGACAAGAAGGGTAAGGAGCCGTAACGAGCGCGACATCTCAGCCACGACTCACACCATTTGTGCTGCAGCTGGAGATTAGCGATGTCCGATTCGAGAACGAATGGCTCTTTTGATTCGAGTCTTTTTGATGATTCATCTGAATTAGTTCACGAAACCTTTTTTTTTTTTGTTCACGAAACCTGTCTGAATCGGTCCGAGCTGGTCTGGTCACCAAGCTAAAAAACCTGAAATTCACTCATTGAATCGATAATCTGTTTCTGCCATCGTAATTATTCCCAAATGAATGATATTAAAGGGATAGTTATTTCTTCTGTTGAACACAAAAGAAGACATTTTGAAGAATGTCGGTAATCAAACAGTTGACGGACCGTCAACATTTGTCAATCACGTAGCCTATGGCGTGAGCATGAGATCTTACTATTTAAAGTTTAACTGTTTGGGAGTTTTTGTGTAGTTTCGAATGGAATGCGCTCAATATGCGCTCAATAGTTTATACCTGCATAGCCTGCTTGATCAGAACCTTATACAGCCCTTAAAGGAGTACGTAGTTCACTTAAAAAAAAAAATGCTGTTAATTTACTCACCCCCATGTCATCCAAGATGTCCATGTCTTTCTTTCTTCAGTCGAAAAGAAATTAAGGTTTTTGATGAAAATATTCCAGGATTTTTCTCCATATATAATGGACTTTACTGGGCACCAAATGGTTCAAGGTTTCAGTGCAAATGCAACTGTTCAGAGGGCTTTAAATGATTCCAGACGATGAATAAGGGTCTTATCGAAATGATATTAAAAAAAAAAAAAAAGTTTAAGTTTCATAAGCTCAAATGGTCGCCCTGCTCATGGGCGTTCGTGACACTCCTGTCCGAACTCATTCATCAAAATCTTTCCAGAGTCAATTCGTTCATTCCGTTCATTGAATGAACCAAATGACACGACAAAAAAAAAAAAAATCGTTAATTTTGATAAATGAGTTTGAACAGGAGAGTCACAAACACGCATCACAGAACAGAGCAAGGCGACCATTTGAGCTTATAAAACTTAAACTTTGTTATTTTGTAACTGTCTTTTGGACCTTGAAGCGTTTGGTTACCAGTAAAGTGCATTATATGGAGAAAAATCCTGGAATGTTTTCATCAAAAAGCTTAATTTCTTTTCAACTGAAGAAAGAATGACATGGATATCTTGGATGACATGGGGGTGACTAAATTATCAGCTAAAAGTTTTTTTTTTTTTTTTTTTTTTTCAGCAAAAGTGAACTACTCCTTTAAAAATTCATGGCAGCATGTTAGTGATAGCCTACTTGGCAATTACGCCATGATTTTGAAAAAACGAACTGATTTGCTGAAAAGAGTCACACACACACACACACTGTCATTCTCCATTGGTAGCTTTTCACTCACTCATCATTTGAATCTGGCTCCATTCAGAAGTTCAATGGTCAAGCAAAGATTTGTGTATGGTTTGGAAACATTTCAGAATTTGATCTCATTGTTATGAGGAAAGCACTAAGAAATACAATAAATAACACTTCTGCTCAGATTTTGCATGGTTTCCATTTATCATTGTAGAAAACAGTATATTTTTCAGTTTGCAAATAAGCATTGTCTGTGTCATTTAGCCTAGGTCATTTAGGGAGGGAGGGCATCACTGTGTCCTTGCACCGCTTTCCATCTGGATGTTTTAGTGGTGTGATTCACACAGAGGGAATTCGGGTATATCAAATCACATTTGACATTTAAAAATAATGTTGTTTGATTTACCTGAATTTGCCTTGGTGTGCCTGTTGAAACGCTGTTGAAATGTGTCCATTATCAAGAGGCCTATGATGGGGGGGTAACACGGGGTCACAGTATAGAGCGTCTAATGATTCTCCTCATTAAATATAAAGTACTCTGAATAAGCTGGCTTTTGGTCTTCATATTAGACCAACAGAATGATAAGATGGACCTCTAAATTAATAAGGCCAGTATTTTCTCTCTGTATTCATCTTTCAATGTCTTTCTTGCTCTCCTGTGTTCTCTCTCTATCTTTTTTCCTCCTCCACCTCCTCCTGTACCTCAGGGGTGTAGTCTTGTAGTAGTTAGTGCTGAAATGACCTTGGAATTATCCGGTTCTTTGAGCTTGATGTTCAGCAGGCCCACACATTACTCAGACAATCGTTTTAAACTTTGAGAAAAATAAGTGGACTGTTTCATTACTAGGCTGGAGAGATCAGAAGAGCAAACTGTTGCTGAAGGGAAAATAATCAATTATGAAAACGTTTTTAAACAGTGATTTTAAACTAAAGTGAAATCCTGTTTTTCTTATGAAACTGTTCTTTCTTTTGACATATTGTATGTTCAGATATTCACAACAAAATATTCCCGGAGGCCATGAACGTTTTGTTAAAACGATCAAAAATGCGGGCAGGCAACTTTAATTAATTAAATTAATTAAAAGAAAAAAAAACACTTTTAAAAATAAAAAGTAGGCTAAATGAGGATGCATAATAACATTTTCAATATTAACAAATAGGATACATTAACAAATCTCAAATATCCAATAATCAAATACATTACTAATATATTGTTCATCCCTAATCTGTACCCTGGATAGTACACAGGATGAATCATGTGTATTACAGAAGTGACTATTGTGTGTACAAAGCTTCCCTTGGGCAGACTGTCACCCCATGCAGCTAAATGACTTTAAAGCCTAATATGTGTGTTATTGGTTATGTCACATCAGAGTAACTGCACCCCGCATTGCCATTGTGTCTGAGAAATGTTGAAATTGAGATCAGCTCTCAAAAAAAGATCATGTCAAGACCATGGGTTCATTTGTTCAAGAGCTGCTGTGGTAAATGAAGACTGTTTGACTATTACATCTTAATCGAATTTCTATTGTGTTTCCTTCAAGGGCTTTCCCATTTTTTTTCAGTAGACCGAAAGAATAACAGCGACGTCAAACACGAAATGGCCTTTAAATTACGCCACTTCTCTTTCTCCCAACCATCACTATTCCAATGATGACATCTGGATAAAACGCCCCTTTCCTCCGACCTTTAATATGTGCATTTTATTGAGCTTTGATGGACCTGATTGCTAGAAGTTTTGAGTTACAGTAGTACATGATGTCTTATTATGCCACCTTGTACTTTGTGCTGACCTCAAAGGGCAGCTTTTTTTGGCTAAAAGATTAGCCGTTTTCACAGTTGAATGACTTTTAAAAATTGTATTTCTAATATTCATGAATAGGTGTAAAAGTTTATTCCTTTGTATGAGTCCTGCATGAGTCTGATGCATAAAACCTTCCAAGTCAAACGGCTTAATGTTTGGAGACCATGCATGTAACTATTACATCATATACACCACACTGTGCATTATGCATTTTATAAATCTTAGGGTTTTAAATCTTATACATTTAAATTTAAATCTTATAAATCTTACAAATTTTAGGGTACCCTTTAACGTCAGTTACATGACGATCCTGGGACATCATTTAACTGACGCTTTACCTTTAACGTCAGGTGACGGGGTAGGTTTAGGGGTAGGGTTAGGAAGGGTACCCTAAAACGGCGGATGTTGATGTATGGTCAAAGACGTCCCAAGACGTCAGTTATATGACAGAAATCACTGTCATCAACTTGTTTAAAATAAAGCTTGCATTATGTATGACAAGCTTTTTATTTTCTTCCCAATTATTGGAAGAGCCAGAGTTGAGGTCACACACGAGGCAACTTTATTTTTTTCGGTGTACATTGTATAGTATAGAAAATGGAGTTAAAGAAAAGAGAAAAAGTGAAGGTAATAGGATCAGGAACTATAGCCAGATTCGAACAGTTTATTTTCACATTTACAGATTCAATTATATCACACATTTCTGGAAGGCTTCCCAACAAAAAAGCCAAATATCTATTTTGAGCTTTTCGGTTTTCATCAATACCACAAGACAAAAATAAATAAATAAATAAATAACAGTAATCCTGCACAGACCAAGGCACCTCACTGCGGTTCTGAGTATATTCTGTTATTTATTGCTGATAGGGAATTCATTCTCCATTAGTGTCTGCAGAGCGAGAGCGGTTGTTTATTCCATACGGTTGTACTCAGAAAACAACAAACCTTTCGATTGTGACTGGGTACATTCATTGAAACATTTATTAACTAGTTTGCATAATTGCATATATCACGTCAAGTTAGTATTTTTCCAATGACGTGTGGACAGGTGGATCTGAAAGAAGGCTAATAAACCAGATTATTTTACAGACTTCAAAAACTCATACTTTTGTCCTTTTTGCTTTCTCTCTTTTCAATACATGTAATGCTTAAGGATGCATTAAAATAAAGTGCTACCAATTATTTTATTGCAGTTTTTGTTAACAGTGTCACAACATTTTTTTTTTTAAATATCAAAAGGAAATGCTCACCTCACATCAGCTTCAGTAATTAGTGTAAGTAGATTTGCTTAAACCCTAAACTCTTTTTTAGTTACACTTTATTTCAATGGTCCCACTTTAGACATTCTACTACGTAACTGCTGTAGAATAAGTTTACACGTAATAGCCAAGTTACTTACTGTCTTTTGGGGAACCATCAAAATAAAGTGTATGCAGATATTAAGCAGACAGTCCACTAATTCTATAATGAACAGAAGTTGACATGTAGTTGCAAAGTTACTTATTGTTAGTCGACCATTGAAATAATGTTTGGCCTTTTTCATTCAAGTGTGAACAGAGAAAAAGTTATGGACATGCAATTTCTGTTCTCTATAAAAATGCACTATTATATATAGTTTATAGACTATTATGTATAGTATTATATATATATATATATATATATATACAGAGAGAGAGATATAGAGAGAGAGAGAGAGGGACTATTAGTGTATATTTACAACTGCAGTTATCAGTAGAAACATATACATCATTTAAATACTAATTTAAGTATAACATGTACAAAACTGATTGGAGTGCAAACAAAAACATACTTTTTTGGAAAGTCAGCACAGCAGTAGTATTTTAATATATGACTTGTTCACTCAGATAATATCATGTATACCAATAATGCACTTGCTCCTCTGAGAGCAATTTTCTACTATGTTTGAAGGGTACTGAAGCATGTAAGCTGTAGTTTTATACACCGGAAAGCATGTTCAGTGGTTAAGCGTTTGTTTCACCTGGGACCAAAACCAACCATCCTGCTTAGGCTGCCTCATTACCCTAGAGCTGCTCTACTGCCCACTGAGATTACTGGACTACTGGGAGAGATTTCAACAAAATGCATTTTAGGAATGCCGGCATACAATGCGCATTTGACTAAAGACTCTCAATTGTGTTTCAAGCATAATGGCTGATTATTTGGTTGATTTTTTTGTTTTAATCTTTATTTAGACTGTTGTCCAGCTGTGGAAGTTTGTAATTAGGACTTTTTTTAATTCTACAATTCTCGCTTTTTTTTTCTCACAACTGCGAATGTATATGTCACAATTCTGACTTTATAACTTACAATTCCCAGTTATCTCATAGTTCAGGATTGACAATTTTAAGTTTATATCTTAAAGGATATGTATGCAAGATTGTGGCCAAAACTGGTACTGCAATCACTTTCAAATTAGGGTGTATCCCCGCCTTCTCCCATGACTCGAGGTTGCCAGATATGCTGCAGTTTCCAGCAGGAATGTAGGCTGCTATAAGAAGCTTCCAATGGCAAGTGACGAGTCCTACACAGTGAGTTTCTTTCTGTTAATTGTTTATTTCAGACTTTATAACAAAGTATAAAGTAAAGGTAAAAAAAGTAAAGTAAAAAAAAAATCGTTGCTGTTGTGTAATATTCTCAACAGAAATGTGGTGGTTAAAGAAGAAAGAACAGCAAATGAAGTTATTTTAAAAGCACCCCAGCGGAAAGAGATGAAAAATTACTCAAAGATTTGCATTATCCCACAAGGATTAACATTAAATTTCAACGTTTCTTCTGCCGAGGTTAGGCTGTTTAAGGTGAAGTGCAGAGATACCAACTGCATTCGCAAAAATAACTAATTTCTAAAGAAAATTCCTCTGGTGCTGAACGTATTTGTTTTGTGGGTTGTTGTCAGCTGACTGGTCTTTCACGATGTGGATGGTTGGGTTACTATTTTGAAAAAAAAAAAAAAAAAAAAAACCTAACCCTTGAGCAAGGTATACATGTCCACTGGTGCAAAGTGAGAAGACATGAGCAGGCATATTGAATTCATTCTCTATTGAAGCTGAGCGCCAGGCTCTCAGAGGGGATTGTGGGATTGACAGCAGATAGTGCAAGTGGTGACAGCATGAAAAAGTTGCTCAAATGCTCACATCATATTACTATAATTTTTCAGACATCAACCTCCCTAGCTTACTTATTCTCAGCACAGTCACATTAAGATGGAATAGGAGGAAGTATTTCACCTTTTAAATTGGTAGCCTATTATAGTGTAATTTTTTTCTTAAAATGCAATCTCACTGTAAATGTTACGCTTGGGAGAGTGTGAATTTCATCCTGTTGCTTCTAGAATTTCTGTCCCAAAACAGTTTGGAGAATAAATAAAGCGGTTTTATATTGGAATAGCTATTTAATCACCTGTCCGGGAGAATTATCCGATTCAACTGCTTTCAAGTTTTTTCCAATACCTTTTCAGGGAGGCATTTACAGATAATTATAGTCAATGACTCCTGTCATATAGTCTCCTGTCACCTCACCAAAGAGGTTCTCTCTTGATTAAATGCTGAATGTTAAAGCTGTAGTTCACTTAAAAAAAAAAAAAAAAAAAAAAAAAAAACATTTGCTGATAATTTACTCACCAAGGGGGCAATTCGTTCATTTCGTTCGTTGAATGAACCAAATGACACGAAAAAAGATTTTTTTTTTTTTTTTTGATTTTCGATCGCTTCGCTTGATAAGACCCTTATTTATCATCTGGAATCGTTTAACTGTCTCACACTGAAACTGTCTCTTGGACCTTGAACCGTTTGGTTACCAGTAAATTATATGGAGAAAAATCCTGGAATGTTTATGTTTTCATCAAATACCTTCATTTCTTTCTTATTTTTTTTTTCATTTCACTGAAGAAAGAATGACATGGATATCTTGGATGACATGGGGGTGAGTAAATTATCAGCAAAAGTTTGTTTTTAAAAGTGAACAACTACTCTAAGGGCACACATTAGGTTGTTTTTCCATTATTGCTTCTTATTGTAGGTTATATTGTTTTTGTGACAGGTTGGCAAGCAATGGAAAACGTCATGCCATTTTGAGGGATATAGGCGATAAAATATAGAAATGTGCATTTATTACCTGAAAAGTCTTGCCTGTTACATCACTGGGTGCAAAGTAATGCTAGTTTGATACATACTTCGGTTTTGAAGTCTCGGTCATGGGGGTTTGGGCCCATTCTCAGGAAATTGTGCCAATTGTGACTTATTGGTATCCCCATTAGTCATGACTTGTGGTCCTGAAATTGACAGGTTACTTCGTAGTGACATTGTTTAGACTAACAGATAAATGTAATTCTGTTTTATGGAATACAACTTTCTTTCAAGGTAAATTTTGCCTT
This sequence comes from Pimephales promelas, assembly GCF_988280905.1. Classification (NCBI taxonomy): domain Eukaryota; kingdom Metazoa; phylum Chordata; class Actinopteri; order Cypriniformes; family Leuciscidae; genus Pimephales; species Pimephales promelas. Next base: position 14,112,893 of record NC_142782.1, on the reverse strand, counting down.
TATTGAAATTCAGGTCAAGTCCTAGAGACCTCTTTGAACACTGCCACGGCCACCACATAGACTTAGACTACATGTTTTGAGTACAGCAGTGGTGAAAAAAACGCAATGCAAAATATTTTATGAAAATGTACTGTATATTTTTGTTAGAATTATTGTGCTTTCGTTTTATTATTAGACTTGCATAAAACCAGTTAATTTAGATCTTACCACATGAATAACGTCTTAGGTGTTCCGAAAAAAAAGTTTTTACAACACAATATGTATTGATTCCTCTGTTATTCACTACTGAAGAATCCACCATTTAAATAGCAGTGTAATGAACTGTATCTGTTTGATACCATTAAAAGTTGCACAAGTGGTTTCTCATTAAACATTAATAAGACGCATTTATTTGCTCACCCTGAAAGGACAAGCTGAATTTAAATTGGTACAGAACAAAAGGGCCTCATTTGCTTTTTCCCCCTCAATATTTTGACCACTAACAAGAAAACACTGGTTTTTGATGTTTTGTATTTAGCTTTTATTAACTCTAATTGGATTGAATGTGACTGTAGCTCATTATGGCAAAATGACCTACTTAAACTCAAAACAAGTAAATTAATGTGACTAAGGATATTTAAATGCAATGTTTTATTAGCGAATAACATATTTGTAAACATTTATCTATTTTTTCTCTTCACCATTTACTCACATACCGCCATCTGTTGTTCTTTAACTTCTCGATGCTCAGTTATTATCTAGTATGACATTATTGTTTGTTTCATGATTTTTAGTCTTGCTTTCTAAATGCTTTTTTTTTTTTCAGATATTTTAGGAGGTCATGGGGTTTTGAGCCCATTCTCAGGAAACTGTACCAATTGTGACTTATTGGTGTCCACATGACTTGTGGTCCTGACATTAACAGGTTGACATTATTTAGACTCACAGATAAATATAATTCTGTTTTATAGAATACAACTTTCTTTCAAGGTAAATTCTGCCTTTATTGAAATTAAGGTTAAGTCCTAGTGACCTCTACGAACACTGCAACGGCCGCCACATGGACTTAGATCGCAGAGGTTCCTGGATCTGACACCGCCCTGACACTTCACATAGGACACCAGACATGTTTTCCGAACGGATTAGCACATGGTGGTCCCTTGTGAACGGGAGGAAGCGCTTCAGCGTGTTCTCGACTGCTATCATTTCCAGACAGTTTATGTGAAGGAACTTCTCTTGGTCTGACCAAGCCAAAGACCGGTCTGCTCTTGAAGACAGCACCCCAACCTGAGTTGGACGCATCTGTCGAGATGACTTTCCGATACGAGACAGCTCCCATAGTCACTCCCCGCTGATACCAGTCGGCCGTTAACCAGAGCCGCAGAGCCGAGATGCAGCTCTGAGTCACTCGTTCGCGGCCAGAGGCACAAGCTCGGCGAGATGCTTGAGCGTTCAGCCAGCGTTGAAGCGGGAAAGTATGCATTAAGCCCAGCTGGAGCACCGTAGCAGCTGAGGCCATACAACCCAACGTCCTCTGAAAAGTTTTCAAGGGGACGATGCTGCCCTACTGGAATAACACGGCCAGGCGTTGATAGCCACATAGTGTAGTTCTATTCCTAGAAAGGAAATTGACTGGCTGGGCAGTAATGAGCTCTTGGTCCAGTTAACCGTGAGACCCAAGGTTTCCAGATGACCGAGAAGCACTGTTCTGTGAGATAAAAGTTCCATCCATCTGTGCCAGAATCAGCCAATCGTTCAGATAGTTCATAATTGTCAAACCCTGATTTCTCAAGGGGGCGAGAGAAGCGTCCATGCGCTTTATGAATGTACGGGGTGCTAAAGACAGGCCAAACGGCAGGACCGTGTATTGATATACCCGACCGTCGATGGCGAATCTCAAGAATGGCCTGTGACGGGGTATTATCTGAATCTGAAAATAGGCATCTTTCAGATTGAGAGATATAAACCAGTCCCTTGGGCTAATGTGCACAAGGATTTTTCTGGTTATAAGCATTTTGAACAGTCTTTTCACAAGAACTTTATTCAGAAGTCTCAGATCTAAGATAGGTCTGAGTGTCCTGTCCTTCTTTGGAATGAGAAAATAACATCTGTAAAAGCCTGACTCGCTCAGAGAAGGCAGTACCAGTTCTATGGCCCCTTTGCACAGCAGCCTCGCTATTTCTGCGCGGACTAGATGCTACTTCCACATTCACTGTCGTCACGATCCATGCTCGAAAGGGGACGCCGATCAAACTGTAGCGAATAGCCCTGCCTTAGCACCCATTCTGATACCCTGGGAATTGCTTCCCTCTCAGTGTTGTGCCAGTTCATACTTAAAAAGAACTAGCTCAAAGTGCAGTTCACACAGATGATAAAGAACTAGTTCACGTTCATAGTTCATTTAAAAAAAAAATGAACTTCACATATCTAAAAATGAACTAGTTCACATTCATTTGTTAAATTCTTCCACTATCTTACTCAACAGAACCTCTTTACCATCCATTACCAGCTGCAAATCACCGCCACTCCAAAACTAATCAAAATTATTGTACCAATAAACAAGAGACAATTATTATAGCCAGGAGAAAAATAATGTTGAGATAGAGAATATTTTTACCCCTTAAATATTGTGTAATCATGATAGGTAGAAATTGGAAAATATAAGGTGCAATCATACTGTATGTTCAGTGAAACTTTTATTTAGCCAGCATGAACCAAATTACCCAGGACTTTAAAAAGGTATATTCAGGTTCATGGGGAAAAGATCAGTCTACTGACAAAAATCCAGCATATTCTGAACGGCAGTAATTATGTAAACCAGACCAAAAAATGCCATTTATATTCATTTATAATAAAACAATCTTCCTGATTATATTTGTCTAAAGAAAATGAAAAGCTAGCAGCTGAATAACTACATACAGTAGGCACTCTGATTCCATGTATGGGGCATTTATTATTCATATGACACACAAACACAAGTAAGACCTGTTAAGATCAAAAGATCACTCGTTATGGAAAAGCGCAGATCATAAGTGATGATATGAACAGCGCGAGCGCGGCCAGATCTGCCTCGCGCGCGCCAAGTATGCACACTATTGCGACTCCCCACCCCATGCCGCCTTCACGTTACCCCCTATCCGTACTAATACTTCGACCTCGTCTAACATACCCAGTGATAATAGACAAATTCTCCACTACAATACTGTCGGGGGGTGGACTCAAAACGGGGGTTGGAGGTAAAACCTGACTTTTCAAATGAGCGTGAACGCTGCGCGTGCTGCTCGTTCATTCCTGACAGAGTGTGCGCCGCTCTCGGTCGCGTTCATTGTATGAAAAGTGATTCGTTCAGTTCATTGTTCGGCGAAAATATGAACGAGTTCAGTGAACGTCGTTCACTGAACTCGTTCATGCACAACACTGTTCCCTCCTTTTATACGCGTAGTGGTAGGGTGGCCTCTGGGTTCTGATCGCCGCACTGTGTGGGCTTGAGAAACTGAACCATGCTCGCTCTGTGCTTGAACACAGCGGCTCGCTAACAGAGTTGGCAGGTTGTTTGGCATGTTACGTCCCGATTGCAATGAATGTGGAGCATTTTGTGATCACTTTTACCCCTTTTCCACCAAAAAAAGAACTGGTTCGGGACTGGTGCTGGTTCAAAGTTGGTTCGGAGTTGGTTTAACTTGCGAACCGCTTCAGAACCTATTTGTTTTTCCACTGACTAGGGCACCTAGGGACGTCGTTACGTCACGGTGTACGTCGCCATACGTCTTAGCTAGAAAGGCTTGCAAGTACAACATTACTTTGGGATTATCTCTAACTTGTGTACCAAGAAGGCTTTAAAAACAATTAAAATATGTAAGCCGTTTAATCTTTTCGTTTGATATGTAATCTTTTCTGATACGTTATGTACCCCTGTCTTGTGTCTTTTTTTCTTTCCATTTCCATTTTCTTATAGTGTTTTCAATAAAAAAAAATGACAAAAATATAAACGCTTGCGTTAACTTCAAGCATATCAATTACAAAGGCAGACTCCATCGTGTTTCTGCAGTTTCTCCTCGCTTTGTGATGGTCAGAACAGATGTTTAGAACACATCTAAATCCGCCCCAGCCCCCAACGTAAGCATGACGGGCCAGTGTTCAAAGGTAAGCTGATCGGATTTTGGTTATCGGATTGGATCAAATCTTGAAAATGGGTTGTTCAAAAGGGAAAGTAGGAATCTGAAATCAGATACAGTAGATCAGGGAATCCAATCCTAGTTTTAATCTGGATCAAACCTTCAGTTTGTGTTGTTCAAAACTTGTCAGTGGGATTTGGATAACTTTGATCCAAAAAAAACCCAAACAAAACAGGATTATCCTGATCCCAACGGGGTAGGATTTCAAGGTGGATTTCAGGAAGAAAATGTAATAAAACTTTAAAATTGGCCAAATAATACATTTGTATAATTTAGTGTATATACTTTTATTTATATTTTGCACTTGACTTGTGTAACCGTTGTAACAGTGATAAAGTAGACATAGGCTGACAATTAAGCTATTCAGTATAGTGAATTAAAAATAAAATAAAAATGATCTTGTCCCCATTTGTGTTTTGTCTCAAAATAAGAAACACTTACAGTGACCCCATGTTGGCTCTTCTACTTGTTCTTTACATAGCTGGTAGCCCACATTGTGATATGTTGTCCCATTTAGAGCACTGGTAATCTCACTGTCAGAAAAAAAGGTACGAAAGCTGTCACTGGGGCGGTACCTTTTCAAAAAGGTACACTTTTGTACCTAAAGGGTACAAAAGTGTACCATGAAGGTACCAATATGCACCCTTTAGATACAAAAGTGTACCATGAAGATACCAATATGCACCCTTTAGGTACAAAAGTGTACCTTTTGAAAAGGTACCGCCCCAGTGACAGCTTTCGTACCTTTTTTTCTGAGAAACTGTGTATCTGGATCAGGGTGATCCAGTCCAATTTTGCTTTGAAAAACCGGCATTAAAGTAAGACGGATTACCTGATCCTGGATAGGAAAAAATGGGATTTCCAAATCCGGATTATTTTGATTTGGAACCAATTTTCCTGGCCGAGAACTGGTTCTTTGGCTGTCGAAACACAAAGAACTGGTTCGCGCACAGGCACCGGCTCCGAACCGGCTCTCAAAATGCTTTGGTGGAAAAGGGGCTTTTGTGATGCGCGAGCGGCACCTTGGGCAAAGTGTTTATTTGATCGTGAGCATTTGTGAGCGGGGATGGGACTTATACAGTACTCATATGTCACGGCCCGATCACTTAGGACTTAGCGCTTTGTGACAACTTCGAGACGCGCGGGCAGCGTCTGGGGAGAGGTGTGTGTTAATAAGCATGAACGCTCGTGAGTGGGCAAGGGACTTAAATTCACATTCATATTCATATATGTGACTGTGTGACAGAGCGTGAGAGAGTAGGCATAGGCACGGGCTCGTGGGCACATTTCCTACATCTAACACTCAAGCGGCATTTGCCAGCTTTATGAGAGTGGGCTCCGTGAGTGACACGGGAAGTGTTGTACTTGTGTGTAGGGTTGAACACTGACATGTGGGAACTTTTTCTACACCTAAAATACGATTGGCGTGAGCCGGATAACCAGACATTTTACTCTTTATGAGATACCTCTGAAAATGCAGAGGTATGAGATACCTCTGAAACCTCTGCCACGAAAATGGCGGTTGTGTGCAGGCAAGTGGGTCATTTTATTGGCTCGTTGGCTGCTGTATGTACCACTGCAGTAGCCTGTTCGGGGACTGACAGGGAGAGGATATTTGACGGTGGTCCCTCAGTGGTGGGACTCAGCCGTTCTTTCCCTCCGAGGCCCCCATGGGGAAGGCGGCCTGTGACGGCTAGCCGAGCGCGTACTAGGGCGTCAGCCTTGTTGTCGCTGCGGGCTGGTCATGTGGGTGGCCTGCAGAGGAACTAGAGCATCGCGGCAGGAACAGGTCCATGGCCTGTGTAGTCTTCTGCACCTCAGAGAAGCGGTCGACGATCCTGTTCAACGCTGGGCCGAAGAGACCAGAGGGAGAGTGCGACGCGTTGAGAAATGTGGCGCGCTCAGGCTCCTTCATGTCAGCAAGCGTCAGTCAGAGGGTCTGGGCCTTTCTCATCCCACTCATGGAGGAGATCAGCCTGGAGGATCTGTAGTACAGCCATTGAGTGAAGGGCGGACGCGGCTTGTCCTGCTGCGACATAAGCGCGGCCGACAAAGGCGGATGTGGTCCCACAGGCTTTAGACGGGAGAGCAGACTTTGAGCGCCATCTCGCAAGCGCTACGTGTTCCTGGCCCAGACGGAGAACAGAGATCACATGGTAATATCATTGTAATATGTAATATGCTGTAACATCTCATTGTAATATGCTGATTTGATGTTCCATCTGGGATACTCTTTCACAGGTGAGAATGTGTTGGTTTCTGTTGTTATTTGTATTAACTCCATATGAAAGGTTTTTATTATACTTCTTTTAATGTTTTTTGCAATTACTATGGTAACTTTTTAATATTGTGTTAGCTGATGCATTTGTCTTGTTGTTTTGTGTTGGTTTAGCAAAATCATTCTTTTGCATATTGTGATATTCATAAATGCATCTAACTACGGTTAGAGACACTTAGTCAACTTGCCTCGAAAGTTCTCGGACTGGCTTTGACCGTTGGTGGACAGCTTACATATTGTGGTCCATAGAAACAGCTGCTAATGAGGAATCTTTGTACAATATATCTATGATTGAGCATACATTGGTTTTACACTCACTATTGCTGTGCATTGTGGTCGATAACGTTCAGAATGGTTTCGGAAACTACAAATGCCTGTCCCCTCAAATAGTCCCTATTTATACCCTATAGGGCGATTTCCTAGTTTCCTAAGCCCTTTTCACACAGAGATTCCGGAAAATGCGTGGATAATGTGACCCGGCATTTGTCCTGGGATTTTTTGATTTCGGTTCATTCACACTGCCAGTGATTTGCCAGGATCTGTGAGTGCGTTCACACACAAACCGTAAATATCCCGGAAAGACACATGACGTAAGGATGAGACGTGTAACGTACGCGTTGAAAACGTGTACACGCACATACAGCTCCACAAAGCTGGTGAACGATCTCAGATTCAGCGTGAATAGTGAGGAGCTCATGGTCTCTGCTTCGTTACAATTTGCTGACATTTGTTTGTCCTTTTTTTGTTGATGACGAACACAAACTTTCTTCTAAGAGCAACAGAGTTGCAAGTGTCATCACTATGACACACCCCTTAAGGCATTGGTCCTGGCTTTTGTTCACACAGCGCACGTTCCGGGACTGATTCCGGCAATGTTACTAGGTCCCCAACCCGGCATCGTAGCCGGTATCAATCCCGGGTCGTGTTTGCGATCACACAGAAGGCGTTCTGGCAATTTCCCGGCAATTTCCCAGGATCAACACGCTGTGTGAAAGGGGCTCTAGTGTGTGACCTAGTTTCCTATTGTTTGTTACCTATTGCAACCTATTGTGTCCACCTGCCCCTTATTAACTCACTTATTTAGTCTCTGTTTATATTTTCTATTTAGTTTAGTTTCTTTTCCATTCTTGGGTTTTAGGTTGTTCTATTGTTCTGGGTATATTTAAGTGTATGAATTACAAACTAACCATGGCAGAGTTGAAATTATGTAACTGCATACAGTAGGACTTGGTGGAAAAAGTTTAACATTCAGCCATTAAAATTCGATATCTCATGACCACTAAACTATTTATTTAAATGAATCTGTGGCAGTAAGTTGGTATATGAATAAGAGCTCTGTAATTTGTTTACATTCATTATTATTGTAATGTGCTTTGAGGTAATTAAACGCTGTCTCTTATGACACTTTTCTGAATCTGCTCTGTGTGTGACCTGTGCGTTCATGTGTTTTGAAGGAGTTGGGGCTTTGGAGACGCTCTGGGAAGGATCTAATAGCTTAGCTATTTAGCTTAAAGTTAAGATAAAGTCACTTTTCTTCTATAAAATGTCATTCAGGCATAGAACCGAAATAACATAATGACATTTTATTTTCTTTCAGTAAATATTTGAAGCCTTTGCTGATTAAACCCTGCATTTCACTACTTTCAGATATTTTTAGATAGCCCTTATAATGAACAAATAAAGATACAGATACTACCCATGGGAGCTTCCCTGTCCTCATTTGGTCTGTGTCTTTTTGCTAGAGCCACAAAACAGTAAACATGAGTTAATATGCTTTTTAATTAAGTACAGTAGTTGAGGAAGGAAGGGTGGAAGAAACTGCTGATGTTGTCTAAAGTTTCCACTTCAAGGGGAAACGGTATGCTTAGACTGAAATCATAGCATGTACTTCAAAGATTTTACTTGTAACCAGGCTTTAATGAAGCAGTTATTGAATATGTTTCATAAGTTAAGGACAGGGTCAAGTGCAGGCTGATCAAGTCCTACCACACCCAGGGCCAGATTATGGCACCATGAGGCCCCTTGACACGTCTTAGGAGGTTGGCCCTATAGACCCATTATTATATTATTTTAAGTGACAAGCAATTTGCCTTCTCCACCTTCTCCATGAATGTTATTAAAGTATTTCAGAGTTGATATATCGTTAAAAAATCAGAATTCACAAAAGTGCCAAGCTCATGCTGAGGGGCCAAAAACACATCTGTAATCATTTCTGGACTAGACTTTATGCATTAGGACATTATATTGCTGAAACTGGGAAATAGCAACCCCCAAACTTGATAGTGAACAAACATCTCCAGTATTATTTGCATTATTTGGTGTTTATTTTAGATAAAATTTCCTGTATTGGAATGAAGGGGCCTATTCTGCACCATGGAACAGTCCCAAATCATTTTTCCTCCTCCACCAAACTTTACAGTTGGCATATGCATTTAGCCAAGTGTTGTCAGACTTCCAGATATTGTGTAATGACGTGTAAATCGTGATCACCCTAGAGAGGGCGTCTTTGTGATCTCAGGATTTTGTGCAGCTTTACGCCCTTTGAAACCTGTTTATTGGTTCCAGAAGTCATTTGGTGCTCTGTAGTGAGTGCTGAAATTGAGAATAGATGATGTTTACATGCTGAGCAGTTGTTGCATTTATACATCCACAGTAACAGTACTAACAACAACTAGTGGACCTTTTCCAATAACAAACTTGGAAATGGCACTCTCAGCCATTGTTAATTCATTAAAAAAATAGTTATAAGAAATCCATAGTATGTAATAGTATGCACATTTAAAAAATATTTTAGTATAGCAAAAATATAGCCTGCACATTTAAAAATATTTGGGCATGGGCATGGGCAAGACATGGGCAAGACGGCTCGCTTGCCTATTGCCTGTCCTGTGGCAACTGCAGCAGCCTGTCGAGAGAGACCCTTGGTAACGTCAGATTCAATGGGGTCGATTCATACCCACTACGTCACCTCCCGCCAAAGCAGGCGTGGCCTGCATGGGCCTATAAATAATCTGTTTTTTTAATCACTGAAGCAAACCAGAGCGTGTTTCAGACACGGCAAAGATACACAGTACTCATTCCCTCTTCTAGAGAGCACCGACGTTACATTAGTAACCAAGTATGTTCTCTTGCGAGAGGTTCTCTCGTTATCTTACACTAGGGGAACACAGTGTAAAACGCCATGCATGCTAGGATCTAACATCAAAGTCCTAAGGGCACGTGCCCAGGGCTCATAAAGTGCATAATCATCAGGGACTCACAAAGAGTCTTAGAGAGGCTAAAAGCAGATTTCCCAATATGTTAGCATCCTAAGGGAGCTAATCACATCAACAGTGTTCCACACAGTCAAGGTGAAAATGTTTGGCCTGAATTGGGTAACGGTATGGGTCTTACTTTTGCCCATGGAGTTATTTTATCAATCAGTGAGCAGTGCTCAAGCGGTTGTAGTATTCTGAGCCAAAGCAAGCAGGCAGACAATACTGATTTTCTGACCGAAGGTAGTTTAGCCTGTGAGGCGGGAACCTCTAGGTTATAAAACCTTATAAATGTTGACGGGGAGGCCCAGCAGATATCCTGCAAGGTAATCCCGCTAGACCAAGCCCACGACGAGTCCATGCCTCTTGTTGAGTGCGCTCCAACGCCTAAAGGACACTTCAAGCCTTTAGACGTGTATGCCAGCGCTATGGCATCAACTATCTATCTGTATAGGCTCTATTTTGATGCGGCTATTCCCTTAGCACGTCCGCTGAACAAAATGAAGAGCTGCTCAGTCTGTCTGAAAACAGACGAGCGAGACACATAAGCTCTTAATGCCCTGACTGGGCAAAGGAAGCTCACATCCTTTTGTTCATTGTAAACTAGCAGGGCAGACAGGGAAATAACTTGAGCCCTAAACGTTGTGCGTTAAGCCCCAATGGCCTGTGCAGCAGATTTCGCGCTGCGCCGCCAGGTCCATAGCGCTCCTCTAATCTGGCACACTGATAGCTTCCGGTCCTTCCTCATCCAGTTTTCGGAGAAGGTCAGTTTGAAAGATCTGCAGTACAGCCATCGTGCAAGTACAAGTGCTGGCTGTGCATAGCGGAATTAGTGTGGCAAACTTTAGAAGGTAGCGCCGTCTTAGCTCACCATTCAGCAGAGGGCAGGCAAAGATGTTTTTTACGGCGCGACACTATAGCCAGCGGAAGTGCAGACTTGGAGAAAAATGCTAGACAAGTCCTTAGAGTCACCAAGGGGCTCTCTCGATAGGCTGCTGCAGTTGCCGCAGGACAGCCAATAGGCACGCGAGCCGTCTTGCCTATGCCTGCATGCTGCCACAACATGTTCTACATGAATTCAAAATTAAGGATAATTGTTGGCTTCAATATCTCATGAAAAAGAGGTTTTCCCCTAGCGTAAGATATTACGCAGTACAAGAGAACCTCTCGTGCGAGAACTAAAAAAGAGATAAAGGCTCTTTTTGGAAAACTGCTTATTTTAATATTTCTGGTCTTATGCATGACTCACATTTTAATATTTTTTTTATTTTATTTTATGTGAATGCATGCTTAGGGATTTTGTAGTTGTTTTTTGTTTATTTATCTGGTGAGACTTGATCTTGCCAAGGGCAACGTGACGTCAGGACAGTCACTGCCCAAATTATTTCACTTTGTGTTGAATGTGTTGAATGAATCCGGAAAGTCACTCTCAGCGCTCCAATGAATCTGTTTAAGTGTGAGGGTCATAATCAGTCTAAAGCTAAAACGAGTCACGTCTCATCATTTTATCACTCCCACTATCCCACCTCCAGTGTTTCATCCTTCATCCTTCAATCACCAAAAACCCAAAATGACCAACACAATCACTGCGCCGGTATTCAGAAGTCAATGGCGGCATGTAATGGAATGACACATCTCTTTATCTCACTGTTTTTTAATGTTTACATAATCATCATTTTACAATGGCTTGTCGTATAGTAGCCTGGGGCCTGTGCGCGCATTTAACACAGTCTCATCCCAAGAAGTCATATAACTGACGTCTTGGGATGTCTTTTGACCATACGTCAACATCCGCCTTTTAAGGGTACCCTTAAACGTTGGTTACATGACGATCCCGGGCCGTCATACAACTGATGCTTTACCTTTAACGTCGGTTAGGTGACGGGGTAGGTTTAGGTCTGGGGTAGGGTTAGGATCCGATAACGTCATCTAACCGACGTTTAAGGGTACCCTAAAAAGGCGGATGTTGACGTATGGTCACAAGACGTCCCAAGACGTCAGTTATATGACGTCTTGGGATGAGACTAAGTTGGAGCATTAGGATCTGAATGAGTCTCACAATAAGCGGCAGCTTGCAAAAAGGAACCTGTCTGTCAATCATGCTGAGCTGAAGATTTTTACTGTCTCTTCAGAGTGCCCAGGATAAAAGAGTGGAAGATCATGATGAATGAGAGGCAAGTTAATCGAATTGAATCATTCTGGAAATCTGAAATGGCAATTGTGAAGCCAATCCATGTTGCTTAATTATAGGTCACTCAAAATAAAAAATTACCCTTTGCACTAGCCTCTCACTAGTCCTTTCTAAAGGATGTAGTATTTAAAGATGAAAGACAAAATTATCTGTTTGGAGCTTTTTCAACTCATCTTTCTCTAAATTGAGTCTTTGCGAGAGAGCCCAGGGAAATTGCCGCAAGAAATACAAAATAGGCAATTGATGAGTGTGATGGCCACAGCATTTACTTGTCACAGTTAATTACCTGCAATTAAAGACATTGTCCTTGGATCACTCCTAGATGTTTGTTCAGATGCCATAAATAACGTTACATCCTAACTGCAGTTACTAAGGATTTTCTCCCACCCAATAGGTTTATAAACTTGGTTGCTGTAAATGGATCTCCAGGGACCCATTAAGCTCACTTTAGTTGAGAGCTACAGCAACACACATTGCTACTTGAATTATTCAGCATGTCAGGTTGGTCGAAGTTAATTTAATCAGGTCACAGGTTCTGACTCCAAACTCATCCAACAGATGTGCGAACCTTGTTGTATAAGTAATGATTGAGTGCCTTTCGGACGAGTTGAGTAAATAACAAATAAACACTCGATTGCGCTGCAAAACCTATTGAGCTCACTGCAGAGGCAGTATTTTAAGGTGAATGTGTAATGTGTCAATTACTGTATGCTTCTTCCCAAGATGCCTTGATTTTTTGCCAACTCCAAAGCAGCATCATAAGTATCCTCAAAAGGGAAGGCAATCCAAGAATGAATTACGACAAGCTCAATGGAAAATAAATCCTTGAAGGTGGCAATTAAAAATGGCTTATTTTACCCAATATTTGAGTGTGCCAAAGAGTGATTTAAAAATAAACCTTTCTGCTAAACAAACTGCTTACCGGGCTTCAGCAAGTATTCAAATATTGCTTTTAAACTGCTAATACTTTTTCATTATGGCATTGAGTTGTTATTATTGTCTAGCATGCTCTGGTTGGAAAACATGCTTTGCCAGCACAACCTAATATTTAATATTGATAAACATGCATACTTGAAAAGCTTTTAACCTTACTAACCATGTGCATTCATCTCTTTATGATTAATGTATGGATGTGCATTCTTGTAAAAGAAGGATTTTAGACATCTGTAGCTGTAAACAAATGATGCATCATGATGCGAGATGCAAGTGCAACTGCCAAACACAATGTTCTAGTGAATATTTATGTAGAAATACTATGGAAAAGCAGCTCAGTGGAATTCAACTTTTCTTCTGTTCCACAGAAGTCGTTATATCGGTTTAGATCAAGGGGGAGTAAATGCTGATTTATTTTTGGCTGAGCAAACTTGCTTATATAGTGTATAGCCCTATTACATTTTTCCACCTAAATAAGCTTTTCTAAGAGTGCATTTAAGACAACACCTTTTTCAACATCGCCAACTACTGGCCTGGCATGCATAATACAGTGATTTTAGGCATCTTAACGTATCCGAGCTAATGAGGATCGTTTCGGCAACTTTGTCATCTGTACACAAAACTTTTCAAAAATGCGAAGGAAAGACTGTCTTTTTAATTTTTAGTACACCATTTTTTTGTGTAAACATACCCTAAATCTAACCGATTTTGTTTTTACTGTAGCTATTGCTCCAAAGAATGATCAGGACTTGAAGCTTGAAGATTTTTTTTTTTTTTTTTCCCAGGGAGCACATGTGCTACTGAGTTGAAAAATGCAGGAGTGTTTTAAATAACTTTAGGTTTTCCTTTATTAAGGAAAAATTTTTCCTTATTAAGGAAAATGAGACATTTACCAAAATAATAAAAAAATAATAATAAAAAAAATTGATTAGAATGCAATTGGTTTTGGAAAAATTCTGCTTCATTGTACTGCTTAATTATACATTGGCCTGCTTATTACCGTTTTATATTTATGCTCGTGGTCTTTTCTTCCTTTGACTAAGCAGCCCAGACAGAAGCTACAAGAGTCTACTTTAAATTAAATGCCAAAGTTTATTCTGTAAACTAAACAGAGAAAAAACTTTGTGTCACTTTGTGGCTGTGATGAATTGCAATGCACATGGAACAAAAACAGTCTTTAATATTAAATTAAAAAATGAAAAACACGAGAGATTACCTGGAATAAAGCATAACTACCACACAAAGACAAAACCGAACAAAAAAACTGGGGAAACTAAGGACTTAAACACAAAGGGAGACATAATGCTGGACAGGTAAATGTAATTAGTAACTAAGGGACCTAACTTGGGATTAATCAAGACTAAACTGAACTGTGACAAACACATGGGAACAAAAATGCAACTAAATTAAGCACAATCCTGACATTATGCAATACGGGACTTTTAATTTAAATAAACTCGGACTCTTATTTTGAAATCTATGCTTTACTATTGCCGGCTCATTAAAAAAAGATGAGGGAGATAAAATATGCTCTCACAACCATCTATCACTTATTACAATATAAACACTATAAAGTAAATATTGTCATAATTCATCAACAGTTGATCATTAGCAATCTATTGACTTAAATGCATGGTATTCATTGATTATGAACAGCTCAGAAACCGTGAGGCGCTGTAGCCGAGTGGCAATCGGGAGAGTCGGGAGTTTTTTCCGGTGGGCCGGTAGTGTTTCGAGGCCGCGATGGCCGGTCTGATAAATATATTTATTGCAAGTTCGCCATGCGCACTTGGGGCCCAAGCGAGGGGAAGAAAGCGAGGGGAATTTAAAAAATATATATTTTCTATATTCTATATCATATATTTGCACTAAGTGCCTGTCTTTATAGCAAAAAGACACCCCTTACGCAATAGCTACAGTGGCGTAGGCCGTAGGGTTTGAGGTGCTTGCGAGTTCGAATCCGCCTTTTGCCGAACTCTCTTTTCTCCCTTTTCCCAACACATACGTAAAGATGTAAAATGTATAACCTAACATAAAGGTCTCTAGCGTTGTATTTTGCCAAAGAACTAAAATTGAAACCATGATATGGCTTTGTGCCTTTATAAAACGCCACAAGACTTTAAGAATATAGCATCCTGTTTGTGCTGTGTAATTACTTTGCTCACGCAATCATCATGGTCATCTGGTGTTTTCTCCTACTTAAAACCGCAAGGGTTTATTTCTTGCAAGTGAAGAAATTAGGAAAAAAAGTATTTTAATTTTCCTATATTATAGTGTAATATAGGCTAAACTTTTGAAATACCAATTTTCAGTTATATAATACATTTATAGGCCAAATGGATTTTACATCATAGGAATAATTATATAAATCATCATTACATTATTATAATAATTGTTTGGCATCCTAAAACACCATTGATAATGTAATGCAGACTGAGACTCTCATAACTAAAAAAAGATGTTTGAGCCCTATTTTATTGTCCTGGTACAAATCAATGTTTTTTCTTTGTTCAACGAGCAGTTCATGGCTTGAAGCTCTTAATTTTGATCTCTTAAAGAGCACGAGATTGATGCATTAAAATGTACAAAATGTTCTTGCGGGGAAGCATGCCCCCGAACCCCCCTAGAGACACAGAGTCCACCCAAAATAGTTTTACAAATTCATATGGGAAAGAACGACCATTTATGAACTTTACTCCAGCATAGTACAACAAAGTTCCTTTTAAATCAGTAAAACTGTAAATGCTATTTTGAATTCCTGCCGGCGACGAGGGCCGGTGGTCTACAAAATTTCCCGGTAGATTTTTTGGTCCCACTCCACCCCTGGTGAGACGCATCAGTGCCACGTTTCTACTTTGATACACGCAGCACTCATTTTATTCAATGAAATCAGCCTTTTGAAGTTTAATAATCAATATCGCAATTTCTTCTTTTTTTAATCCCAAAATTAAGTCCGCTTACAATAGTAATCAAAATGTTTGTAATACCATTTTATATATTTATGACTGATTCTTCTTCTTTTTTTTTTCAATGTGGGTGAAATTTGCCTTGATATACAGCGTGGGAGGCAAACACACCATACCATTTTCTTTGGGGGCTAATTTTAATTTAATTTATGTGACATTAGTGACTGAGTTTGTGGAATTTGTATTTCTGCAGAAGAAAATGGCTTGAGAAACCACTTTGATAAATACAGCATGCAACACAAATACCTGCTGTGCTGCACTCAGGCAAGACCTCGGCATAGCTAGGTGACAAAAATCGCAGAGTTTCTCCCTAGTGGTTCTGTCAGCATGTGCTGAAATGAATGTTCATGGAAATAAAGGGTAGTCAACACATTCCAAGTGTCCATTTGGCTTAAGAGGAAAACAACTGGAAGTTGAGGTGGCTCTCTGCAGGGAATTGCACTTGGTCTATTTCAGTGAGATTTAAGGCTGGATTTACTAGCCTTACTGTGCCTGTTCTAATAAAGCTTTGAAACTACACTGAGACTGGCAGCCCTGTTTTATTGGACCTTTACTGAACAAAGGCTAATGTATCTTTTCTCCAGTGGAAAAAAAAAATGAATATTATTTATTTATTTTTCTTAAACCATTTTTTTCTTCACAGCATAAATGTGCAAGGCTGTAAGGCATATGTGCATCATATTTCCCTTATTTTATGTTTCTAAGCTTTCTTTGTCCCTTTTCCATTTGACAGCTTAATCGCTTCACCTGGTCTATGTATTTGTTTGTGCCAAAGTTTTAAATCTCTTTAAATTACTTCTGTTACTTCTTCAATCCCTGCACAATCAGTTTTTTGTTGTATAGCTAATGTAGTAACAGTTGTAAAAGTTGTCTTATAAGTTGAACATCTTCAATGTTCCAATGCAAATTTTACTAATAATAATAACATTCACAGGTACAGAGAAGACGGTCATAAGGTACACAAACACTTGATACAAAGTCTAAAAACTGACCAAGACTGGCTTAACTAAAAAGAACTAAATACAAACACAGATTAACAGACACCAGGTGACATAGATGAACACTGATTGACAGAACACAGGTGATGCAGATGAGTAGGAGGTGCAGCCAGGTGTGGGCCAAGGAGAATGTTGGGAACTGTAGTGCTGACTGAAGTGAAGATCAGGCTGTTCAGGCCAACCCGGTCTCATCCCAAGACATCATATAACTGACGTTTTGGGACGTCTTTTGACCATACGTCAATATTCGCCTAGGGCCCCCTTAAACGTTGGTAGATGAGGTTATGGGATCTTAAGTTTACCCCAGACCTAAACCTAACCCTAAACCTAACCCGTCACCTAACTGACGTTAAAGGTAAAGCGTCAGTTGTATGACGGCCCGGGATCGCCATCTACCAACGTTTAAGGGGGCCCTAAAAAGGCGGATATTGACGTATGGTCAAAAGACGTCCCAAGACGTCAGTTATATGACTTTTTGGGATGAGACTGTGTTATTCAGGCATGGCTTGAGGATCAGGCTGGTCAGGCAGGAGGTGAGGAAGCTCAGGCGGTGTGGCTGGTGAAGGTGGCTCAGGCAAGATGGTTGGTGATGGTGTTTGTGTTTGAGTGGCGATGTCATCATCAGCCTCACCCACGGTGAAGGCTGAACCACTCAACCACAGCACATGATCCAGGTACTGAGCGAGTGTACCTGGGATCGCTGCTGCTGGAGCTTGCTGGTAAAAGAAATCACCCCACACCAAAAGATAGTCTTCAAGGTGTCCTTTCAGTCTTTCAGTGTTGTGTTTTGTCGTCTTAATCTGTTTATAACGTTAGTAACTGTATAAGTAGTCTTCCTTTATTAAATTCATTATATTCATTGATTCTGTCTCTTGCTCATATACAAGTCCCTTTAATGTCAGCGCAGTCTCATCCCAAGACGACATACAACTGACGCTTTTGGCCATACGTCAACATCCGCCGTTTTTACCCATAAACGTCGGATAGATGACATTGTCTAATCCTATTCCCAGACCTAAACCTACCCCGTCACCTAACTGACGTTAAAGGTAAAGCGTCAGTTGGATGACGCCCCAGGATCGTCACCTAACTGGCGTTAAAGGGTACCCTAAAACGGCAGATGTTGACGCGTAGTTGACAAAGCGTCAGTTGTGTGACGTCTTGGGATGAGACTGTGTTATTAATGTACAATCCAAAGCCACGTGCTTTAATAGTATAAAAGTACTGTAACTAGCAGGCTATCTTTGTAAAACAGGAAAATTGCATCCATGGCCAGAAATAGCCTTTCCTTCCTCTGGAATGATTTCTGTGTGAGAACTGATAAAGAGTGCATGATCATCTTGCTTGACAAACAGATCATCAGATCACAAATTAATTCCGGCAAGCTTTCACGTGCTGGAGAAGGCCTGGGGACCCGCTGGGTACGGTGCTTTTCATGGTGCGGTCACCATGGCAATAGTTTGCAATGATGGAAACCGCCGTCAGTGAGCGCGAGAGCTGCATGATCCTTACCCAGGCAGGTACGGCGACTGAAGGCGGCGAGATGAAGGCCAGTGGCTTCAGATGGAAAGGCTTGTCCCGCAGAAAGCTTTTTCTCAAACGGCGCGGCTTCTTCACTCTGGATCCAGCGATGCGTGAGCTTTGCTGAAGAGATGAAAAATCTGATTATATCAGCCCATCTAACTATATTTATAGGCCCATGCCACGCCCGGTTTGGCAGGAGGGTGACCCATTGGGTCTGGCGCCTCGCCTTAAGGATAATTAATTAAGGATCATTTTTGTCTTCAATACCTAAGAGGTTTTCCCCTAGCGAAAGATATTATGCAGCACGAGAGAACCTCTCGTAAGAGATCTTAAATTACATCCAGTTTATTAGCAGCACTGTGCACGGGCGTGAATCCCGCAATATCCACCTTTGATCTCAGAGGTGTCTGATCCACTGCGAGAAGAGAGAGCTGTCCGGCTTGCCTACACTTTTTTCACTCCTCCTCTTCACTGCAGCAGCCTACTACATGTCAGGCGAGGCAAGGCACATCTCAAACAAGCATATTGACTTGCTATGGCTTGGCACAGATGCTCTACCAATCACAGAGCTGAAACCGTTTTGAGGAAAAATCCTAGTATGGAGAAACAACACATACTGAATAGACAGATTCGATGGGTTTATTTCCTCAAGAAGATTTAGAAGTTTATTTTCAAATTATAAATTCCTATAAAATAACATTAGATTTTTTTTTTTTTTTTTTTTTTTACAATAGTTTAGGGTCTCTCTGATAATTCCTCTCTGGTTGTATCATATTTGTTCTTCTGTTTGTAATTTGCATATTATTATAAATATTGTTCTTAGTTTAACAAAAATAAAGTATGACATAAGTAATCATGGATACATTATTTTCAGATTTTAAATATATTTATGACACAGTTATGTTCATTTTTTTAGTTGTTTCATTAGTCACACATGTTCCTTTGTTTGAGTTTCCCACCACCCATTAATTTCCATGGACACTATATTTTAATCTCAGCTGTTTGTCATGTAGTTCATCAACATGTGAATTTAAGTTTTACACCTTCACTCAGTGTTTGTCCGATGTGGTGTATGTTCGTATCCGTGTAAGTTGTGTTTTTTCTAAGCCTTCTATGGATTACCTTTTGGATTTTTATTAAACTCTGTTTTGAATCATCATTTTCTGTTTCTTCATCATCTACCCGCAACTTGCTGACAATTGGCTTTATGCACAGCTGCACTACTTCCTGAACTTAAGCCAGCTCCTTGTTTCCTGTCTGCCATTATTGGCCAAACTTGATTAATTCAGGTGTGTTTGATTATTGTTGCCGTGACTACTGAGGTCAAGCACACCTGAATTAATCAATTTGTCCAATAATGGCAGACAGGAAACAAGGAGCTGGCAGAAGTTCAGGAAGTAGTGCAGCTGTGCATAAAGCCAATTTAAATATAATTTACATTTATTTTATACAGTAAATGCATCAGTGTATCGAATAACTTTCATATCACATAACCTATCACATTTTTCTTCAAATTTTTGCAGCCCTATTAACAATATTGATTATTAAAAAAAAATATTTTAATTCTAAAACAAAACAATCCTCAATAATACCTAAAAATACATTCTGCTCAGTATTCTGTAATGGTCCGTTTGAGCAGGCACAGACACACGTTCACGCTATTACCTCAGGCGTATTGCTAAACCAGAGTTTCATCTGTCATTTTATCCTCAGCATCACAATAAGCAAAATTGTGTTGTTTTGCTTTATAAAGTGGAAGCCAGATGTTATCTCTTTAGTAAGCATATTAAGGTAGGACCAGGAAATTAGCTTTTCCAGCACTATTGATGCAATTTGGCAGTCCGAAATTGTTAGCAATGCAATTCAGAAGCAATTTGCGAGAGGACTTATTAGCTCAATGAAGCTGAAGAGGCCATCATCATGTAGGAGAGAAAGACAACAACATTGGTGTTTGCTTTCAAATAAACCAAATTAAAGCAGAAAGATTGCAAGCAAGATGTTAACTGCTTATGTGAGGATAAATGGTAAGACCTCAGGGTGGGAACTTACAATCGTACTCGGGGAAAGCCAGAGAATAAACGTGCGTGTGGGTTTACTCTATTATCGAGCACCTAATGACGACCAGTAGCTCTAATCAGTGCTTCTATGTCTCTGCATAACTCTCAGCAAGGGTAGATTAATCAAACCGTGTCAACATGCGTGTATCTGAGACAGCTTTACCCCCACACTCCTCTGTCTATATGAAAGCAATAGCTAACTCAAAGACAAAGTCCTTAAAGCCATGTTGATGCTGTGTAGACTGCATCAAGATCTGCTGTCGGATTGAAAGAGCACCGACAGCAGTACCACCTCCAAATTAAGTGCTATGTAAACAACACTTCTAATAAACTCCTCAACAAATATACTCAATTTGTTTACCTCACTATAAGAACAAATAGCTTAGAAAAAATAGTTTCCCACAAAGAGGAAACAAAGGTGTTTTGTTTTTTTATTTATACATCGACATGCTAAGTATCAAAAAGCACCAGGCTATAAAACACTAGAAAGGATTCACTTTGACTTTTTGTTTGATTGTGTTTCGCTTAGAACTTTCTCCTGGTTTGTATCACTTAAATCTGTTTTGTGTTTTTCAACAGTAAAACACTATTGCCTGCAACTTTAGACATTCATAGGTTGAATTTTTCCTGAATAGTGTGAAAAGTTGCGCTGCCATCAAGGAAGGCATGTTTGTGCTTATTTTATTTTATTTTTTTACCATATTTGATGTGTCTACTTGATTAATCCAAAATTTCAGCTGTTCATCATATGTTGCAATTGTATTGCACCAGAAGACTTGGGTAAAATTGCTTGATTAATGTGAATTTTTTATGAACTTTTTGAAGCATCAAAGTTTGTTGTGTTTCAAAGTTCAATTGTGTTTCGAAGATGACGGATTTAGAACAACGTGAGGGTTAGTAAATGATGACAGAATTTTCATATAACTAGTTATCATCATCCCAAGTTGGGAAAGTGAGCAGTAATTTAAAGTTATTTTAAAGGGATGTTTGTGTATGTGATGCTGGTGATCCAGAGCTACCTGTGCCTCTGGAATATCCCAATATCAGCAAGGTCACGTACAATGTTTTATGAGCCAATATTTGCAGAGTAGTGATACGCATCAAATTCCCCACCAAACCAGACAGGACATTCAAGCAGCAGAGCATGATTTTCACAATGTTATCAGTTTCCTTCCTGTATGTTTTGATTGCTGCAAGTTGGGGATCTTGAGGATCTTGAGGGTGACAAGACAAGTGTATTATATAACCTGTCTGGGCTCTTGTCTGAGCACACTGCCTTGTATTAGCAAAGGCTTTTCTGTTGTGTTTTGATACAGGACTGTAAATTGGCAGCAGTTCTTTTAATATTCTGTCCTGGCAGAATTTTTGGAGAACGATAGCCTATTTCACATTCTCCCATTAACAATGTTAATATGTCTCTCAAGCCCTGCAAGTGTTATTATCCTCTCAGACTGCAGTGTTCTCTTTCCTTTCAGTTCCAGTTTAGAGAAGCGGGTTTTGTGTGTCTGCCCTTGTAAATGCTAGGGGACGCCATCCACACAGATCTTAGTCTTGGCTTGATGACGTTATTGACTTACACACATACAGACACACATATAAACAAACCCACACACCTATACTGGCTGGAAGCTGGTTGGCATTCTCTTAACTCTTTCCCTAACCCTAACCTTTCATAGGCCCTACCTATTATGAAACGGCGCGTCTGTCACAACTCCACTGAAATCTCCATGATAAGCAAGCGTTCACACAATATAAACGTATTACATATGAAAAATATCGATTTTGTATAAAACTACCACACCATTGATGTGAACTTAGCTATACATGCCAGTTATGTCAGAGGGAGCTATTTCAGGCCCTGTAGAGATTTAGTGAAATACCCAAACTTTTTTTATTTTGCTACTTTGCCATTTTGAATTTACACATTTATAATATATGTGTTATTGCTACTATTTGTGTTATTGACCTTAGAGTAATTAAAAAAAAAGACTATTGTGATTATTATTATTTATTATTATTAATAAGATTATTGTGGGAGTATTTTTGTATTTTCAAAATACTAATTACTTGTCTTTTTATTTAAACACATTTTTCACATCAGTAGTTTGTATTTTATTTAAATACATTTCATGAGCCAGTATTTTTTTATTTTGCAACAAAATAGTTTTTGATGTATTTGTGCCCACCTCTGAGCCTCGCACTCAGAAGATAGAAAAAGAGACTAACAAGAGCATGAAAGCATAATAAAAAAACACAACACTGTCAAGGCTTAGGCCATAACAATCAGTCCAGGAAACATCCACAAGGAGCAAAGGAATGAATGAGACTAAATACTGTAGCAGACAAAAATCAAATGAAAAACTAAACAGTGCGAGCGAGGCTACACATTAGAAAATGAAGTTGGTAACACTTTACAATAAGGTTAATTTATTAA
The DNA here is from genome assembly GCF_988280905.1 of Pimephales promelas. Taxonomy (NCBI): domain Eukaryota; kingdom Metazoa; phylum Chordata; class Actinopteri; order Cypriniformes; family Leuciscidae; genus Pimephales; species Pimephales promelas. Next base: position 14,090,104 of record NC_142782.1, on the reverse strand, counting down.
ACATTAGTTAATGTATTAACTAACATGAACTAACCATGAGCAGTACATTTGTTACTGTTTTTGTTAATCTTTGTTAATGTTAGTTAATACAAATCCAGCTGTTCATTGTTTGTTCATGTTAGTTCACAGTGCATTAACTAATGTTAACAAGATTTTAATAAAGTATTAGTAAATGTTGAAATTAACATAAACAATGATTAACAAATACTGTAGAAGTATTGTTCATTCTTAGTTAATGTTAACTAATGTAGTTCAACTAATGAACCGAATTGTAAAGTGTTACCATGGAGTTGTATCTTATTCAGCTGATGTTCAACATGTATCCTTGCTCAATGAAGAATGAGACAACACAGTGAGCCCAACAGGCAGTTGAAATTTAGGGCAGTGACGTGTAGGCTACATGTCGTCCAGTGGTTGTCCAGACACCATTGTAACAACCTTAAGCAATGGCCCTCTGAACGGTGGTCAACATTGTGACGATGCTAAAACAACCTTCACCACTCAACGTAGTTGTAGCAACTAAACCTTTTGGCCATGTTGTTAAAACGTTGTTAGAATGTTGGTTATGTTGTGCCAACGTTCTGTGTTTGCTGGGATGTGAGTTTGTTTGTCTCACCCAGGGTGGATGAATAATTGTTTAACACTTAATCCAGAAATTCACCCTAAGCACCAAGCTGTCAATTTAATCTAGGAGTGCCTGCATGGAAAAACATACATATGCATATACACACACATAAAGTCTTATACAAACCCTCAAAGCATGAGTAAATATGCAAGTACGCACACAAATATCTTTTCTTTTCTCTGGCTCACTCTTGCATTCTCTCCCAGTATCTTGACTCACATTCTGAGCTTTTTCCAGTGACAGTACTCTAGGTCAGTTTTGAGGCAGCTGGGAAATGCAATATAGACATGAAGCCGAGTGTATTAGAAAGTTACAGAAGCTCATTTCCGTCAGAGCTTTGTGTGAATGTTTGAGATGAAATGCTCCGAGAACTTATTAAGATTAGGTGAATATGTTAGTGAAGGTGTGTGTGCACACACAGGTTTTCTTTTCTTTTTGATTCTCTCTGAATAAGGATATATTGGATTGTTCCAGTGTTTGCACAAAGAGGTATTTGGAGATGATGTTTAATAACTTTATTAAGATCTTCATGCAAATATGAGGATAAATCATAATGCATTATATATAAAAAGAGTGTTATTATCGATCATTTATGTTCTTTTATTCAGCCTCTCCTCACATCTAAAAAAACAGGGAAATAAATAAATTCTGAAATCATAAATCATTTTAAGGAGATGATGATAGATAGATAGATAGATAGATAGATAGATAGATAGATAGATAGATAGATAGATAGATAGATAGATAGATAGATAGATAGATAGATAGATAGTAAATAAGAGTAAAAACATCAATTAAAACTGCTGTTGCATTTTTACTCCTTAAGATATTTAAAAATTTTGCATTTCATAACTGTTTTAAGCGATTGAGTTTAACTGTACAAAACAAAACATTGAAAAGCCTACAACAAATTAAGCTTTATCTTTAATCAAGAGTTATTTCACCTGACTTTCAAAAATAACCACTTTGTGAAATATTAACTGGAGTATGAAACTAGCCCTGGTCATTCCTAATCAAAATAAGACATCATTGTTTGCACTGCAGCACATTATATTCAAGTGTTCACCTATTGCATTGTGCCTGTTAATATCGTTGTCATGTAATGAAAATCTAGATGAAGCTCACCATGTGTTTTAGAAGAACTGACACAGACTCGCTATTTCAGAGCACTGTAGGTTGCTTATACGTTCCCTGTTTATTTGTTTGCAAAGTTTTCTGATGAAATTTGATGAAATCCCTTGTTGCCGTTTTAAATGAGTTCCTAATTCCAGAGCACTTGAAAGTTTGCCTTATTTTCATGCCGTGAATATGTGATCGTTTGGGAATACGTGAATGTTTTGCAGCTGGGTAGCAGCTCTTGTTTGTTCTTAGCAGTAAGTGTGAATGTGTACGTTCCTCCAGCTGTGATTTCTGGTGAGAATGTCGACGTAGCGTTGCGGATAGATGAAAGCGCCCGGTGTGCGTATCCTTTGGCCTGCATTGTTCGTAAAAGTAGATTTGGGTTTGATGCGCCAGTGTGAAGCCTCGAGCTAATTCCTGTTAGGGGAGAAGAGCACAAAGCGTCGAGCTCGGTTGTCAACGCGATATTCCCTTCAGCTATAGTGATATTTTCAGTTGTTCCTTCTCTCTCTCCATTACTCTTTCAAATATGTGCCCTGTCTTCAAAAATACCTTCTCTTGTCCATCTGACTTAGAATTCTCTCTGAAAACATGACTGCTGGCCCTGTCTTTCATCTGGTTTCGATCCTACACACTTTCCTTTAGTTGGTGCTGAGTTTTGCCCTGGAATGTAAATGCTTCTATTAAAAGAGCAGTAGTATGGTAATATGATTGACTAGCAATTTCTGAGTGAAATTCATTTCTACACCATTTTTGGTACAGATTTGGTACATTTTAGGCATTTTGTATGACTGCTAACTAAAAAAAAATTAAAAAATTAAAAAACACAAAAATCTCAAGTCAAGTCTTGGTGGAGTGGTTTAAGGTTTCACACTTGTAGTTCAGTTCTCTTTGGCTGCATTTACACTGCAGGTCTTGATTAGTGTTCGAACTATACCGTGTCCTTTGGGGGAGCCCAATTTTTTCCAAAGGGGTGGGGAAGGGGGCGGGGGGCTGGGTTTCGGTGTTCGTGCACTTGCCCGTGCAGAGGATTTAAGCGCCTTTCAGACAGAATGGGGAATGCGCGGCGCTATGAAACCCATTAATTTCAAGGACTTCTAAAGATACATAACAGCTACAAGTGTATGCAAGTCTATGCAAGCACTATATACAGGATTCACCGTATTGACACAAATTGATAAGTCAAACAGCAAACAGCCATCCACAAAAAGTCTATAAATAGGCTGTCTTTGAGTTCACTTGAACAAGGTTTAAATTACTCGTCGGCTACAGAAGAATAGTTCCTCCGTTCAATTAGGCCTAAGGCATCGAGAGTTAAGCAGACCTATAACAACCCAGCCACAACACATAACACATAATAACATGCCTTACCTTAACACAGAATGGATTTCAAGGACTTTGCGCAGATCAATGGCCTCCAACGTTCATATTTTTTTTCTACAAATCTTTGAGTTAAAGGAGAACTCCGGCGAACAATGAACCTTTGGTCTAATAAAACATCGGCACCTAGTTAATCGTTCTCTGAGTTTTGTTTTCATGATAATCGAATGTAAAGAGTTTTATCTCTAAAAACTGTTTAGCGTATAATGCTAGACTAAGTAAAATAAATCGCTAGTTTATACCACTAACAAGGCTCAAAATAGCCCCACACTAACGCAGTAACATAATGAGGCTCCATACATGCAAAACGAAGCATTGAGAACTTTGTAAGTGTACAGACCGTTTAATAAGAAGATACTTTATGAAGACAGTTCACTTCGCGTATACAGACAGGAGCCATCAAAAAATAGTCTGGATAAGTCGATCCCCGAACGCCGTTCATACAGTTCAGAAGTTCGCTGAACTTCACACAGTTCAGATCATTCAGCACGACGTTCGTGGTTTGACTTATCGAGACTATTTTTTAAGATGGCTCCTGTCTGTATACACGAAGTGAACTGTCTTTATAAAGTATATTTACAAACAAAGTTCTCAATGGTTCGTTTTTTCATGTATGGAGCCTCATTGAGCCTTGTTAGTGATATAAACTAGCGATTTCTTTTTACTTAGTCAATGCCCCCATTAGCATTATACGCTAAACAGTTTTTAGAGATCAAACTCTTTACATTCAATTATCATGAAAACAAATCTCAGAGAACGGTTGACTATGTACCGATGTTTTATTAGACCAAAGGTTCATTGTTCGCCGGACTTCTCCTTTAACATTTACTGAACTTACTGAACAACACTTACTGAACATTGGGGCTTTTTACACCTGGCCACTTCATGCATTTTCTGTGATTGTATCGTGAAAAGACCAGGTGTAAATGCCCTCCGAAACTTCGGTTGGTGGTCTGGGCCGCATTCCAGATGAAACTGGACAAGTGTAAATACATCTGGTTGTTGAAACCACATATGTCATTTTTCTAAAAATGCTAAAAAAAATAAACGTGTGAGAACGTTATAGGCTATATGTCATGTTATATTCAGATATGACGACGCTACTGCAACACACATTACCGCAGATGAGCAGCTGAGCATCTCTTCATCAAGCCAACGTGCAAACTATGAAAATTGCAGACGCTTAACACACAATCATCTTCATTAAAAGTAAAGAAACTAAATGATCTTACCATTGCTGTTGCTGCTGCCTCTCTTATTGCTCTCTTTGATTTTGAAATTAGCTGATGATCAATAAAATGCAACTCAATCTTGCTTTCGGTGACGTGCACTCTATTAGATCTGCATATAGCGCAGGAATTGAAGATCGAATTTATATCCGTTTTTCAAAAACACATTTATATGACCAGATGTAAATGGATCATTTTGATAAGTTTTGATCATTTTGATCTGAGACAACGCATGAAGTGGACAGGTGTAAACTCTTATAGAACAATAAACTCATGAAGAACTTTTGTAAAGGAGTCAAAACCATTGCACATAAACCAAGATCTGCTGCAAGGAGACACAGTTCTGATGTCTGTACAAATGTCTTTGGTCCGTGTTGCATTCATATTTCAGTTAAACCTGAAAATGTGGGTCTTGGCCCACTTGTTTAGTGCGTACCAGAGTTTGGATGAGAGCATTCACACATATTCAATTGAACCAAATATTTCAATCAAACCAAACCTGCCAAGTGTGAACAACTCCTAATTGAGCTATTTTGCTTCTGTGGACCATGCAAGTTCGAGTCCAGCTTCTTTCTCACATTTTTGAAACTGAGTATTTTTCCTCACTGCACTTTTTTCCTCACTGCACTTTTAAAGAGAAAATACTCAGAAATGGTGTTGATTTATGAATTTGCACATGGTTTGTTTTAAAGCATATTAAAAACACCACATAGATAAACAACATTAAAAGCTTGATTTTCACCACCAGAGCTTATGCAAATAAGCTATTGGGATTAACCCTAATAAGTTGCATTTATCAAAACTTTATTATAGTTTTTATGTTGTTATTTGTGACAATTAACAAACTTACTTAGTTTTAGTTTATACTTACATATTTGGCAGAAACATTTATGCAAAATGACTTCAAGATATACATGTTATCACTTAATTTCCTTCAAAACTGAACTCATTACCTTACCATTGCTAACATTATTGTCATGGGTGGAATAATGGTGAAGTGAGGATTCAAGTGTGAGAATGGAAGGATATTTAATTAGCAATAACAAGGAAGCCAAATACAAACAAAACCTCCCCGTGGGGGAAAAACAACACAAGCATCAAAATATATCAGAAACTAAGGCAAGACACAGGAACACAATGATACATACATGACAAGCCAGCACAGGACTGCAAACACAGGGAGAATAAATAGGAAAGCAAATAAAAAGGGAAGGCAGGTGGGGCAAATGAATCAATAATCAGATAACAAGACCCACCAGATAACAAGGAGGGGTTAGACAATCCACAAGAGACACATGAAACACATGCTCAGCCCGTTCTCATCCTTTAGCGTCTCATAGAACGCTATATGACAAAACGGCGCTATACTACGCACATGGCACCCTTTATCGTTAATATTCACGCAAACCCAAGGCGTCATAAATCCTTTTGCGTAATATGAGACTACCCTACCCTACCCCACACCCAAACCTTAACCATCACAGAGCTCTGTTAATAAACCGAGATATAAACTAGACAGAAGTGACAGAACCCTGACAATTATGCTTTACTGACACAACAGCACTGCCTTAATAAAACACTACAGCTTTCCCTTATACATTCACATAAATTGTATTAAGTTTGAAATCTTTTGTCTGTCTTTACTCGTTCTCTGCTTCCTAGATGACTTGCCATGTGTTAAGTTTTAAGGCTGCTCTCATTCGCTCTATTTATAGTTAGTTTTTTATGTCTTTGTATGAAAAGGGGAATAAAAGTAAAGTGCAAGAGGAAAACAACAAACTTCTTCAGAATGAGGGCCAAGCTTTCATCTTGATCTGCCTCAGATACATAAAAAGAAAGAAAGAGAGAATCTAGGAAATTGAGAGGGTTTTTTTAACAAGATAGAATGTCACAGTGGAATTGAATGACTCATGTGACACAGAGAACGTGCGAACATTCACACATGAGTCTGACCTTCATGCTGAAGGGATACTTCCATTTCTGTATGTCGTGTCTGTATTTGAAGTGACCCCAACAAATATGGACACTCTTAAACTGATGAATTCTATGAATTTTATTAGATAAGAAAATACTGAACTAAATGGCATCTACCAAAAGAAAATAAGAAGAAAAATAATTTTTTGGGGTGATTTTAGTGGAATTTTAAATCCAATAATGACATTCAGCCATTTTTAAGTCTCTTAAATGTCCAAATGAAGAGTTCAGATGCAAAAGCCTCTAAATGCCATTTGAAATTTTCTTCTTTAATGATGATTTTTATCAAACTTGTATATTTAAGTTCAGTAATTTCACTTAAATAACAATTAATAGGTAATTATCATTGCCATTTAAGTGAAATCACTGAACTTAAATATACAAGCTTGATAAAAATGATCATTCTAGAAGAAAATTTCAAATGGCACTTAGAGGCTTTTGCATCTGAACTCTTCAAATATACTTTCTTTTTATCCTAACTGTATGCTTTTTTGAGTCAGTGCACAAGAAGGTTTTGGTTTGAGAAGTACCATGACATTAAATCATACGCATATCTTCCCGACACACACACACACACACAAACACACTTCATAACAGGCATGGCATAACCTCAGCGTCTCCCTCAGAGGTCTTCAGCAAAATAAATGTGCCAGAAAGTTTTTTTTTAAACCCCTGGGTTGTGATTTATGTCCATGAGTTCAATGTGCACGATGTGGACCGTGCCCTTTGCAATGGATCATTTCATAACAATCTTTCACAAATGGCATCATACCATGTTGGCTGAAATAAAAATGTTTTATTATATTGAGTAAAATGTTGGCATCAGACCTAGCTGTATTTGTTCTGTTTTTATAAAACTCTGATATGCAATGTGAAAGTGCTAGGTTGTGGATTCCAAGCCAACATAAAAGCCAAATCAGTGGGATTTCCATATCTGTCACTGATTATCTTCACATACTTTTTGAAATCTGTAATAACTATTATTTGCTTTCTCTTCCTTAAGCTGTAAGCTCTCACAGGATACTGACGCAGACAAATGATGAGACCAAATGTAAAAGCAGAGACAGATTTTGGGAAGCTGTCTAACTCAAGAATCTCTGAACAACATAAAACAATAATCACTCTATTCTCATTATAGAGACAACCCCTGCTTTCACACTGCCTCACCTCAGTGTATCGACTCATGTGTCACTCATTCGCTCTCAGATCCTGAGGGCTTGGTGCTAATTTCAACTGCTTCAGAAAGTGGTGCACGAAAAGATTGTAACATATGGTGAACTGTCATTTTAAAACGTTTTGGCCTTTTGTCTTGATCACGAAATGTATATACTTCAACTGTGCTGCTTTGGTCCAATGACCTATGCTCTTAGAAAAAAGGCTTTTATAAAGGTTCTGTAAGCCACTTCATATATAGAACCATTTAGGGGTTCACATAATGGAATCATAATATGTAGTTTTAATTAAAGGGGTGGTTTACTGCTTTTTTTCTTTGCAAATTTGCCTATATTTTTTAACTTTATACACATTTGTTTTACATAGCATCAAACTGACTGGCTAATATATACACAAACAGCGTTGGCACTGGTTTACGTTCTTGATCAAATCGAAAAATAACGCCATAAAGTATATATACATGAAAAATACAACCTTATATACAAAATTCAGGTCCATAATGTTTGCCAACGCATTCTCACCCCAAGGCGTCACCTTTGACCATGCTTCAATATTTGACGTTTTAGGCGCCCTTTAGCGTCACTTACATGACGCGATCCTACGGAGTCATCTAACTGACGCTAAAGGAAAGCGTCTGTTAGAGGACGCGGTTAGGTTTAGGTGTGGGGTGGGGGTAGGGTACACGCGATCCTAGGGCGTCATCTAACTGACGCTAAAGGGCGCCTAAAGCGTCAGATATTGAAGCATGTCCAAATGCTTCCCAAGGCGTCAGTTAAGTGACGCCTTGGGGGTGAGAATGGGCTGTGTTTGCTGGTGTTTGTCGTAGACACAAAAAAGCATAACTAGCCTAGTGGCTATAAAGCAGTGCTGGCATTTGATAAAACTAAAACATTACATCTGGAATTATACATGCAAATACATTTAAAATGATTAAGTCTTAGCCTACTTACAGGTTGTGGCCCAACAACTGCTGCCTCTGGTTTTAAAGTTGGAACTGCTTCATGTTTTAGTAACAGTTTCTTGTTGAATTCGTGGAGATTCTGGAAGCTGTTTTTCTTAAATGCGCAGCACAGAGAGCTGTCATTTTCAGGAACATAATCAAACATAAATTGTATCCATTGTTGACGAAGTACAACGTCTGTGGGAAGTTCGAACACAGAAGACCTGACAACTGGGTGAACAACACACACTCGATGAGCGGCCGAAATATGGCCATGCCCTTATTGCATATTCTGGAGGGATGGTTGATATAAATGTATGGGTTAGTGATGTCTAAAACCCTGTTGTAGTCCCATTCGAGTTGTTTTTGTAGGCATTAAACTTCCTGATTTTTAAAAGACAATATTTTTGCTTACATTGAACTTGTAGCGCTGCAACTTTGCAGATCCTGTTCATGCACCAACAGCAACATCACACGCATGTTGAAATCACAATCAACCACCCCTTTAACTAATTTTATGTGTAATAACCTGTTAAACATGAATGTATTATGCAATCATTTAAGACAATTCTCTTTGTATAGAACCTATTTTTGGCAAATGGGTTCTTTAAAATTCAGGTCCTTTCAGTTCTTTCAGTAAAATTCAGTTCTTTCAAAATTCAATCCCCTAGGATTCTATACTGAACACCTTTGATCCCTTTTCCCCCCATAGAGTGTATGATGCCTTAACCCTATTTTCTTTGCTTTTATCTTCTGACTTTTTTATATTTGATGTGGTATTTAAACCCTTAAATCTCTTTAAAGACTTTAAAGTTTTCACCATCAGGCTGAACGCAAGCCGCATCAGAACCTTGATATACTTTTTTTTTTTTTTCTGAAAAGATTTGAGCATATTTGTTTGGAAGATATGTTCATGCAAGTGTGGAGAGATTGCCTTTATTTTATGTCTGTGCCAGCTCCAGGATGGAGTTAAAATTGTATTTAAAGCAGTGGTTCTCAAACTTTTTGACTTGAATGCCCCCCATTTTCCATTACAATAAGGTCCCTCATAGCTTATTGCTTTTAAAATGTTTTATTAACAGAAAGGATTGTCAATATAGTTAAAATAACTGACCACAATTGATTTTGTGATAACACACATTTCAACAACTGTATTTTTGCAATGGTTATGCTCTGTTATATCCTGCTTTAGTTTCGTTTTCACACTGTTTGCTCTGTCCCCGTTTTCCTTAGATCCCTATAGCGTCACTGGCTATTATTTAGTTCCCACACACCTGTTTCAGTTGTACTAGTCATGTTCGATCGATTCTTAAACAAATCGTTCTTTTGAGATGGTTCACATTAAGAAACCGATTGAGTTTTAGTTCCAGGTTGATGACGCAAAACACACAGCCAAAAAAGCACGCCCGACTCAAAAAGAACCAAATGAGCCGGTTCAACGGAATGTTGAAGTTAATTGCTGAGGATTACAGAGAAGTCTGATGAATGTGTTGGCGATACTATGCAAGCCTGAGGCACTTACTGGAAATATGCTTATTATGACTGATATCATCATATAACATTTTATCAAAACCTCCAAAATCCTTTCTGTCAGAAGATATATATTTTACTGTAGTTTATTATGCATGCAGATTTACATTTTAAGTTGTTAAGCAAAATCAAGGACTTTATGAGACTGGTTTATTCTTTCTACATACTTTAGACATTGCTTTAGTAATTATACTTTAGTTTGCGTTTGTGCATTAATGTCTGTAATGTGTGCTGTAAACGTGAACCTTTTAAGAATCTTGTCCAATATTTAGGCTACTCAATATCGGTCGGTCATATCCGACATTAAGGTTCCTCGAATTAAACAACATTAACAAGTTATTAATGAAATGCAATTCATAACTTTTTATTTGAATGTTTCAATTTGAATTGACACAAAATACTTTATTTGAATGCTTCATTGACATTGATCAAACGCAAAGCGAGCTTTTTCCCTCCACAGACGCATGTCGGTAAACTAGGAAATGAACTTGCGCTCCCTGGGTGGATCGGCGCAAAAAGGAGCCGTGTTTCAGCGCAAACATTCCCTGGTGCTATTTTAGGGGCCGTTCACATATCGCGCCTAAAAACGCGTAGAAAACGCTAGGCGCACACGTTCTCCTTTTTCCAAAGAAGCGCTAGGGCGGTTGCACTCCGGAGGCGTCTGTCGTTGCTAAGCAACCATCAGCTGCGCTCTCCATTACATGAAGGAAATTTCAGCAATGGATTTCCACCACCGAAAAACCCTTGCTGTAACTCTGTTACAAGATTTATTTACTCAGAAAAGTTAAAAAACGCCACAGTGTTTGGGTGCACCCCATACTACAAAAACGCAAGAACCATAGGGAATTTCACCAGCTGATTCAGGAACTCCACCTGGACAATGGGAGGTTCAAAGCCTATTTCAGAGTGGACAAGGACCAGTTTGATTATATTTTAAGAAGAGGTAACAAAAATGGCGAGGAAGCTGATTGGTTGGTTCGTGTCACGTGACCTACGGTGCGCTTGCGGCATTCTGAAAAGTTGAGATGTTTTTATCTCGATGCGGCGCGGACGCGCCTGGAAAAAACGAGCGCGTCGCACCGCGACCGCGTCGCTTCCATTATGAGCGCGCATACATTTGAAATAACGAACTTGAGCGCGCAAAAGACGCGATATGTAAACCGGCCCTTACACTTCCAGAAAACAATTGCGCCACTGACCAGAAAAATCCTGGTCTAAAGTCAGTGGCGCGTTGCACGTTGTTCATAATGCTATTTTAAGCGCGCATGCTTGGCCATAATGTAACGGGTGCACAACGTGCATACACTTTGATTCTCTCATCAACACAGACGCAGCAGTTTTTATTTTTGCAAATCATACATTATAACAAAGAAAAACACAATGAGGGAAATCATTGTGGTTTATATAAAGATGAAAAAAACTAATTTAAAAACAAAACAAAAAAAAACTAAAAGCTAATTTTAGTACTAAAGGATCAGACTTGTTTGCCTAATAGTGGCAAGAAACATATGTATATAATGTTTAATCAATGCTGATTTGGGTGGTTCTCCCATCCCCATACAACGTCACTTCTCTGTCTTTTACAGCCCTGACAATAACGTCGGTCTCATCGGCTTTGAACGCTCGCCTGGTAAACTCGCCGTTATAATATCAATCCGTCATGCAACATTTGCTCCTGCTCTTAAAGGGTATGTTGGATTGCGCTCTGATTGGTTTATTTCACGTTTCGCCCAAACCACACCTATGAATAATGAAGCTACTTCAGACCAACCCCTTTTAGATTTGCGCCAGGCGCAAGAGGCATTTATCCCGCTGGGAAAATAGCAACAGCGACGGGATCCGCCCACAAAGTTACTTGCGCTTTGCGCTTTGACACTCGCGTTTCAGATCATTAAAATAGGGCCCATTATCTACCTGCTTATTTACTCTTAGTTTCCTCAGTTTCTTTCTATGTTAATGTGCAGTTGTGATTCTGATATTTCTGCGTGTTTTTGTTTATTCATGCGTGTTCATTTACATGTGACAATGTTCTTCAATAAAACAAATGAATAGCTATTAAGGGGGCAAAACTGAAATTTTCAGTTTACACCTTTTTTAATGAGACAACCGCTTCCCTGTCATTGATGTATGAACAGTGCAAGTACTAAAGTATACTGTAGCTATTTTATACCCTTGCTTCAGGGAAACCCATTACTCTGTCCTCATTACAGTTACATTCACTGCTCAGGTGTCCAGCAGAGCTGCTGTCCTTTCTTTTTCTACTTTGTGCTTCTGTGAATAATTCTTGTCATGCAGGTGGAGAGATGAAAAACTAGCACAGCCACCCAAAGGCATCATTTTCCCTTATCCTGTGCTGTCCATTCTGGTGGCTGTGAGCTCTTAAGACGCTTTTAGAAACATATCTTCGTCTTTCAAAATGTAAAGGTTTAAAACGAATACAAACTATTGAGAAGGTAATTATTTTACATGGGAATTCTAATGTAATATCAGCATTTATAGGTTCTAGTCTGTAATTTTATTGCCGTCTGAATCCGAAATTTGCCATCATTCCAGGAGAAAAATGGTCTTTGGCAAATTACCAACTGTTTACCAACTTTTTTTTAATGTATTTTTATTCATTATGTATTTTCCCTCAAAATCTCTCTGGAATTAGGCCAAAATTCATGTTATTTAAAAAAAAAAATGTTTACTACTTGTAAGTGCAGTAAAATATGTCTGCTGATAATGTTAACATTTGGCCATGGTACAAAGTTTTGTATGCCAACAGCTTAAGTTTACATCGCCATTTATATAGAATTTATTTGAGACATTTTAAGACATTGCTGCAACTGCTCAACTTTTCATATTTACCACACCTTTCTTTCTTGTGTGCATCATAACAATGTAAAGTTGAGAGATCACTTCTGGAATCAATAATGAGTTGTTTCTGATCAGTGGCTGATTGTTTGGATAATTTATAGAAACTAAAGTTTTTTTTACTTGAAAGCAAATAAATTTAAATAAGATTTAATACTTAGTTTACATAATTTTTATTTAGTACAGGAGTGATTTCTGAGAGAATTCAGTTTTCACCATATTTAGCTGCAGCATATATCATTGCTTATAAAAATAAAATTACATAACATCTCCCTCTTCCTCTTGTGTATTACCATCCAAACTCAACGTTTTCTCTCAAGATATTAATCTTCCAATCCATCGTCTGTCTTAACTTTCTCCTTGGTTCTAATTTCTCTTCTTTTATCTTGCTCTATCATGCCTACCCCCAATTTACTGTTTTTTTCTTCGATCTATCCTCTTTTTCTAAGCATCTTAATGACTCTCTTTCTCTTTCTGGAGAGAATGCCCAGTCTGACAGCATTTGAGGTTAAACCTCAGATTTAGAGACTCCATCTGGAGCTTCCACTAAAGCTCCTTTAAAACACACACACAAACACACACAGTCACATACATGTGCCAGGGGGCGTGCAGAGGACAACACACTTCTTCTTCGGTGAGAAAATTCGGTGTAGCGAAAGGCAAGCCTATTCTGTCTTGGGATTTTCTTAGTTGTGCTCGATGGCTTTTTTCAGAGGTGTGCAATTTCCGCTACTGGTTTTTTTTTTTTCCTTAATCACACTGCCATCTCAGCAGTCTTGCAGATGTAGCACACATGCTGTTTAAGATCATAAGAATTACTTCTTGTGTTTGTTCCATTTTTTTTTTTCAATCTTTTCATGCACATCTGGGGATGAGGATGAATTTAAAGTTGATTGCTCTCAAGAGAAATTACTTCTTCTATTTTCATGGTAGCCAATGGTAGTAACTATAAATAAAGGGGTGCAAATAACGTGTCACGTGCAATATGACAAACATCATCCTTGGTTAATGTTCAGTGAGTGAAGATTATTGTCTGCAATGTGAAAGGAAATCATAAAGTGAATAGTTTATTTTTCGTGGTGTTAATTGGAATTAATAATGGTGAAAAATGATTATATATTGTATTGTGAGATATTGTTAACTTTGTATGCTTTTTTTGTTATATATATATATATATATATATATATATATACACACACACACACACACACAGTATTTTCCCAAGCTATACTTCCCAAGCTGATTTACCATCCCCAGGAAGTTCTGCAATTCACTCAGATTTGAGGGCTCTGTCCCTAATGGCTGGTGTTTTCATTGGGTCGGGACTAATACGCACAAATCGGCAGAAATAATGTGCCCTAAAAAGTGTACTGTCCTCTTTGACAATCCACACTTCTCAACATTAAGGTTCATGCCTGCCTTTTGCATTTTCCTCAGTACAGCATGCAGACGGGCGTCATGTTCCTCCCTTGTTTTCCCCCACCCCAGAACATCATCTACATGACACACCGTGCCTTCCAGTCCTTCAGTGACCTCTGTTGCCATTCTATTCTGGAAGTGTTCTGGAGCGGATGATATTCCAAAAGGAAGCCATTTGAATAAATAACGGCCAAATGGGGTTATGAACGTTGTGTAGCGCGCAGAATCCTCTGACAATGGTATCTGCCAGAATTCCCACATTGGCATCTAACTTACTGAAGATCTGCACTCCACCAAGCATTCCTAACGTCTGTTCCACTGATGGCAGGATGTATTTTTTTCCCTGCCGAACTGACTCATTTAACTTGGAGAGGTCTACACAGATCCGGACAGCACCTGACTTCTTTGGGAGTACCACCATACCAGCACACCAGTCTGTTGGTTCCCCCACCCTGCTAAGTACCCCCAATGTCTCCATACGGCCCAGCTCTTCTTTAACTTTACTCATTAAAGGTAACGGGATATGTCTTGGGGGTTTTAAGAGAGAATGGAGAAGCCCCAGGTTTGAGCCTGATAACATAAGGCTGTCGTACTTCTCCCAGACTGCTGCACAATTTTGGATAACTTGTCTTTAATATTTCCATATCAATGTTATCTAATCGTGCCACAAGCTCGATTTTTGCCATAGCCGGTCTGCCCAGAAGTGCAGTGTGTAAAATTTTGATTATCTACACATCTTCCTCAGACTGTTTTTCACCTCTCTTCAGCACCAGACTAGTAACTCCGACGACATCTAAGGGAACTTGCCCTGGACAAAGCAATGGCATTGTTGCATCCTTGAGGGTAGGTAGATCTTATTAAAAATCTCCTCGAACACCTCTACTGGAATGACAGTGACATCCGCTCCGGTATCAGTCTTAAACGGCACACGTTTGTCAGCAATGCTAATTATTTCCCATCTGCCTTTCTGCTGTTATCTCGGGACAAGCGAGAAAAATGGCGTTCGTCAGGTCCAGTTTTGTATCCAGCCTCTCACGGGGATTTCAGATGCTCCACCGCCTGTGATGAGAAGACCAACACCTGTGAAGAGACGACTCAACGCCGGCGATATGTTATGGTGCCGTTTTAACATTTATATTTAATATTTATATATAAACAATATGAATGTTAGCCAGAGGAGAACTGGCCCCCGACTGAGCCTGGGTTCTCCCAAGGTTTTTTTTTTTTTTTCTCCATCCAATCTGATGGAGTTTTGATTCCTTGCAACTGTCGCCTTGCTTTTGCCTTGCTTAGTTGGGGTTATTTAATATTTAACAATATTATTGATCTGTGTTGTACTACTTTCATGTTATCACTGTGAAGCTGCTTTGATGCAATCTGTATTGTGAAAAGGGCTATATAAATAAATGTGACTTGACTTGACGTTTGTATCCAATATCCAAGTCCACCATCCACGGTTCCCCAGCACCTGTGATGCTGCCAAGAAATATAGGGTCCCCCTCACACACTTCACGCACAGTACGTGATGTTCACACCCACCTGTAGAGGACCATTTCCTTTTTGAGGTCTCCCCACTTTATAATTTCCTTTGTACTAGGGGTGGACCAATTATCGGCCTGGCCGATTATCGGCGCCAATTTTAAGCATTTTTATGGTTATCGGTATCGGCCATTTTCAAATCCGATTTGCCGCTAAAATAATTTTATTTTGAAATGCGCTATTTTTGGCTCTAACGCAGCCACCTCTGCCGGAACTCACCACTCTGTAGACTAGACTTATGTCCCCACGCATCTGATTTGTTGCATCTGCAGCAAAAGTGTCTTTCAAACTTCTCAGCAGAGCTTGCTGTCGTTCCACCTCCTCACTTTGCCGCGCCATTTCGATTGCTTTTTCCAAGGTCAGCTCATGATCCAGCTGCATACGCTCTGAAAGCCATCTGTCAGCCAACTCCACAACGAACCGGTCCCGAATCAACTCGTCATGCAATGCTAAATATTGAAATCCTGTCCTGTTTATGCATATTGAAATGTGCCAGTTCGTAAATTACATTTTTCTTCCCAACGAAACGAGTTTACGAGTCTCAAAACCTGCTTTTACTGCGTCATACTTTGTTTTGTCAGCGTCTGCCAGTGGTAATCCACTGAGAATATCATCCGCCTCATCTCCCATGCAACAAATGAAAGTATTCACCTGGTTTTCATACGAGTTTTCTTTCAAGTTGCTAGCCCATTGTAACCGTTCAAACCTCCGGATCCATTTTGCCCATTCTTGTGGCTTAGAAAAGTCGAACGGCTCGGGCGGCCGTTTGCTGAATGTACCGCTCGGTCCCGCTGCTCTCGGTGCAGCGACCGCAATATCTCCGCCATCCATTTCAACTTGCACGTTCAATCCACGTATCCGGGCTTTGCGAAGAAAACTAAAGCAGGTAACATGTCTAACTAAGGCACTTCTGACACCCTGTCGTGTCTTTTGAATAATGACTCTGGATTCGAACTGTATAAATGGGTTTACTTTATTTCCTTTAGGCAACATTAAACTTACATACCAATTCACTGGCGCGTCCTCGTCGCACTTCCCGTTACATCATCTCCATTGCGCCAACCTTGAACACCATAGCAACAATACCACAGTGCATTAAATTATACCTTATATAATATATGAATTTGTATTTTCTATCTACTGGTTAAAATCTAATGTCTTGTATCTCAAATATCTAACAGAACTCAATTCTTGTATTTTAAATCTCAAATATCCAATCTCATATCTTACTGTATACTGTATCTTAAATCTCATATTTTATTTTTTAAACCTTTCTCCTGGTTGGAACAGAAATAGCAGATTCACGTGCATTAACCTGTTTAAAATAGCTGAATGGATTGGATTTTCATTTTATCTCTATACTGAGAGAGAGATGGATGGATGAGAGCTCATACTTGCATGCTCAGTCTTTCATTTGTCTTACCATTTCTCCCAAAGCACTCTTGCAGTATTCTCTATTTTCCATCTTCGTTTTGTTTGTTCATATTTTATTTCCATCTCACTTACGTCAACAGTTATTTTGCTGGTTTTAAAGTCGCTTGTACTGATGTCTCAATTAATTGTTTGCTGCAGTGTTAAAGGTCCCCTGACATGGGGTTATTTTATTTTATGATGTTTCCTGGGTTGCCCTTGTGAATTATTTAGATCAAAAATAGTCATAATTTAGAAATAAATGACATTTTTCCTAGCCTGATTTTAGCCTCTGATTTGAACGCTCTGTTTGAAGGGGCGTGTCTGCTGTAGGATTCATTGTAACAGGCCAGTGCTGTGATTGGCTGACATGCTTGCATAGGAAATAGCTACATGTGAAACTCTCTCAAACACTTTTATACAGCTATTATCCGTTTTCACTATCGAGATTAACGAATCTTGAAATTTCTGAAGTATTTAGATCTATTCCCATCACATAAAATGTTCCCATGATGAGCATTGAGCAAGCAGATGACGGTCTGTTGATCGCAAGACTGAAGATCTATTCATTGCAACGCAGCTTCTGCACTCTCCCTAATGCTTTCACCAATGCAAACACGATGATATACATACAATAAGAGCTTTGTTGTGCAGTGTAACTTGCGTCATTGATTTCATAACGATTTGTCCAGATAAACTCGCGCTGTGTGGAAAGATTATTCTTTGATCGCTTTCTGTATATAATTTGTTCACAATTTGAATAAGATTATTTTCATCCTACCAAAAGAAACGATGTGAAGTAACGATTTTGAGAGAAAGATTACCTGTCTGAACTTGAACAATTAGGCTACACATCAGAAATTGTTGCAGCTTGATCGGTCTATTTTCAGACGTTCATCTAGGCCAGCTCTGTTTTGGCCCAAGTTGAGGATACAGTCGTCGGTGAAATGTTTGGACCATACACACTTTGGGAAGTTGTGTTGGCATATTTCCAGTAAAATTAACCCATTATTTCTTCAAAGGCTCGATGAAGGAACTAAAAAAATACTTTTGTGTTCATCTGACTGCGGACACTGATCAACTGCCATGCTTCGCTCGTTTCCAAGCCATGATATCTTTCCAGGAAAAACTCAAATCTTGCCCTCATGCTCATACAAAGGCAGAGAAAGATAGCCAAAGTTCGGTTCACACCAATTGAAATGTCTAGCCACTGGGGGAGCTTATACTGTACAGGCATGGGGAACTCATATAAATGCTGAAAAACCTCAGAAAACAAAAAATTCATGTCAGGGGACCTAAATAGAGATACTAAATACTAAATAGAGAGACACTACTAACTACAAATTGTTAACAAGCATATTTATCCAGTGTAGTCATCTTAATGTCACATATTGCTTTGGATATCTAGCCTTTTAAGTGAGTGAGATGATCCTCATCCATCAAATTATAATCCAATTTAATCATTGCAAGTTTTTATGTAAAATACATCCATTACATTGCAACAAGTCCTAGCCTGGTAATACCAGACTCTGCTACTTCACTTTGCTTCGTATACAGAGCCTGGAATGGCATAATAGAGAAGTGTTTTCTCTCTCGGCGCATCTCTGAAGTTTAAAATCATCGGTTACCCGTAAGACAATCGGATAAGTTTATTTATGACGTATCTTGTGCGCCGACACAGCCGCATCGAACCACAGACGTCATGCATCAAACTTCCACTGTAAAGCTTCTGGCGTTTGCCGCTGGCTCAGATGTCTAGTGGTTAAACGTGACATGTAATTCGTCTTGCGTATTTCTAACGGGCGATCTTTGGTCTCATTAATCTGTCATTTGTTCCTTGGCAAATCGTTTTGGCTGAGGGCAAAGTAAAGTTTCATAACTTTATAATTTAGGCTATTTTAACGTTGTATCCTGCTGTTGATGTCTATAGTTTTTATGATGACAAAAACAAATACCCACTTCTCTCAACATTCAGACGCAAATACCCGTGTGTGCTAGGCACGTCTGTGTGCTCCAAAAGTGTTCTCCACCGTGGGGAACATAGTCAATAAAAAGAGAGATCAAGAACAAGTTAGTCGGTGTTTCTAGCAAACAAAAGGAAATGAATTAGGCTAGACCTTGCTCCTACTGCGGTTTAAGTGGTCACGTTATGGTCTGTGCCGTGCTGCTAATTTTTTTTTTTTTCATTTAGCCTAATTGTGATTGGCTGTGCATAGTGGCACTTCATATAGATTGAGGTGATAACCTGCAGTTTAAAACAAATTAAAAAAAAGAAAAAAAGTTATGGACTTTAACCTTTTTATGACTGTCAGATTGTTGATACTTTGAGATTATTATTATTTTTTTTTTTTAAATGTAGTGGTGGGGGGTGGGTTTGCATTGCTGGATATTTGTGAAATGAAAATCTTGAAGTAAAATGACAACATGAAATGCTTGTGATGCAACTTAACAGTACGTTTCTTCATATCATTTCTCCTCATTAGCATCATCCTACATTTAATTTCTGGTAGCTTAGTTCAAAACGTACACATCTCTGTCATGTTTTTTGCTAATAACTGTTTTTAAACTCTTGCTGCCTAGCTCCTGGTGAGAATGGAAACCAGTAGATCATAAAATGACTTGGGGGAACCCAAAACTAACTCTCCAATAAAGTACTTAAAAAAAAACAAAAACAAAAAAAAAACACAGAAAGTAGTCTTAAACATTTATTTGGTGAAATCATGCCATTCAACACTGAATTGGTCAGAACTTCAGTTGGCTCTGTATTATGCTAAACAGGCGGTATGCTGGAAAGCGTAACCAGATGCTTGGACGGCAGGCTTCAAAGGAGGCATGTATAGTTTGGCAAAAAACTTCACTGGAGGCTTGGGTCGTCCTGCGACAAGCTTCACTGGAGGCTTGGGGGCAGGCTTCATTGCAGGATTAAACAGTCTGGCAGTAAGCTTCACTGGAGGCTTGGGTGGTTCTGCGACAAGCTTCACGGAAGGCATGGGGGCAGGCTTCATTGCAGGATTAAACAGTCTGGCAGTAAGCTTCACTGGAGTCTTGGGCAATTCAGCAGCAATCTTCACTGCAGGCTTTGGCGGTTCAATGGCAGGCTTTACTGGTAGCTTGGAGGGCTCTGTGACTGGCTTCATGGGCAGTTCGGCGGCAGGGTTCACTGGAGGCTCGGCCAGTTCGGGGGAAGTCTGCACTGGAGGCTTGAGGGGCTCGGTGACTGGCTGCACTTGAGGAGCGGTCAGTTCAGGGGCAGACTGCACTGGAGGCTCGGTCAGTTCGGGGGCAGGCTGCACTGGAGGCTCGGTCAGTTCGGGGGCAGGCTGCAGCTCGGTCAGTTCGGGGGCAGGCTGCACTGGAGCCTCGGTCAGTTCGGGGGCAGGCTGCACTGGAGGCTCGGCCAGTTCGGGGGCAGGCTGCACTGGAGGCTTGAGGGGCTCGGTGACTGGCTTCACTTGAGGAATGGGCAGTTCGGGGGCAGGCTGCACTGGAGCCTCGGTCAGTTCGGGGGCAGACTGCACTGGAGCCTCGGTCAGTTCGGGGGCAGGCTGCACTGGAGGCTTGAGGGGCTCGGTGACTGGCTCCACTTGAGGAGCAGTCAGTTCGGGGGCAGGTTGCACTGGAGCCTCGGTCAGTTCGGGGGCAGGCTGCACTGGAGGCTTGGGCGCAGGCTTAACTAGAGTGATAAAATTATAAAAGACAAACTAAAAAATAAGATAAAATAGATAGCTGACCCAAACACTAATAATAAAAATAAGATCACAAATACCTATATAAGGGGCCATACACTGACGTCCACATCCATTGCGGCAGCATTTCTCATTGTTCGGACAGTCGCTGTCAAATGCACACAGATTGGCACAATTACCTGATCCAGATTTTTCACTTGGGCACACTCCTGGCTTTGCTGTTATAACAAAGAAATATGACAAAGAAACCTTATAAAAAACACTGAAAGTCAAATTCACAAAAAAAATAATAATAATAATAAAAAATAATAATTTACCAGTTTTTTAAATTAATAAAAATTTGAAAAGGGTAGTTGCACCTTCTCATTTTTTTATTTTTCATGGCAAAAGGCATCGATGAAATGGGATTTTCATATTTATTCCTAAAAATAAGTCAAAGAAACTAATTTAAAAATATTAAATAAAGATTATCCATGCGTCACGAAGTTGAAAGAAATGGTTTCACCATTATGTTTTGGTAAAGAGGAAACCGTTATACATTTGAAGAGTTCCGATGCAAAAGCCTCTAAATGCCATTTAAAATTTTCTTCTTTAATGATGATTTTTATCAAACTTGTATATTTAAGTTCAGTAATTTCACTTAAATAACAATTAATAGGTAATTATCATTGCCATTTCAGTGAAATCACTGAACTTAAATATACAAGCTTGATAAAAATTATCATTCTAGAAGAAAATTTTCAAATGACACTTAGAGGCTTTTGCATCTGAACTCTTCATTTATTTTTAATTGTAATTATACCAAATTATTTTTTGTCCCAAGTTTGTTTAATTTTTTAGGCGTTTCATAAATGCATCACTATAACTAATATATAATGGTGTTTATGTATTGTTATTCTGGTTTACTGGAAATAGTTAGGCAAACTAAAGATTTTGTAACTTTACATATTTCATTCATTAACAATAAAGAAAACTACTAACTAGGATTTAAGAGAGAATCTAAAATAAAACAAGATTTAACTATTCTACATGAATCAAGATATTTGGTATTTTATCATAGATTTGAAGTGCCCCACATTGGGGGCACAACGGTTTCACATTAGGAAGCAGCAGATCGTCTCAGACAACTTGCAATAAGAGCCCAAATTAAATTTACCCTACGCAATATCACGGTGATACTGTATGTGTAGGCTACATGTCATATTTAGGAAGGCACTTAGCATTTCTTCGAGCTTTGTAATGAAGTTAAAAGATCGTCTCACCTGCGAGTCCAAAGTCTGTTGCGCTCAAACATGCACACACACACAGTAAAAGAGCACTCAACGAGCAGTAACCGAGAGCTGTCATCATCTTCACCCGCGACCACACGAACTCAGCTGGATGAAATGCGAGCACACAACTACAATGAAAACCTGTGTTGCTGCATTTAAAACATCTACTAAATCCCACAACAAACGCAATGAAATGGTTTAAAGCGCACGCGTTTTTAAACATCCAATGATACCTGGGCAACTCCAGCACTGATGAACTCACCTGCAGCTTCTATAGCCTAATCTTGAAGACCATGATTAGCTTGTTCAGGTGTGTTTGATCAGGGGTTCAGTGTTCACGCGGTACAAGTCGGGGCTCTCAGAAAATTCCACGTCCAAGTTGTAAAATAGATTAAACTTCAAGATACACCTTTACGCCGCCTTCACACTGGCAGTTGAAATCAGCTCCTTAAAACGCAATACGTCCCCATCGGACGTCGTACAACAGTGAAAAGCGTCGGACGCGGGTAGAACAAAAATGGCCGAGAGATTAAAGGTTGATTCTATCAGTTCTGTATGATCTCTCTGATGAGGGTTATGCTGACTTTGACATGTCAGGTCGGCTAAAAAATGTGATTGGTCAATAGTTCAATGTCTACAATTGAATTGTATTTACTGCCCTTATAAACGTTAGAAAGTCATGAAAATAAAAATTGACATGACAACTTATCGTTATATAAAATCATTATTTATTTTATTAAAAGTTAAGAATTCAGGTTTGTTTATCAACAATTGCCAGTGTGATTTAAATTGCCAGTGTGAAGGTGGCGTAACTCTGTAGGAAACTCTGTCTGGATCTCAACTGGACACATTTGGCATAAATCTATGCGGAGCCGTTTGTATAGACCCCTTTTGCACCGACGTCACAGTTACGTCACGGCGCTAGCTGGAGGCAAACAAAGTGAAAACTGGAGGCGGCCAATGCAAAACAGCACATATTCGGCTACATAATAAGGAGCTTAAATAATTGTTACTATTATTAAATGTCATCTTGTTGTGTTTGGTGCAAGAATTGATGAAAAATTAATATGCTGTCTCTGGAACTTTTATTTCTAGAAAATATTCACATCATTAAAATCGCACTGTAATGTCACTCTTTACATTGTTGTGGTCTCGGCACTGGCTCGGCAGAACTGCGGATCATACACACAAGTCTTGTACAGGACCATATAGGCATCTAAAGATTTATATGCCCTCAGTATCTATTTACGATCGGTTTCTCTGGGTGTAGAAGTCAGGCCACTCAACCGGGTAACGCACGTTAATCCTGTCAGATCATCCATGCATTGAGTGAGCATGTAGGCGGCTACAGGTCGGCCAATCTGGTTCCGTCTGTTAAAAATAACTTTTGGAAATAACAATCGTGGTCTTGGACACTGAGTGACCTTACACATTAAGATAATATCGGATTTTCTCCTGTCATTGTTAAAAAACAAGCTAACAATCCTTGCTAACTAGCGTTAGTGAAGCAGCCAGAGGGATCTTTCTGCCTCCACCTAAGCTCCGCCCACAAAAAAACATCACCATGTTTACCAACTGTAAGGGTCTATAGCGGCTCACGCTGAAAATAACAGCAACATTTTGCCACATGTAGCTTTAAACTATGTTTAAAACACTGATATGAATTTTTAAGGGGTCACTTTTTAGCACTGAAGGGGTGGTCAAAATCCCTGGCCTCTTCACATATATAATCATAATATCCTTTTGAATGCTTATGAATTTCTTTTATAAAAATAATAATTAAGTATATCCATTATTACTTAATCATTTATTGGCATATATTTGTTCTTTGTGCTTTTGCTTGTGAAATAATATTCTTAAATGCATGCTGATGTAAGTAACCATGCAGCTTCTTTAGGTGCACAAGGCCATTTGTCTCTTTCTCTGGTATCAGGAGAAAGGTTTATGGATCCTAAAGGCATTGTGAACACATGTCCAACACATATGATACTTCTCTGTACAGATGGTCAAGCTATATTGAGCATTGCTATATTGAACTTTAACTGTAAATGTATTCTTTCTATTATATTTGCTTTCTGGGGAGCAAATGTTATCTGTTTTTTCTCCCAAACAAGTGAATGTTTTACCATTATGTTTTGGTACACTTAACTGACT
Source organism: Pimephales promelas (assembly GCF_988280905.1). NCBI lineage: Eukaryota > Metazoa > Chordata > Actinopteri > Cypriniformes > Leuciscidae > Pimephales > Pimephales promelas. Next base: position 14,065,799 of record NC_142782.1, on the reverse strand, counting down.
ATAAGCAGCTCAGACTCTCTTCGGCCTTGATGGGAGCTCTTGTTTGCTATGTGAACGCAGTAACAGTGAAAATAATAGGGAAATTGTGATTTGGTTTGTGTTTGAGCGTTAAAACATAAAGGGGTCACTGAAGCCAATAGTTTAAGGAACCATTTCTTTAATAAAGTCTTACTCCAGTTAGACGTCTTCTTGGTTTGCAGGTTAAGCACTTAACACTGACTCTGGTTGAATAATTAATTCTCTTTCAGCAACTGCTAAAAGTTCATGCTATCACTATTGTCTACATACATTCTCCTGATTGGAATGACATTTACTGTACATTGTTTGAAAACAGTGACAGACAGCTGACACATGTGAGTTCCCAACTGAGCGCTAAAGTCTTTTGAAAACAGCAACTTTCAGTTTTGAACAATTTCAAGTTACTATTAAAGGTAACATTGAAAGATTAAAGATGGCCATTGTACCATTCTCATAATCTCTGTTATTGAACAACAGCTTATGAGTTTGTTTGGCATTTCGTTTTGCAATGTACACAAGATTTTGTTGTGTACCACTGCTCCTCTGAAACTGGAGAGAAATCTGTTGGTCCTTTGAAATGATTCACCAGTTAGAATGTTTATTTTGTAATTCATGACTTCAGGTGACATTGATTAACTATTTCCCCACAATTGACAGAAAATGTCCGGCTTCTCTCGTTTTCACTTATATACGGTAAGGGTCGATATCATGCATCTTCTGAAAGAGTACAGTATCTCCTGATAAAAACACAGACGAAAGAGAAGAAACAAGCGATATCCGATTTAAGCAGATGCTTATGTAAAATAGCGCAATCATCAACATTAAACAACATTTGAAGAAAAAATTGCACGTTGTTACTGACTGAAATGTCGACCCAGGACGAGCTATAGGATCGAGCAGTTTTGGTGGTGTTGATGGACTCAATCTACTGCATCTATGTTTTGATCATCATTCTGAATCTGATCTGGATGTAGTCTTTGACAAAAATGCATTTTGAAAAATTAAGCTAGAATAAAACGGTTTGTTTGTTTGTTTAAAAGCAGAGGCTCTGTTCTTTCTTTTGATATATTGCATGTTCAGATATTCATACAACAAAATATTCCGGGGATCCATGAAACTTTTGTGAAAATGATCACAAATGCTGGTATTTTAATCATATATTGTCGTTCATGTACATCATTATTTTGTTAAATATGCAAGCAAAAACAATACCTTTCCCCCCCCAAAAAACCTACAGACAACTGGCCTACTCACACTCAATAACACAGTCTCATCCCAAGAAGTCATATAACTGATGTCTTGGGACGTCTTTTGACCATACGTCAACATCCGCCTTTTTAGGGTACACTTAAACGTCCGTTACATGACGATCCCGGGCCGTCATACAACTGACGCTTTACCTTTAACGTAGGTTAGGTGACGGGGTAGGTTTAGGTCTGGGGTAGGGTGGCACTCAACCCCGCAAAACCAGCTTCACCAGCTCTGTTTTCCCTCAGAACAGTATGACTGCTGGTCCACCATCCAGACCAGCACTAGCTGCAGGAAAGATCTGCTTTTTCAGCAGGAAAGATATTAATAATGTTACAAAAATTCTATCCGTTAAAGAAATTTGTTAAACGTATCATGGTTTCCACCAAAAGATTAAGCAGCACAAGTCTTTCCAACATTGATAATAACAAGGAATGCTTATTGTTACACCAGTGTATAAAACAATTGTAAAAGAAACACATTTGAAATTTTACATGGCTTTTTAAAATTGATTAATCAAATACATTGACAACTTAAATAATGAAATCAGTTTTTAGTACCGGCTAGGCTTAAGTTATTGAAGAGATCCTATTTGCAGAAGAACCACAGTACAAACAGCTGTTTGAACTTGTTAGCATGCAGGCTAGTGTTGCGTAGTAATGTTTGCACTCAATCATGAGATCTATTATGGGCTCTGTGGAGAGTGTCAGGGATATTTTATAAATGACTCTAAGGAGTTTATCAATAAACTGCAGCAGTACCAGAGCTTGCATTCAGCTGTGTGTTGCAGGGGAGACTTTTTCTGAGATAGTGATGATGATGGTGACCTGTAGATTGGCAAGGGAACATTTCTAGATGAGTTAGTAATGATAACAGATGATCTCTGGTACAGAAAGTGTCCTGGTGGAGGTCTGCGGAGCCCTGGCTCTGTAAGAGAGCAGTGCGGAGAACAGGAGTGTCAGCAAAGCTCAAAGTAGAATTTATTACACCACCAACCAATGACCTTGAGGAAAGTTCACCAATATTTCAGAGCAACAGGGCGAGAGAGACAGGGTTTGTGTTTGTATGTTAGAAGAAATTCTTTCAGTTAGTTACCCCTCATTTAAAAGTTAACCATGAGATGTGGAAAATAGCTTCCCTCAGCACTTACACTATCTCTCGGAGGTAATTATAACAACTGCTGTTGTCTCTTCTTCATTCTTCGGTTGCAGGCATCATGCCATGCGTCTCCAGCTGGGTTGGATCTCTGCCACTAGCTAAATAGCATACTGTGTTCCTAAACTTCACATCCAAGACCAAGAGTGCTGCATGAGAAGTGTGGAAGACGTACTCTGTCACTGATATCTCAGCCATACTAACACAGTCTCATCCCAAAAGTTCATATAACTGACGTCTTGGGACCATACGTCAATATCCGCCTTTTTAGGGCCCCCTTAAACGTCGGTAGATGACGATCCCGGGCCTTCATACAACTGACGCTTTAACTTAAACGTCAGTTAGGTGACGGGGTAGGTTTAGGTCTGGGGTAGAGTTAGGATCCCATAACCTCATCTACCGACGTTTAAGGGGGCCCTAAAAAGGCGAATATTGACGTATGGTCAAAAGACGTCCCAAAACGTCAGTTATATGACGTCTTGGGATGAGACCGGGTTGGCCATACACACTGTATGATGTGCCGTTCTATGTATGTGATTGATAACGCGAGGTTGCATGAAAAACAATTTCCCTTTCTCTTTAGAAATAAAACAGTGTAGACATACTTAGTACAAAGCCCACTCTACAATGTAAAAAAAAAAATATGACATGATCAATAAGTTATGACAACATCTTTTTACATTACTTCGACTTCATCAAAATAAGTTAAGCCCTTTTAAACTTTATTTCTTTAAGTTATACAAGATTCAATATTTTATAATAAGTCAGTGTAATATTAAGTTGAAATAATGCTTGCAAATATAAATTTAAGGGGTATGTATGTATTTTTTTGACTGTATGAAACATATTGAACACAAAAATGGAAAGTATCTGGTAAGCTCTGATCTGATTGGCTGACTTTTTTTTTTTTTTTTTTTTTTACAAGCCAGTATTATTGTGATATCCTCAATTTCAAATAAACTCACATGGCAAGTAAAACAGAAACTGTGGTTGGTCATTTCCTGATATGGGCAGGTCTTGGACAGAAAATGTTGACCGTTTAAATTTACTTCTATTAATTAGGCATAAATTAATTAGCCATTATAGGTATGACTTACATTTAATCAGTTTATTTATTCCAGGAAACAAACCCATGACTTTGACATTGCAAGTACCATGCTGTACAGTTTGTGTCATTTAGTAAAATCTCTGGCGACACAAGATTATCATGGTATTGACATAATAACCTTTCTGATGAATGACTGAATAATGAATAATGAATCATTATAGAGGTAATTAAATACATTTTAAATGTGTATACACATTTCTAAACCAATACAGGCTTTTTAAGTCTAAGTGCCATTGAGAGAGAAGGTGAGTTTCTTTTGGTCTGTTTCTTTCCGACTGTTTTTGGAAAAATAAATTGAATGTGTGGAATGTGAAATCTTTAATCATGTCAGCTTTCACCCCTGGCTTGCAGGAACAGTGCATGTTGTAAACCTGTTGTATTGGTATTGGATTGATATTTCAGTGTTGCCATTGAACCGCCACATAAGTGTGTGTGAAGGTGTTTATGAGTACTTGTGAAGAAAGACCCAGGGGTTTAGTGCAGTAAAGCACTGCTGCCACATCCAATCTCTGCCCCTCCATCACCCAGAGCTGCGATCTAGTTCACGTATAGGGCATCAAAGACAAAAGATGCTCTCTCTTTCTTTCTCTCTTGCTTTACACACACACACACAGTCTTGAAATAGCTGTTGTTGTAAATGCACAAGGGGAAAAAAAAGTTATATAATTGGCATACCAAATCTAATAAATGTAAATAAAAAAACGTTTTTAGGGATTTTTAAAAAATGGAAATAAAGAAACAAGATAAAATGAAGACATAATCAAAATTTTGCACTCTTTCTAGATTACTAATCTATTGAGCCCATAAGGGACATGGTGGTGGAAATAAATTGCTTTTACACTCAAAACATTTGTGTTCCGCCGATAAATTTTCTCTTCACTAGCAAAACATTTGCATTCCCCCGAGAAACTTTGTTCGATATTTAAAAATGTGGTTATTTACTTTTTAAATTATTATTAATCACTAAATATTAAAAAAAAACACAATAAAATAGTAATACACCTCAAGCATCTCAAATAAGATGCCAGTATAAAAGCTGTACTAGACTCTAGTCCTGCTACACAAATCAGAAGAACTCTTCTTATTTTTATCCTAAAAAATGTAAAAGGTTTTGCTCTTACAAGGTCAAACATTATGAGGTAGATTTGGATGGTGCCTTACAACCCTTTTTAAAGCCTTTTCTCAATTTCCTCAAGTTTAACTCAATTCCACGTTTAGTCAAAGTAAGTTCAGTGGCAGTTCCTTTTTTAAAACTTTTAGGACCCTTCTATTTGAGAGTCTTGACTGGATGGTAATGCATTGGGTTGCCGCAAGTGGAACTTTAATGGCTCAATGTTGAATGCTGAACCTTGTACGGTTTATTGTGATAGGCTGTTTTATGATTATTACGGCAGTGATTACTCTTCCATTACTCTTGCTTTCAATTACCGAAACTCATAATGTTCCCCAGGATGCTTTTATTTCCTTCTGATTTGTTTATTTTTCACTGCTTCCTGAAGGCCCAGACAAAGACATCTTCTTAATCGCAGGGTGTTAATACATGGGAGTATAATACAGTTTTTTTTTTTTTTTCAAAAATCCCCAATTCCTTCCCCTCTCACCTCCCTGATGATTTGACATCAGTAGTCATAAGAGATGACGCTTGATAAACGGAAGCCATTTGCCAGACAGGGACTGAAACTCCCCCCACCTGATGAGAAGCTTCAGTGTTGCTGCTGATTTATGATGTCACAGCACCATAAAGGGCACGTAGAAGCAGGAAGAGATTCATTAGGAAGCCTGACCAGGTTTTTAGTGAAGTCCAAGAGAGGCGCTTGGAATACAGATGGGTCTTCTGATCTGTGCCTGTCTTGTCCTTAAAATCTCACTTAAATGAAGCTTCCTTAAAGCCATGCACTGGGGGCGGATGCAAGTGATTGAGTGCTCAAAAGTGACAGCAATGACCGATTGTGAAAACATAGTAAATGCAAAACTTGGAAAAAAAAAAAAAACATATAATATTGATCCAAGGACAACACAAGTTTGGGAAACATTCCGTAAAATCAGAAAATTGCCACAAAATGACATCCATGAAAAAAAATATATATATATAAATATTATTGATGGACATCCTGTCACTCTTGTTGGTCTGGCCAAAGGTTTTCATGTACATTTAAATAGTTTATTAATCATTTGCTTCTTATGAACCGCTGACAACTCTAAATTAACTGGTTTGTACTGAATGCAATACGTAATTTACAATTGAAAAAAATTTATTACTAATAAAATATGAAAATACAATTATTGAATTCACATAGATATGCTTATAAATAAAGAAAGCATTTATAGTTGTATTTATAAACTGCTAATTAATGTCTAATGCTTTAGAAATTATTAATTAACAGTTTACTAATGATTTACTAATGATTAATAGCATGCTGTTATTATAAAGTGTTACTGATACATTTAGATTTGCTAAAAAAAAAAAAAACATATGAAGCTGCCTTGACTAGAATTATTGGCCGAATGAGACCTTTTGCATTTACAAATAAATTCAAATTGCAAAACAATTATGCTTGGCTAACGTGAGACCCAAGTCTCATTGAGACTCATGTTCACCACATGTTCATCTTCTCGTATTTGAGCCGTGGTGTACGAATGCCCAGACCCGTTTATTTGGGTGCTAAGAATGTCTTCTGTCTGAGCGACAGAAATTAGACGAGAAAGAAGATGATGGTTCAGAGATTTATGTGTACATGATGGTGTGTATCTAACGGCTGTTTCACACCGCATGCATGAGCTCACACTCAATTAAAGTGAAAGCACATTTTTGATAGACAAAAGTAAATATGATTTCACACAAAAAGTGCCCAAAATGCACAGAATAAGCATGTCTAGTGAACTTAAGTAGGCAAATAAAAGAAAATAAAGACTCAAAAATATTTATAAATATATAATTTATTTTTTTTTATTTCTGGCTACCCAGTAAAAAAACAATTTAGTAAGTTTTTAATTATTCTGTTTGGGTAATTATGAAAAAAAAAAATAATAATAATAATAAAATAAATAAATAAATAAATAAAAAACCTAGCCAGAAAATATTATATATAAACGTTCTTTTAGTTTATGACACAAAGACAGTTACAAATCAAACCCAAGTGTGTGGTTTATTTGTGTGTTTTGTTTTTATCCACGCAGTTGCAGTCTTGTAAACATATCGAAAGTATGTCTGAAAACTAATAGAAGCCATGTTCTGTGTTTCTTTGTTGTTTAACATTTATAAGTGAATGTTGTACACCTCGCCATAACAAATGTTCAAGACTAATAAATGTCCAATGTCTAAAAACAAATGTATAGTTGTCTTTGTAAAGAATTGCTTGCTTATAGGTGTAGCTTTGGAGCCGCTGTGACACTGTACAAACGCTTCCACTGTGAATACTCTTGCGCATCTGCAGCTGCAGTGACGATGTAAGTTAGTTACTCTGACGCGCTGCTCAAGAGCCGTTCATGCTTGTGTGAAACGGCCGTAAGGCTGCATCGAAAGGTAACTTCACGTCTGCTGCCATATTGGATTCCATAGATATAAACAAACTGCTTCTGTGATTGGTTCTCTAGATGAGGCGAAAATTTGGTCCATGCCATCCTCCTCTTTTAGCTCACGCCAGAAAACACTGATCCTTGTTCTGCCTTCTGCCTCCTTGTTTAACGCTATCACTTTCTCCTTTTCTCTTTTTACTTTCGTCTGATAAAACCTTTGCTGTCTTGTTTTTCTGTGCTGCTTCGGCCATGACTATAACATTTGGCTCGCACGTCTGATTTTAAGGAAGTGAGGGTGATGGTGGAAGTGACGTATATGCCGTCAAGCAGTCGAATATTGTAGTTCTCTTTGTTCGCGGGGTTACTACCCGAAACCTGAAGTTTAAAAGTACGATTAAAAACGCTACAGACCCCGTCAGGCAACCCGGTCTCATCCCAAGACGTCATATAACTGACGTTTTGGGACGTCTTTTGACCATACGTCAATATTCGCCTTTTTAGGGCCCCCTTAAACGTCGGTGGATAAGGTTATGGGATCCTAACTCTACCCCAGACCTAAACATAACCCTAAACCTAACCCGTCACCTAACTGACGTTAAAGGTAAAGCGCCATCTACCAACGTTTAAGAGGGCCCTAAAAAGGCGGAAATTGACGTATGGTCAAAAGACGTCCCAAAGACGTCAGTTATATGAATTTTTGGGATGAGACTGTGTTACGTCAGGCTATGGCAGACGTGTCATTCAACCTATTGTAAGTCGATGTACCATCACAAGAGACTTGGAAATATATCATGAAGGTTGAAAAGTTACCTGGTGTTACTTTAAGGCAATATCGCAACTAAAGACTTAAGTCATAGTCAAAGTACGGTAAAAATCCTGTTCAAAATTTAGTTGGGGGAATCCAAGCATTTCAGCGGGAATCAGCACGATCAGGATTTTTGCACAAGGGCGAAACATGCGAATATTTTATTGCGAATATATGCGACTAATTGCTTTTGGATATCAGAAATGTCATCCTTCCATGCCCTAAAGAAATTTGAACCCTATATATATATATTTACCAAACTACTTTGTTGAACCTGTAACATCAGCATGAAGTGAGACTTACAGTACCAAAGCCAAGTTGCCACATCTTGTTTTGTAGATTAATGAGCACATTACTCATTTTTACAGTCCTAATTACAGTCCTACTGCAGTATGTTATTTTTCCTTTGTGTGTGTTCATGATTCTTAATTTGCCTGAGTTTAGTGCAATTAAGTGGATTCTATGAACAGCCAGGCATCTTTAAGCTGCTGGTTGAGTATTAAAACCTGTTTTAATTACCCCTGTGATTTTTAGCATCACACGCACATCATAACACCAGGGTCAAGTCTAAAGTTTAAAGGACAGAGTAGGTCAGGACAAAAATCGACCAGATGATCCCAGCTCGTTCATTCCGAGCGAAGTAGCAGAGACTGAAAGTGGGGGACTCATCGTGTAGTGTTTACTCCACAGTCGATGGCTCTTTAAAGCTTAAAGACATCAGTGATGAACATTGATGACACAAATTCACTCTGCGCTCATATTAATCCTTATTATCAGCACATGTCCTCTCTATGAGAGGCCATTACTATGCCGAAAACGAAGGCAGCTGTGGGTGGAAGCTCTTAAAGGGAAGCAAGTGATGTAGGGAGCCCTTACGAGAAGGCTCTCTGTAGCACTTCAGCAGCTCAGTGCCGTGAACACAAAAAACAGGCCACTCTCTGTGGCGTTTAATGTACAAAGCTCTGCAATGTAGACTTCCAAGCAACTGTTTCAGAAAACGATACGCTGATTCTTTTAACAAAACACCCTGCGTGAGACGTTGAAATATGATTAGTGCTAGGGCGGGGTGCCTCAAGGTAACACAAATAAGCTTAGCGGTGCCACTAGATTTCTTTAATACTGTCGAGTTGGAGAAAAAAGGGACTTACTGTAGGAATACATATGTTTTGGAGCCTCAGCTTTTTACCTCGCAGTATTCTTGAGGGCTTTTTCTTTTTCTTTTTTTTTAAGTAGACCTCTAAAAGTGCCCAGCTTAGTAAATCATTAGTTCTGTGCAGTCTCTGTAGATGAACATACTCATTTTTCAATATCATTAATTTCTATGGGAACCCTAAACAGGCATAATGTTGTATTATATATTGATTCTCCTCACAGCTCCTAGCATACATTTAACTGCCTTTCTGGCTGTTTTAAGACTAGCCCACATATATCATTCCTTAAATGATGCTTGTGAAAGCAAAAGCTCAATGAATTATTTTTGACAGGCCAGCACAAAGTCAATAGCCCATATTAATTACAATTGATGTAATGTATGGCAAGAATAATACATTGGGACTTAGGGGAAAACATGTAAGCCTATTGCTCTTATTTAAGGGAGAGTTTGGCTTTAATATGAGATGTGCAGGGAGAGCGGCTAGAGTGGGAGGGGAGTTGTATTAAAGCAAGTTGGAGCCAAACTCTGCAGGACAGTGGCCCTCCAGGAACAAGTTTGGATACCCCTGGACAAAAGGAAGCATAGAGGGCCAAGTAGGGATGAGAATAAGAGTAACTGAATGATGCTGGTTCTGTAACCATTCTGCCCACGATTCGTTTAGGACTTTTGAGGAATAAATATTTGGGGGGAGGGGGGCAATTCTTATCTGCTCTCCACAGTTTGTCGCCAAATGATTGGATAATTTCAAATTTCAACAAAACCCATATAGCTATGATGAGAAAACTCGGTCCTGGAGGCCCACTTTCCAGCAGAGTTTAGCTCCCACCCTGATAAATCTTGCAGGCTATAAATTTTAATAACAATCTCCGTCTCGCGCAAGAACTCCGGTAAGTGAATCCGGTAAATAACACAATAACTTGCGTTATTTCCTTATCACTTCTCATGTGTGTTTGGTTGTGAAACGTAGTTTGCGGACCAATCAGAAATAGTTGGTGATTGTTTCTTTTGTAAAGTCATGTAATGTGTGAAAAGAACAGTGAACCGACTAAAAATCGTGCCGTGTGAACTTGGTTAAAAGCTGGAATTCACAACAGAACTTTTGGTCCGATTTTTTCCCCGATTTGCGATCTGTGTGATTCGACAGTAACACAGTCAAAATACACAATGGAAATCAAGGGTGCGAACAGGGCCAGCTCTAGCCCTTTGGTTGCCCTGGGTGAGATTGATTTTTGCTTCGCTTCTAATTCTAACTCTGTGATTTCTTGATTAATGGGTAGTAGCAGAGAAGGTGAAGTAGGTCAAGGGCGACACTAGAGCGTTTGTCGCATTTGTGCCCCAACACATTTGTCGCCCTAGGCAACCGCATAGTTCGCCTATAGCAATCGCCGGCAGGGTGTGAAGTCACAAAAATCAAAAAGGCGACCTACAAGATTGAATAAAGACAAAAAAGAAGGAAAAACTTACCATCCAGATCAAGAATTAGTCATTATCTAGGACCCGACATTAAAGGAATAGTTCACTTTGAAATTAATTTTTGGTATGTTTTAGCTTACCTCAAGGGCATCCAAGATGGTGTCTTTGTTTCCACAGCATTTTCAATTTTGACATTTTTTGGTCAAACCGTTGTTGTCTGTCAGTCCTATTATGCAGTTTTAGGGGGTCCACCTCAAAGAGCATGCACAGAGAAGTCAAAATTAAACATGATTTAATGACTTGTGAATTTAAGTACACATTGATGGCCTAAGACACGAAACGAGCGGTTTGTGTGAGGAAAAAAACAGTATTTATATAGTTTTTACCTCTTCTTAACAGCCGTCGAACTGATCTGAATCAGATGTCCAACTGAACCGAACTAAACCGTCTTCAGACGTTACGCCGGAAGTGATCTCTTGCGCATCTAGTTTTACCTTTCACTAAACATATTTAGATATACGGAAAATCACAATGGAAGACGATTTCGATATATCTAAATATGTTTAGTGAAAGGTAAAACTTCCGAAATCTCTGTAAAAACAACGCGTGGCGAAGACGCGCGAGAAATCACTTCCGGCGTAACGTCTGGAGACGGTTCAGTTCGGTTCAGTTGGACATCTGATTCAGAACAGTTCGACGGCTGTTAACAAGAGGTAAAAACTATATAAATACTGTTCGTTTTCTCACACAAACCGCTCGTTTCGTGTCTTAGGCCATCAATGTGTACTTACATTCACGAGTCATTAAATCATGTTTAATTTAGACTTTTCTGTGCATGCTCTTTGAGTCGGACCCCCTACAACTGCATTATAGGACTGACAGACAACAACAGTTTGACCAAAAAATTTCAAAATTGAAAATGCTGTGGAAACAAAGACACCTACATCTGGGATGCTCTTGAGGTAAGCTAAAACATATCAAAAATGAATTTCAAAGTGAACTATCCCTTTTTTGTCTGGGATAAGTAGTAGCCGGATTAAATCGTCAATAGTTGCGAAAGATTGATTATTTTACATTACATGTAAACAACAACTGATAATGGATTATACATTGATGGTAACAACATGAAACTACGCCATCATCCTATCGCCATATCACCAGCAGCCATATCACCCTGTAGCCTAATACTGGTTGCCCACTAAAGCTAAGCAGGGTTGAGTCTGGTTAGTACCTGGATGGGAGACCTCCTGAGAAAACCAGGTTGCTGCTAGGAAAGGTGTTAGTGAGGCCAGTAGGTGGTGCTCACCTTGTGGTCTGTGTGTGTCCTAACATCCCAGTATACTGATGGGCACACTATACTGTCAAAGAGAACCGTCCTTCGGATGAAACTTTAAACTGATGCCCTGACTCTCTGAGGTCATTTAAAAAACCCATTGCACTTCTCGTAAAAGACTAGAGGTGTAACCCTGGTGCCTTGGCCACATTCAACCATTTTCCCTATAATCCCCATCCACTGAATTGCTCTATCACTCTCTTTCCTCTCCACCTGTAGCTGGTGTGTGGTGAGTGCACTGGCGCCGTTGTGGCTGCAAATCATCCAAATGGATGCTGCACAATGGTGGTGGTTGAGTAGAGAACCCCTGATATGATTGTAAAGCGCTTTGGGTGTACAGTAGTACATATGAAAGCGCTATAAATGCCTCATTCATTCATTCATCCTCTAACTCCTGTCGTAAATCTGTTGAGTCCACACTGACCGCATCTACCCACCCCTACTGCAGGTCATCTCCTGCATTTGTTTCATCTTCGAAGTAAAGAGACGCGCGTTTCTGATTGTGATCGGAACGATTTTTTAAAGTCTGACAGCGTATGAATTCAGTCGTGTAGTGTAGTGATGCCCAGCTTTTCTCTAACAATTTACAAAGTCGGCAAGTGTCTTGTGCCTGCTCTTGAAAAATCTCTTTTGAAAAAAGTTGTGTTGTGTATGCCAGCCTTAAGATTAAAAAACTCCTGTAGTCTGAGCCTGGCTTAAAATGAACTAACTCAAAAGAGTCATTTGTTCACGAATCATTCAGGATACAGAGGCCGTGCTGTTTGTTTTTGATTCACTAAAAGGAGCCAACTCATAAGAGTCATTTGTTCAGGAATCAGGATGCACTAGTCGTGCTGTGTGTTTTTGATTCACTAAAAAGGATCAACTCATAATGATGATTCGTTAGCATTATGATATTTGACGATTCACCTAAAAGAACCTTAGAAGCATATAACCGTGCCTCTTCTTAAATAGAACCGATTCTTAATTATTCTTGTCAGTTCCCAGCACAAGCGAGTGAGAGCAAAGCATCATGGGATTAGTTCCTCCAGAGCTAAGCAGCCGATTCAACAGAAGAGCCCCTCATGGAGACAGGCCGGCTCCACTTCAATAAACACCTGACAACCCCACCGATTTCTCTCTCTCTCTTGCCATACTTTATCTCCCTTCCATCTTCCTTTTATCTGTTTACTGGCCTTGAGTCTCTCTCCCCACCTTGCCCTTTCCTTCTCATCCTCACTCCTCCGTGACTCGCTCTCCAATCTCACCAGACTCTTTGACAGCCCACGGACAGGTTGACACTGCCTCCTGTAGCCTTACATATCATTAGGGCCGCTTTTGTCCACAACCAGGCTAGGGGGCAGTGACTCTGAAAGCCCTCTACGGCCCGGGCTGCTTTCCTCTGGTCAGCCCTCCTGTCAGGCCTCCCTAATACCTTTTCCTGCTTGGGCAGTCAGAGGAAGACCTTCCCCTTGTCTGGAGCCTCTTTACAAGGGCCGACCGGCTGCTCATGTTGATCCATCAGCGTGACAGCAGTGTGGTCGAAGAGAAAGAAGGAAAAAGGAACAGAAAAGCAGGTTGTGATGGTGATTGACAGGTGGAGGCCTTTTCTTGCTGTGTGCTTTAAAAAAAAAATAAGTCATTGAAGTCATTCATTACGGTTTAATTTGCATTCGGTGAGAAAGTTAAAATGTATTAAACAGGTTTTTTTTGTGATTGTTATGCTTCATAATAGAGCTGCAAAACTACAAACTTCCTTTGTGCCTTCAAATATGTGCAATCATAAAAAAAAGTACACCCAGAAATTGTATTTCATTATTGCTGAACTGAATGAAATGAAATTGGCTTAAATTAAATAAGCGGCAAGAATTTGTGGACGTTTAGTGGCGTTCAACTCCCATATTTCATTTTCTTTTTCAAATAAGTGTATCACTTTGTATTACGCACAGAGTGAAATTACTGCCACACAGCACATTAAAGAGTTTCTGATTAATGGCTTCCCTTTTCCGGGTTGCTGGTCATGGTCATAATTTCATTTAAGCCTGGGCTCATTCATTACTTTTGCTAACAATTTCTCTCTTTATTTGTAGCAAACATTCACAACTTCTTTGAATGGGCCACTCTAGAAATTAAACAAAGTCAACCGAGCTTGTAAGTCATAAATTAAAATTCGTAATGGTTTTTCGCCAAAGAAGACATTGTGATGTATTTCATACTGAAGGCTGCCTGGGTTTTTCTACTTCCACAAGTAACCGTGTGGAAATCTGCCCTGTGGTTGTTTGCATATTGTGTTATGTATGTAAACTAGCTATTAGCACTAAAAGAACAGCCGGTAACATCTGGACTTGCAAGGCAACATCTGTCAGCGGGTGTTGATTACTGACCAAGCATGCATTGTGTACTGTATGTAATTTGCCACATCCAAAGCGTGAATATGGGAACACATCTTAAATTTACTATGAAAATTCGAGTTCTTTTGCCAGGCAGATACATTTTGTAAATGTTGAAAATGAAGCCTGAAAAACTGTTTTTCTCTGTATTTCCTCTCAATTGCTTTGACAAATCAGATTGTTTTGCAGTGACAAGATGTCCTCTTCAAAGGCCTATTTTCAGCTGTGTTTGTGTACAAACGTGCATGTGTGTCCATAGCCAATCCTCTTTATTCTTACTGATTCACAACCCGGCCATTCATTGCTGTGTCCTTGGTCAAAGCAGAGCGCAGAAAGTGAGGAAATTAATAGCCTAATCAGAGCACAGAACGTTCTTCAGTTTAAAGGTCAAAGACTTAACAATTGGGTAACACTTTAGAATATGGTTCCTTCATTAATGAATAACTACACAAGAACCAATGAGTAACACGATATTAACAATCTAGTAACTATTACTAACTAACAAGAAACTCGATCAACAAACTAGTAAGTAAAAAGCTTTGAAAAAGCTGAATTACAATATATTAATATTTTTTTATATATTTTTTATTTAGTTATTGTAGTAGTTGTAGTAATAAAACATTATTAATATTATTATTTATATTTTCAATATGTGTTTTTTTTACCAAATTGTGTAGTCCTACTATTGTGTACCTAGATCTTAAAAGTTGAGATCTAAGTTAAATCTCATATACCATAAATATTACTATTGTAATTTTACAGTTGCACTGTAATAAAAAAATAGTATTAAAAATTATATTTTCTTTTTTGTCAAATACTTATGTTACATAGTGAAATCTTACTATTTATTATAATTATTATAACTTAATTATTACTTCAAACTAGCGTTGCACTGTTAGCGATGGTGGAAAGCAGACATAAAATAAAGAGCATTCATTTTTTCTACCAATTTTGTAGCTGATTAAAAATGGTGTTTTAATCAGTTATATATTAAATAAAAATGAATTAGATTAGGGCTGCCTGAAACTAATGATTATTTTTCCTTTCGATTAATCAGATCGATTTGTAAGATTAATAATCTAATGATTACGATTATTTAGCAAAAAAAATACAAGGTTTATGCAGTGTAGGCCTAATTAGGAAAGAACTACACTTTTTCCGTCGTATTGAGGTAGGAGAAGCCCCGGGATGTTTTATTTTCAGATGCTCCTGCATAGAAATTGTGCTATATACTATTTTAGTTTTACAGAGCATGCAGAGCACCTTTTCATTTGGTCTCTGTTTAAAACATGTCCTCATTTTAGATCGGGCTTATTTATTTATTTTTTTTTTGTAATAAAGGCTGATTTTAAGCATCCCCACGACGAATCGACGCATTGCAAGCAAATCGACTAATTTAGGTAATGGATTGTAATTGTTTATCAACGCATCTTTCCAGCCATAGATTTGATTCAGGTTTAGTTCATGAAGATTCTGTTTTGGTCTAAAATAATTCCCAGAAGTGACACGGTTGCTAGATATAATGGGTCATGTTCACCCTCACAGATAAAAAAAAAAAAAAAAAAAAATGTAGTGACTATCTGGGTCTATTTTGGTTTACGTCCACTTCTTCATATCAGAGTGTCTCATCAGTCTCTATATTGCTTTCTGTCTGTGAGGTGAAATCGATGTTTCTGCTGGAGGCTTTGCTGTTGAGGTTATGATATGCCACAGCCAGTGCTGTCTACCAGAAACAGCGAGGGAGATATTACATAGGATACAAGCAGTGACACTTCTTTTATGGTGCAATAGATTTGAGAAAAGAAGTGATGAAAAAGCTGAACTTATTTCAGTTCTCTGATACAATAATCCAAAGTCTGAGGTGGCCATTAAAGTTTTCTTATTCAAATGTTACTTTCAGTGTAATTTTTGCTTCAATGGATCATTAATCTTTCTCTCACACATATAAAATTGTAAATTTGATTTCTATTTCAATGGTTTGGAATGTTTTGAAAATGAAAATAGAACATAATGCTTCTGCATGTAGAACAAAGTCCATAAGGCAAGTCAGTTAACTCGGCTGATATTTTCTATGCTGACAATACTGTAGATATTCAAGTACAGCCCATATCTGCTTGAATTCAGAAAGACTGAAACCTCAGTAATATGTTTGTCAAGATTGCATTTCAATTATATATTTCAAATCAGCAATTAAATCTGACAACAATGTTTTCATAAATTGCTTCAATAGCCTTTGTTCTTCATTAGCTGGTCCCTATGGTTTCAAGCGGTAACATTATAGGGATGCAAATAAGAGATTGTATTTATTTATTGTACAATATTATATATTTAAATGTTCTTGCTCATTTCTCCTATTTTTACGTTTAGATGACCTTTGCTGTCATCTTACATCCACTTTCTGTAAAATGAATGTAAAAACACTCTTTAATCGAATTTTTATCAGATCTAAACAAGAAATATTAATTTTCATTATAATATTGTGATCTGTAGTATTAAAAAATAGTTTTAATTTGTTTAGACAAAATAGTACAGCATTTTATTTTTTAGCAATTTATCAGTTAATAGCATCATAAATCTTTTTATTCATAATGTTGTGATTTATCTGTAGCATTTGCAATGTATTTAGTTTTAAGTGTTTTATTTGTTTAGACAAAATAGTACAGCAATTTTTAATTGAGCCATTTATCGGTTGATTTGCCATTATCAGAACATTTGATATATGATATAACTTTATTTTCAGAGAAAGTCTGAAATTAATTTTGCACTAGTAAGTTCATTCACCCTTACAAAAACTGTACCGCATATACAATACCTTTACAATCACAGAAAAAAAAGGAAATTTAATCAAATTTAAGTTTATTTTGATCAAGTTTATTTTGTAGCTCTGTTAACTCTAATACAGCTTGATGTATCAAGGCATGCTTTACTCTAATTCAGAATCCGAAAAAATAATGATCAACTTCTTGTAAGAATTTTAATATTCTGTGCACCTTTCTTCTAATAACACACACACCTAAAGACCCACACAACTGACACCTCTTTCCTTTTCTTTCAGTTACAGACTGTCGAATCCTGGAGAATCTTCAGCGCTACGCCTCCCCTACTTACCTGCCCGTCAACTACCAGCTCCTCAACACAGAGTCCTCCTTCTTTCTTAAGGAGGCCACCCAGGACTTCATGCGCAACTCTAGCTTTCTCTCCAGAACGGAACTGTTCTTCATCCACCAGGCCAGGAAGCCTCCCATCATCAATGCCACGTATGGAACCCTTGCGGTGGAAGAGCCTGTCCCTTTGGATCTCCTCCAGATGCCTGGCTCATTTGTGGGTTCCTCAACCCTCTTCACCTTCAACTGGAAAGTGCAGACGTTTGTTCTCAATGAAAGGATTTACCTGAACAAACCCAAGGTTCAGGTCTTGTTCTACATCGCCGGGAGGGATTGGGACGACTACAGTGCAGTGGACAAACTTCCCTGCGTACGGATGTTCGCCTTCCATGAAACCCAGGAGGTCCGTGGGAGCTGCAGGTTACGAGGGGACATGGGCGTTTGCGTCGCCGAGCTCGAGCCTCTTCCTGGGTGGTTTGCACCTCCCAGCGTTGTCCCAGGACGGCAGAGGAGTCCGGATATGCCTGAAGGGACACCTGTAGAGCTGTACTACAGCCTTCGGGCCGCAGAAGAAGGGGGTTGTCTTTCCGAGGAGTTAGGGGACAAGAGCGCCGCTCACTCAGATCAAGAGGGATTGTTTGGGTTTCCTAACTCTACACCCATGAGGCGCATCGGGAGTATACGATTATTCCAGTCTCCATCTGCTCCGGAATTATCAGAGCAGCGTTTGGATGGGAATTTTGCAGTGTTGGTACCATCCACGCCTGTTAGACAAAGGGATACCGTGTCAGCATATGTCGCAGCTTTGCCGTACTCACCTGTAGAAATGTTCACTCTCAGGTAAGAGAACTTCATTTGCATTGAAGCTGCTGTGTTGGCAAATAACTATTCACATGAGACCTTTTCCTGGGACGTTCATGGCTGTGTTACAGTAGTGAGGGTTTCTCTAATGAATGTCACAGGAAGCTTCACCATTGACGTCATGGCATTCTGTCAGCGGTTAAGTAGCAATTTGCTTTGCAGCTTCATTTAAGCCTTTTTGCTTTGTTTTCTATTCTGCTATTTGAATCGCAGCTAATCATACTTTGCCCAGTTATCAGTCTTTGCTCCACTTGGACCTCCATATGTGGTCACATTTTTTCTTTGGCATAATCATTTGGCTTTTGAAATGGTTGTGATTAATTCCGGCTGGTGTGCCTGAGATGAATTTTCACTTCATGGTTACTTTACTTAATTTAACTATATTTTTTGTTTACCATGGCAGAGGGAAAGACATCTTCATTTTCAGGTGAAAACATCCAGCCGCACTGAATCTGCGGGTACTAATTAGAATTTACAGATGCGGCTAAGTGATTTGGGTAATTAACACACAATGCAAATGAGGATGTCATCAATTAGAATGCGCCTCCATTAGCTTAATGACTGCAAGCTCGTCCGATTGTAATCACAGTGGGTGAGAACATTTATAAACCATATGAGACCCAACCAGACAAGAGGTCAAGCCAATTTGTCAGCCCTGCATGTGCACGCAAGATAAGAGGCACTAGGAGAGATGATATCTGGTGTATTTTGAAGAAAATCAGATAGTTTATGGATGTCAGCTGGGTTTTCTTTGCTGAATTCACTTGTAAAAGTGAAAGGACAAATCACTTGCTTTTTGAGGGTTGTGTGTGTATGTGGATGCATGTGCGAAGTCTGCATTTGGTTTGTCTAACAGTCAGGCTTCTAAATTAACACCCGCCAAATGCGGGTTAAAATTCATTTTGGCGAGTGAAAATTAACTTCCTGCCTTCCTACCCCCCCCCCCCCCCTTCCTACATTTCCCATGAACTCTGTGTTGTAATGCTACGTGGTGACGTTTCATCGTATACATTTATACATTACAGCTCATACGTTAGGCAATATACCAGCCGGTTCTCATCCCAAGGCGTCATATACTGACGCTTTTGCCAAAGCGTATACATCTAACGCACATGGCACCCTTTAGCATCAATATGAGACGCAGATATATATGGGCCAGACCTAAACCTACCCATAACCGAAGCGTGTTATATTGACGCTAAAGGGCGCCATGTGCGTTGGATGTATACATTGGCAAAAGCATCAGTATATGACGGCTTGGGATGAGAATGCGTTGAATATACACAACAAGCTTACTATATATCTAAAGGTTTTCTTTTAGTTGAACATATTAAACAATATGTGTAAACAAAAAAATTAAACGACAAAAGCATTTTGTCAGACCTCAAAAAACAATGCGAGCACAAGTAGACCTAAAAAAAAAAAAAGATGTACATACTCGAGTCAGCATATGATTATCGTGTTTATATTGTTTTGCGTTAATTTTGAGAAAAACAATAATATCCACATGCTTGAGTGAGTAAAGCCACTGCACTGACAGAGGTTGCAGAGACGTGTGTGTGTGTGTGTGTGTGTGTGTGCAAAGTGAAGTAACAGCACTTTGCGTTTTTCTGTTCTTAAATCTGTCTCCCTTAACACAACTTAAAGGGCATATATATATATATATATATATATATAAATCGACATACATACGATTTTGCAGTCGTTATTTGCAGTGATGGACAGCTGCTTCTTCAGTCGACTGCTGTTTCTTTGGATTTCATGTGATTTCTCATTCTGGTGGTGATGATAACTCTGTTTAATTAATAATTGATTAAATTTAATTCCATTTTGTAACAGCCTATCATTTTCATCTAAGTAATTCCAAACTTCACGATGCAGACAACAACATTACCTATGTGATCAAATCCAATGCACTTGCTAAACGCTCCACCCAGCGCATTTAATTATAACATGCGGAAAAAATTAAAGAAAACAAAAGTCGAATAGAACTTTATTTTTTGATTAATAATTACAGATCGAAAATTCGAATATTCATGCACATCCCTAATAGATAGATAGATAGATAGATAGATAGATAGATAGATAGATAGATAGATAGATAGATAGATAGATAGATAGATAGATAGATAGATAGATAGATAGATAGATAGATAGATAGATACCAAACTTGAAATGAAATGTTTGCACTTTCTGTGTTGTAATGTATTTTATGTGTTTTTTCATATCAACAATGTTAATAAAATGTTGGCTGGTGATCAAAAAGTTAATTTAGAACCCTGCTAACAGTGTGTGTGTGTGTGTGTGTGTGTGTGTGTGTGTGTGGGTGTGGGTGTGAGATCGACAACCACTCTACTTAAATGTGCTGATAGGAAGAGACCCATTTTTTTTGTCCCTTTTGTGTGTGTGTGTGTGGTTACTCTACTGTAATCATTAGAAAAAAAAATATTCATGAATAAAACATTTATAGTTATGCAATATGCATGTTTAATGAGTCTTATGACCAGCAAAATCATGCATTCATTTTCTCAAGCATATCATTATCCTCTGATTAATTATTGATTTACAACTTTAAATGAAATCAGTGTTAAATAGTCTACAGAGAATCATTTTTCATGAGCTAATGAGTATGAATGTCTTAATTGAGAAATGAAAGCATGACATATTTTTTCAGTATGTTTTTTTGAAGTGGAGGAGGGTTGTATATCTCTTCTGAAAATTAGACGGAGATTAATCAAGGTCTGCCTTAATTACCATAAATAATATTGATGTAGCAAAAATGCTAAAAAAAAAAAATATTTTGATTTCATTATTTGTAGTTGCATGTTTATGTTGCTGCTGAATCTCCTTTACAATTATATATATTGTTGTAATTACTTTAAAATTAATTATATTTTCTAGAATTCATTTTGGCTTATTTGCATACTGCATATTACTTTAGCAGAAAGTCTTAAAGAGACACTATGCAGTTATTTTAGCTTAATTTAACAGCTTCAGAGTTATTGAAATGGTTATATGACTTCTTTCGGGTTGAATGGTGGGTGTCTCGACCCCCCCCCCCCCTGGTGCCTGTGAGCGGAAAAATCTCACTTGCAGTTTCGGTGCGGCGAGCCGCCGGCCTCAGCATCGGAAAATATCGTGTGATATCGGCTCTCGCGATGTAACATATTCCATTACGGCAACACTGCACATATCCAGGAACAAGGTCGAGAGGGATGGAGTTTGTCACACTATCGTCATGGCTGAGCCGGCATGTAAGAAACAGAAAGCTAGGAAAGCATTGTCGGAGGAACAGAGAAAGAGGAAACAGCAGACACGAGCATAGGCGTAATTTGTGGGTGTGATATTGAAACATCTCGCAGCACGGATGTACCATTACAAACAAATAAAACATCTCCAGGTAACTCTAGTAGAGCATTCATTTAGTTCGTTTGTTAAATAAGAGGCGATCTGAAATGTGTTGTTTTTGAAGTCAAGTGACCAAAGCGCTTGTTGCCGCTGCGATCAGTTTCAGTGGATTCAGTGTTCTGTTGTGACACGCACCGTCTTCAAACGAACGCGCACTCAATCCGTTGCGGGGACTGAGAGACTCATTACAGTGAAATCACAAAACCCAATGCACAAAAAAACATGTCCATGCTTGAAATACAGCCACCAATAAACAATCGGTTTTGATGAGGAAAATAAACTATACTATTTTAGTAGGGATTAGAAGAACCCAGAACCTGTGACACACATGGCAAAAGTTCTTCCTCTGGACCATTATAGTTCATGGGGATATATATTTAATCACGTGACAATTCTCACCACTAACAACATATGTTGGATCTCATTAAACGACAAATTAAACACAATGTACAATTGTATACTATGTAACACGTCACGCTCTCCGTGAGTGGTCTTTACGACAGTAACGTTAAAAACAAGTACTCCACAGTTACTCTAGGAGTTAACAGCGTTCCTGCCTGGTGTCCCTTTATTAACTGCATCGCCATGTAAGATTGTGTGATGCATTACTGTATGGCCAGTTATGGCTGGATGGATTTTTCGGATATTTTTTAGATTATCTAAACAGTTGGAAAAAAAACAAAGAAAAAACAAAACAAAACAAAAAAAACAGTAAAGAGTAAACAATCTTATTCTCACACTTGGAAGAGGGGTAATCTTCAGAACCCCAAATTTACGTACACATTTTTGTTTGTTTGTTTGTTTGTTGGGACTTTTCATTTACTTTCGATCTACACTGCAGGTACAAACTGACCCACCTCCCCACAACCACATACTCTGTGGATGAACATACAAAAAGCAATTTTGTTAAAATGATTTTATTTTCTCATGCATAATCATTTTTGCTCAGTGGTGGTGTCATTGCGTATTGCTTGTTCCGATTCAAAAGGTGTCCATGTTCAAACAAATTTTGGCAGAACTTCAGCTGCAGAAAAAAAGCATTAGCTTTTTAAAAAATAAAAGAATATAATCCAATAACACTGCAGACTCAGAGAGTGTAATGCAAAGGCTGCACCAACTACTGCACATGATTAGGGGAAGCCTGCAACCGTAAGGCTTGGAATCTGTGAGTCAAACCGAGTTTAGAAATAGTGCTTTTAAGTTGGTATTCTGTGATTGCATGTTAGCCACTTTAACATGATAAAATGTTAACTCCCATCTCGCCAGCTTCATGATATTTCAGGTTGACTATTATTTGATATCAAATTATGGTCACAATTTAAACTTTTGCCTCAATAAACTTAATAATTAATAGTTAAGTTTGGGTATTGAGTAGGATTAATGGATGTAGAATATGGCATGCAGAATTAGGCATTAATATGTAAGCAATAAGCAAATAGTTCATAGTGAGAATTGGACCCTAAACTAAAGTTTTTTTTTTTTGTTTTTCTTCTTGCAAAATTCACCATGTAAATAGCAAATCTGCCATGGCTCGAGTGCAACTGGCTTTTAAAGGGAATGGGAGATCCCAAAACACACCCATTACTCATTAAGAGAATAGGGACAACCCTTTTAGACCATGCGCCGTTGCCACAACCATTTTTCCTGTCGATAAAGTGGATCTCGGACACACCCTAAGTGCAATTGCGCATTAGATCATTAAAATGGGGATTTAAATCATTCAAATCATTAAAAAAAAATTAAACTTGATATTTTTAATAGTTGCCAGTAGATCAAAAGTGACAGTAAATACATTTTTCCACATTGATAATAAAAACAAATATTTCTTGAACATTAAGTCATATTAGAATGATTTATGGAGGATCATGTGACACTGAATATTTGAGTAATAATGCGGAAAATTCAGCTTTGCCATCAAAAAAATATATTTTAGAATCTACTGCAGAAAACAGTTAATTTTAATTCTACCAGAAAGACTCGGGAGATAAGATACTGTACGATATGACATTTTATTAACAGCCCAGCAAGCCATTTATGCAATAAAAGTTATTTGGCGTAGGCCCCGTCCGTAACTCGCGATCCGAGGGTATGGATTCGGCATATCCTGCCTGAAGATGAAGGCAGGGGCGCAGCCGACCCCCCCTTGGAGTTTTGGAAGGGACCGACCTGGTGGTGGTGGTGGGAAGGATGGAGCGAAGACCGTCTTGGTGGAGGTGGGGAGGATGGTGGTAAGTGAGGCGTCAGCATCTGCGAACTCAGACAAGTGTAAGTAAGGGTCTTTTATACTTCACGTATTAGAACGCGATTGGATAGATGAGAAGGTAATAATGACATGACAATTGAGTCTTCCTGGCAGAACTTGCGCTACACTTTCATTTGTAATAATGTTTCACAGTATTACTGTATTTTTGATCAAAGAAATGCAGCCTGAGCATAATATCTTATGCAGGTGAGCACAAGAGACTAAAATATCTTTAAAAATGTACTGACCGCAAACTTTTGAACTGTATTGTATTTAGAATGAAGAGATCAGACTTATTGTCTTCTGAATTCATGGCTATGGCTGGTTTTATCTTTAATGGAGAAAGTTATGGCATCTACCAGCAGGAGAAACTGGCCCATGACTCTCATTACGGTGTAGTCACGGTCGTTCAGCTTTCATATGCAATAGGGTCAGATTCACATTGTAACAATCATCACTTGCAAGCATTTTCCCTTCTGATAAAGGACAGTAGATTTTCAATGTCAAAACCATTTTAAGCAATTTATTATGCACCTTTATCTTTACCTGCAGTAATAGGTCCAGTCATGAGTCACAGCTGATATTGGCTGTATTAGAGTCTCTCGCAGTCTAGCGTAATCTTTTCTGTTGAGTGAATAGCATTATCTGCTAATGCTATATGAGCAATGAGGTCTTGGAGATGGTGATTTTCCCAAGGCATTGTTGAGGCAAAGCACTGCACACTTTGCAAGCCTTTTCCTCATCACAATCATTAGCTAAATCTTACATTGCTCTATATCTGTAATTCACTTGATCTGTTTGCAGGTGACTGCAGGATTGCATGTAAGTTGCTTAGTTGCTTTGATTTGCATGTGAATCAGCAACATTCTTTAAATTTTGGGTTCAAGATGAAAGCAGCAACTCTTATTTCCCATGCTTCATATGCTTGCTGTTTTTATTCTCATAGCTGACTAAAGAAAGTTTCTGACTTTTGCATTGAGCTTCTTAAAAATAATTAAGGGAAGAAGTGCTTGTTTATCAGCTCCCTATTCTGGATTGTTGACCTGACTGGTTGCTCTTGTTATGTGTGCATGTGTGTAAATATTGCACATCTATGTCTATGGCGGCAACAGTATTGCTGTCCGATATTTAGAATAAGAAATCATTAGAATGATTTTTAAAGGAACATTTTACACTCAAAACCGCAATTTTGTTTTGAGTTCATTAATTTAATCTGGTTTTAAGACCATATCGTCATCTGGATTTTGGTAAAAGAGAGAGAAGGAACACAGACGGATACATAAAAGAAAAAAAAAATTGAGGTCGAGAGTAATTCGGGTTGATGTACTCTCATAGTGTGTGTGCACGTGCATGTGTGTTCAAAAGAAAAAGAAACTCATAAAAGTTTGGAACTACTTGAGGGGGATGAAACGATGACACTTGAACTAAGATTTCTTTTTAAATTTTTTAAATGTTTTGTATATTGTGAAGTTCCCATGAAAAGATTCCTCTGTGATCCCTTAAACAAAGTGAGAAGGTTTCAGATTGTGTATTGTACTTCTGGGGGTTCTGTGTGCAACT
Source organism: Pimephales promelas (assembly GCF_988280905.1). Lineage (NCBI taxonomy): Eukaryota > Metazoa > Chordata > Actinopteri > Cypriniformes > Leuciscidae > Pimephales > Pimephales promelas. Next base: position 14,040,506 of record NC_142782.1, on the reverse strand, counting down.
TGAACAAATTTCGTTCAGATGAATAAGAACATCCTTGATTCAAACTGTTTTTTTTTTTTTTTAAACTCGATCCGCTGATTCATTGAAAAGACCCAACCAAAAAGAATTATTCGCTCACATCCTGGACATCGCAGAAAGGCAAATGGGATTTGAATGAAGTCCGTACATAATGACAGCATTTCAAATTTTCACTGAAAATTTTTTTCAAACAGTGTTTGACAATGTTCCCCAAAGATATTTAGAAATCCTTTGCGCCATTTAGTGATTTGTCCATTACACACTGATTTCTGAAAAGCCATCGATGAGGTTACAAAATCATGGCACCTTTGCAGGCATCATAAGTCATGTGTGATTTATGATCTGCAATGGAGTAGAAATATATTGAGGGGTGAATAGTTATGGCAGGAGTTCATGAAGTAGCAATCATAATGTTGTCTTAGTTGGAAAAAAAAAAAACCTTATTAGGGTTTACTATAGTTGAATATGTGTGTCGTATTGCCCATATTTTGCTATATGCTGGATGGGTGCAATCACTAACAGGATAAAGTGTTTGGGCTTCTCAAACAGTTTTTGTTGTTTTAAGAACAATATACAGAGGATTTGAATGCTGAACATTGGATTCAGAAGCTGTCAGCTGTGCTTAATAGAAAAGAGCAAGATAGATTCGTACTGGTATGCGTGTGTGTGTGTGTGTGTGTGTGTGTGTGTTTCTGTTTACATCAAGCAAGTGTGTGAATACCAAGAGCAAAGCCTATTTAAAGGGAATCAATTTGTCCCATCTTTAGAAGGCAGTGCATCAGTGGGCACATTATCTGGGATTCTGCCTCATTATACACACTGATGGACAGCAGTAACTACTGCAGTCACCTCACCCTCAGCTGGACCCGTCAACAGGTGCTTTACGAATCAAAGCTACTTTATCTCATTTCATGATTTTCTCTTTGCATTTGAACCTTGACAAAAGAACAAAAATATTTGATTATTCATGACTGGCATATGGCATCTGTGCAAAAACAAATTCACATACGATGTAACAACACCGACTTGAAACTGATAAAATGGATAGTTCTGCTATTAGCTATAGCAACTCTTGGATAGTGAAACATGGTGCTCCGAACTAAGGAACTAAGGGTGCTCCGATCAGGATTTTTGGGGCCAATCAATGAAAGCAGTATTGGGCAACACCAATCACTGATACCGATCAACGAAATAAATAATACTACGTGATACATATATAATGCTTTAGATTTTAAACCTTCAATTTAACATGTTTAATTATTTAGCTTTTCTTAACAACAATTTATAGGCCTTTAAAATATTAAAATTAAGAGATGAGAAAGTATTATGAACTGACAACTCTTTGCATGAATTAACAACTCTATTTATTTGGCAAGAAACATGTGTAACTCTCTTTAAGGTGTTTAGGAATAGCTTTGATCTTAACAAATATAATTTCTGTGATAAATAATTATAGTTCACTATATAAATTAAATATTGATTGATCCTGCTAAGTCTACTAAAGAGCAGTGAGTGATTTTCCTTTGTCCTTTTGTTGCTTGATTAACCTTCAAATGGTCTTTCCTTTTTACACTTCTGGGCTTTGGGGTCTAGACAACCCCAACAATTGATTGAGTAATTGTACAAAAAATATATATTTTTAATCATACAAATAATGTATCATATATATTTTTTTTGTTTAATTCTCATCTATTCATTAGTGCTGTGTTTTTGGAGATAACGTTCTTTTGTATCCATATACCACACAATTCCTCAACTACACCATATGAAATATATATATATATATATATATATATATATATTTTTTAGTATACATTGCATTTATGCTCTAGTACTAGGCATTCATTTCTGTGTAAAAATGTTCAGATTTATGACAGATTTTTTTTTTCCACATGAAGAAGAAAATATATTTATTATTATTATTATTATTATTATTATTATTATCATTTTTCACATTTCCCATTCATTTCAATGTGGGGTCATATTGACCCGAAAGACCAGAAGTGTAATTTCTTTATGTATATATATATATATATATATATATATATATATATATATATATATATATATATATATATATATATATATATAGTATATAGTATATACCTTCAGAACAACCGAATCAAGCCCATTTTTTGTTGTGTGTGTACAGACAGATAATGTATGAAAGTTCACAAAATCTTATTCCACTGAGATGAAGGGAACTTTTTTTATTAAGTAAAAGTCGATTGGGGTCGTATAGATTGAGGGCTACCATTAGGGACACAGGCATCAAGTATGTTAGGCCGCTGTAACTTTAAGACCTAATGCACAAATCCAGTATACTGATATATATATATATATATATATATGCAATTTATTTCCTAAGTGTTTATTTTCACTTCAGACATAATTGATTGTGTATATTTGACAATTTAGGCTCAAACCTGTGGAGATGGCGCAGTGGATAAGACGCATGCCTTTGGTGTGAGAGACCCGGATTTGAATCCACTGTGAGACACCAATGTGTCCCTGAGCAATACACTTAACCCCTAGATGCTCCAGAGGCATGCGACCTCTAACATATATAGCAATTGTAAGTCGTTTTGGATAAAAGCGTCAGCTAAATGAATAAATGTAAACCTGAAGCCCAACGTACAGTATACTGCACCTACACTGAAAGCCACTTCTCTTTCGTGGCATAATGGAACTCTTCTTATTATCAAGCACATCCTGCAGTTAAGCAACTCTAGATTGCATTTTATGACAATCACTGATTTAGCTGATTTGGATGTTCAATTTTGGAGGAACGAAAGCACACCACTGTGAAGGAAAGAAAGGCACAAAAATCGTCCTAGTAAAACAGCTCTAGTGCTGTCATTGCTGTAGGTTTGCTGTCGTTGCAATGTCTCCGCAGTGACATTGCAAATTTATTGTGTTTTTCAGACACCTGGTAGAACTGCCAGACTGGTGAATGTAGAGAAGCTATTTTAACTGCACATATTGCATATTGCAACAATTGCCTTGCAGGTTTTGCATCATCAGGTTGAATCTTCTGATTGTACTTATAGAGACCAGCCACCCATTAAAATATATAAAATAATGATCGGTCATTACTATCAGTGGCATATCAATCAGAATAACCTTAGTGCTAACAATATAGGCTCGATTCAGGGAATGCATGAACTTAAAAAAAACACACAAAAAAAACGCACGGCATAAGGACATTGCAAGTTGCTTTGGATCTGCCAAATGCATGAATGTAATTTTGAGAGAATATTCTCTAGCACAATTGTGGGCCATAATTAGGGGGTCCACTGAAAAAGTTAAAGAGAGAGAAAAAGATAAAGTGTATATTTAGACCACTATTCATTGTTAAAAGGGCTGTGCAAATAATTGAATATATATATATACATATATATATAATTATTATTATTTTAAATAACATTCTCAGTTTTTTTATTTGTTATACATACTGTATTTTTAACAAACTGTAAAACAATTCTGTCATTGTAATATTACACTTATTGTTTTTCTGATCACATTAGAAAGTCAGATAAAATAAAGCTCCCTTTTTATTTTAGAAAGAAGGTCATATAGCAAGGATAGAACTTATTGTATTTGGGGGTCCTTGGAATCAAAATGTTTGAAAATCTTGATGATGATATACTTTTGATGAAAATGTGTTGTTAATATCGTATTTGTAATATATATATATATATATGTGTGTGTGTGTGTGTGTGTACAGTATATGTATATCAGCGAATAAATAGTCAAATACAGTTAATGTATTTTTAAAACTTGTTGTATGTTTTCTGGCACAAATAGAAAAGTTGTTTGTCCTCAAACATAACGAACTTGCCCTTCACAAACACATGCACAAAAACAAATGCACATCTACCTAATAAAGGAACTGTTAATTACCAGCCTTTTGCTCAGACGCCACTCCACTGACCAATGGTCTGACCTCTCATCAACCTTTGTTTCTTTTGCTTTCTCTTTTTCAACTCAGCGTGACTCAGAAACTCTCGCTAATGCTCTCAAACTCCAGGATCAACTAATTAACAGACCAAGCAGAATCCAAACAGGCACCAGCTCAAGCACCTGATTTTGAACTCTTCCTGAGCACTGATGAATACTTGATTACACCTAGTGAGCGAGAGCTCATTATTTCTGTATATTGAGTGATGTTTCGTGATGTTTTTCTTTGGACATTGCTTCAACTGGTTTATATAGACTGTCTGGTTGCTAGGTAAGTGTAGCTAGAGCTAAGAAGTATCTTAAGAATTAAAGCCAGAAATTAGCTTCATGAAAATGATGTCAAATGATGTCAAACAGTTGTTTTGACTGATGCTTGCAAAATGGTCCAGAAACTATGAGGTGTGTTTGATTAGCCAATTTAATACACTGTTGTGTTTATACATCTCATAAAGCCATATACTCACTTCAAAATTTTTTTATTTACAGTATTTACAGTATCTCTAGTTTGTCTAATTATCTATGTTATCTATAACCAGTTTTGTATGTTCACTACCCATCTAAAGAAATATAAAATATTAGGCATGCTGCAAAACAGCACCAACCTGCAGAGATATGGACTCTACAAGACCCCCAAAGGTGTCCTGTGGTATCTGGCACCAAGACGTTAGCAGCAAATCCTTCAAATCCTGTAGGATGTGAGGTGGAGCCACTGTAGATTGAACCTGTTGGTCCAGCACATCCCACATGCTCACTTGGATTGGGATCTGAGGAAGTTTCAGAGATGCTCTGACTCAGCCTCCTTGCTATAACAACTTGACCCATATCAAAGTTGATCCAATCTTTCTTCCAGCCAATTTCTCCTGCATCAAACATGTTGATTATGAAAACTGATTGTCTGTTTATCATCTAATCTACCCAGACCTTAATATGTGACCTTGTTGGAGATGATGAATGATATTCGCTTCACCTTTGACTGGACATATTGGTTTGGCTTATTAGTGTATGTGCCGTACCAACCAATGGCAGTAAATAAAAAAAAATAAAAAAAAATAACAATAAATACAAAATCTCCTAACTTGGATGATAGCCAATGTGGTTCCTGTGTGCATCCCTTCATCCCTACTTTAAAAGAATGTATAAAAGCATCTATTTATAACATTCATAACATTGTCATTTCCTAGCAACTGAGCAAGCCAAAACCAACAGATTAGCATCATCCTGATGAGGATATCTCACGAGTGTTTGCACAGCCTCTCCAAACTTCAACCTTGGTTTTTCCCCCAGAATAGAATGGAAAGATGCAGCTCTGATTGGAGTATAGTACGGCTTTTCTCTTATCTGACTCATTATTTTGGACTTTTGCCATGAATGGACCTATTGTTTACTGCAAATATTGTCTGTCTTACAGTATCAGTGTCACTGGTTAGTGCTACAGTGTGTTATGTTTTCAGTTGTGTATGGCGACTCCAGTGCTAACTGATATCAAATTATGCTGGCTGGCTACAACACGCACTTATTAAGCTTTAGATACCTTTCATGTCAATGATTTGCATGATTAAAGAATGTTTAATGAGCTTCCTTTTATTAGGACAGAATATTCATGGCAGCGTTTTCCTTATTTCTGTTAAATCCAGTAAATGACTCTAAAGCATGTTGATGTAGTCCACAAATTCAGGAGATTATAATTCCATTATTAGTGGGATCAACCAGCCTTCACGTTTACCAATTAGTGTTTAAAGGCATAATTGGAAATGCAAATCATCATTATTTTCAGTGTTATTACCAGAGCCGGCTGCAGAAACAAACCAATGGACGGGCATTTAATATTGTAGGGGGGGCCTAATTATGACATCCAATACATTTTTCTATAGGACAAAAACCAACTATTACGCCGATTTCAAGTACCAGGCGTAATTTGCGGGTGGGATATGTCCCAACCGTCGATATTGTAACCACCACTTTTGAAACATTCCGGCACGAATGTACCAATACAAATAAACAAAACATCTTCAGTTAACTAGCAGAGCATTCGTTTCGTTCGTTTTTTAAATAAGAGACGATCTAGCGCTGAAATGTGTTTTTAAAATCAACTGTTCAAATTAATGCTTGTTGCCGCTGGCGCGGATAGGCTAATGCCGAATTTTTGAGTTTCGATATCTCAGCTTTGGAAGGGGCTAGAGCCTCCATTTTTGCACTCAGGTCCAAGTCTCATGGCCCTCTATCAGAATCCAGAGTTTTGGGAAGATTGGAGAAACTTAATTTTTCGCCCCAAAAAAAAAAAACGTAAGGGGTACCACTGTCGTTTTTTTTTCGGGCCGAATTTTTGAGTTTCGATATCTCAGCTCTGGAAGGGGCTAGAGCCTCCATTTTTGCACTCAGGTCTAAGTCTCATGGCCCTCTATCAGAATCCAGAGTTTTGGGAAGATTGGAGAAACTTAATTTTTCGCCCCCAAAAAAAAAAAAAACGTAAGGGGTACCACTGTCGTTTTTTTTTTCGGGCCGAATTTTTGAGTTTCGATATCTCAGCTCTGGAAGGGGCTAGATCCTCCATTTTTGCACTCAGGTCTAAGTCTCATGGCCCTCTATCAGAATCCAGAGTTTTGGGAAGATTGGAGAAACGTAATTTTTCGCCCAAAAAAAAAAACGTAAGGGGTACCACTGTCGTTTTTTTTCGGGCCGAATTTTTGAGTTTCGATATCTCAGCTCTGGAAGGGGCTAGAGCCTCCATTTTTGCACTCAGGTCTAAGTCTCATTGCCCTCTATCAGAATCCAGAGTTTTGGGAAGATTGGAGAAACTTAATTTTTCGCCCAAAAAAAAAAAACGTAAGGGGTACCACTGTCGTTTTTTTTTCGGGCCGAATTTTTGAGTTTCGATATCTCAGCTCTGGAAGGGGCTAGAGCCTCCATTTTTGCACTCAGGTCCAAGTCTCATGGCCCTCTATCAGAATCCAGAGTTTTGGGAAGATTGGAGAAACTTAATTTTTCGCCCAAAAAAAAAAAAACGTAAGGGGTACCACTGTCGTTTTTTTTTTCGGGCCGAATTTTTGAGTTTCGATATCTCAGCTCTGGAAGGGGCTAGAGCCTCCATTTTTGCACTCAGGTCTAAGTCTCATGGCCCTCTATCAGAATCCAGAGTTTTGGGAAGATTGGAGAAACTTAATTTTTCGCCCAAAAAAAAAAACGTAAGGGGTACCACTGTCGTTTTTTTTTCGGGCCGAATTTTTGAGTTTCGATATCTCAGCTCTGGAAGGGGCTAGAGCCTCCATTTTTGCACTCAGGTCTAAGTCTCATGGCCCTCTATCAGAATCCAGAGTTTTGGGAAGATTGGAGAAACTTAATTTTAGGCCCCCAAAAAAAAAAACGTAAGGGGTACCACTGTCGTTTTTTTTTCGGGCCGAATTTTTGAGTTTCGATATCTCAGCTCTGGAAGGGGCTAGATCCTCCATTTTTGCACTCAGGTCTAAGTCTCATGGCCCTCTATCAGAATCCAGATTTTTGGGAAGATTGGAGAAACTTAATTTTTCGCCCCAAAAAAAAAACGTAAGGGGTACCACTGTCGTTTTTTTTTCGGGCCGAATTTTTGAGTTTCGATATCTCAGCTCTGGAAGGGGCTAGAGCCTCCATTTTTGCACTCAGGTCTAAGTCTCATGGCCCTCTATCAGAATCCAGAGTTTTGGGAAGATTGGAGAAACTTAATTTTTCGCCCAAAAAAAAAAAACGTAAGGGGTACCACTGTCGTTTTTTTTTTTCGGGCCGAATTTTTGAGTTTCGATATCTCAGCTCTGGAAGGGGCTAGAGCCTCCATTTTTGCACTCAGGTCTAAGTCTCATGGCCCTCTGTCAGAATCCAGAGTTTTGGGAAGATTGGAGAAACTTAATTTTTCGCAACCTTACGTACCCCTTACGTTTTTTTTTTTTGGGCGAAAAATTAAGTTTCTCCAATCTTCCCCAAACTCTGGATTCTGATAGAGGGCCATGAGACTTGGACCTGAGTGCAAAAATGGAGGCTCTAGCCCCTTCCAGAGCTGAGATATCGAAACTCAAAAATTCGGCCCGAAAAAAAAAAACGACAGTGGTACCCCTTACGTTTTTTTTTTTTTGGGCGAAAAATTAAGTTTCTCCAATCTTCCCAAAACTCTGGATTCTGATAGAGGGCCATGAGACTTAGACCTGAGTGCAAAAATGGAGGCTCTAGCCCCTTCCAGAGCTGAGATATCGAAACTCAAAAATTCGGCCCGAAAAAAAAACGACAGTGGTACCCCTTACGTTTTTTTTTTTTGGGCGAAAAATTAAGTTTCTCCAATCTTCCCAAAACTCTGGATTCTGATAGAGGGCCATGAGACTTAGACCAGAGTGCAAAAATGGAGGCTCTAGCCCCTTCCAGAGCTGAGATATCGAAACTCAAAAATTCGGCCCGAAAAAAAAAACGACAGTGGTACCCCTTACGTTTTTTTTTTGGGGCGAAAAATTAAGTTTCTCCAATCTTCCCAAAAATCTGGATTCTGATAGAGGGCCATGAGACTTAGACCTGAGTGCAAAAATGGAGGATCTAGCCCCTTCCAGAGCTGAGATATCGAAACTCAAAAATTCGGCCCGAAAAAAAAACGACAGTGGTACCCCTTACGTTTTTTTTTTTTTTGGGGCCTAAAATTAAGTTTCTCCAATCTTCCCAAAACTCTGGATTCTGATAGAGGGCCATGAGACTTAGACCTGAGTGCAAAATTGGAGGCTCTAGCCCCTTCCAGAGCTGAGATATCGAAACTCAAAAATTCGGCCCGAAAAAAAAACGACAGTGGTACCCCTTACGTTTTTTTTTTTGGGCGAAAAATTAAGTTTCTCCAATCTTCCCAAAACTCTGGATTCTGATAGAGGGCCATGAGACTTAGACCTGAGTACAAAAATGGAGGCTCTAGCCCCTTCCAGAGCTGAGATATCGAAACTCAAAAATTCGGCCCGAAAAAAAAAAACGACAGTGGTACCCCTTACGTGTTTTTTTTTGGGCGAAAAATTAAGTTTCTCCAATCTTCCCAAAACTCTGGATTCTGATAGAGGGCCATGAGACTTAGACCTGAGTGCAAAAATGGAGGCTCTAGCCCCTTCCAGAGCTGAGATATCGAAACTCAAAAATTCGGCCCGAAAAAAAAAACGACAGTGGTACCCCTTACGTTTTTTTTTTTTGGGGCGAAAAATTAAGTTTCTCCAATCTTCCCAAAACTCTGGATTCTGATAGAGGGCCATGAGACTTAGACCTGAGTGCAAAAATGGATTCTCTAGCCCCTTCCAGAGCTGAGATATCGAAACTCAAAAATTCGGCCCGAAAAAAAAAACGACAGTGGTACCCCTTACGTTTTTTTTTTTTGGGCGAAAAATTAAGTTTCTCCAATCTTCCCAAAACTCTGGATTCTGATAGAGGGCCATGAGACTTAGACCAGAGTGCAAAAATGGAGGCTCTAGCCCCTTCCAGAGCTGAGATATCGAAACTCAAAAATTCGGCCCGAAAAAAAAACGACAGTGGTACCCCTTACGTTTTTTTTTTTTTTGGGCGAAAAATTAAGTTTCTCCAATCTTCCCAAAACTCTGGATTCTGATAGAGGGCCATGAGACTTAGACCTGAGTGCAAAAATGGAGGCTCTAGCCCCTTCCAGAGCTGAGATATCGAAACTCAAAAATTCGGCCCGAAAAAAAAAACGACAGTGGTACCCCTTACGTTTTTTTTTTTTGGGCGAAAAATTAAGTTTCTCCAATCTTCCCAAAACTCTGGATTCTGATAGAGGGCCATGAGACTTAGACCTGAGTGCAAAAATGGAGGCTCTAGCCCCTTCCAGAGCTGAGATATCGAAACTCAAAAATTCGGCCCGAAAAAAAAAACGACAGTGGTACCCCTTACGTTTTTTTTTTTTGGGCGAAAAATTAAGTTTCTCCAATCTTCCCAAAACTCTGGATTCTGATAGAGGGCCATGAGACTTAGACCAGAGTGCAAAAATGGAGGCTCTAGCCCCTTCCAGAGCTGAGATATCGAAACTCAAAAATTCGGCCCGAAAAAAAAAACGACAGTGGTACCCCTTACGTTTTTTTTTTTTTGGGCGAAAAATTAAGTTTCTCCAATCTTCCCAAAACTCTGGATTCTGATAGAGGGCCATGAGACTTAGACCAGAGTGCAAAAATGGAGGCTCTAGCCCCTTCCAGAGCTGAGATATCGAAACTCAAAAATTCGGCCCGAAAAAAAAAAACGACAGTGGTACCCCTTACGTTTTTTTTTTTTTGGGCGAAAAATTAAGTTTCTCCAATCTTCCCAAAACTCTGGATTCTGATAGAGAGCCATGAGACTTAGACCTGAGTGCAAAAATGGAGGCTCTAGCCCCTTCCAGAGCTGAGATATCGAAACTCAAAAATTCGGCCCGAAAAAAAAACGACAGTGGTACCCCTTACGTTTTTTTTTGGGGGGCGAAAAATTAAGTTTCTCCAATCTTCCCAAAACTCTGGATTCTGATAGAGGGCCATGAGACTTAGACCTGAGTGCAAAAATGGAGGCTCTAGCCCCTTCCAGAGCTGAGATATCGAAACTCAAAAATTCGGCCCGAAAAAAAAAACGACAGTGGTACCCCTTACGTTTTTTTTTTTTTGGGCGAAAAATTAAGTTTCTCCAATCTTCCCAAAACTCTGGATTCTGATAGAGGGCCATGAGACTTAGACCTGAGTGCAAAAATGGAGGCTCTAGCCCCTTCCAGAGCTGAGATATCGAAACTCAAAAATTCGGCCCGAAAAAAAAACGACAGTGGTACCCCTTACGTTTTTTTTTTTTTTGGGCGAAAAATTAAGTTTCTCCAATCTTCCCAAAACTCTGGATTCTGATAGAGGGCCATGAGACTTAGACCTGAGTGCAAAAATGGAGGCTCTAGCCCCTTCCAGAGCTGAGATATCGAAACTCAAAAATTCGGCCCGAAAAAAAAAACGACAGTGGTACCCCTTACGTTTTTTTTTTTTGGGAGAAAAATTAAGTTTCTCCAATCTTCCCAAAACTCTGGATTCTGATAGAGGGCCATGAGACTTAGACCTGAGTGCAAAAATGGAGGCTCTAGCCCCTTCCAGAGCTGAGATATCGAAACTCAAAAATTCGGCCCGAAAAAAAAACGACAGTGGTACCCCTTACGTTTTTTTTTTTTTGGGCGAAAAATTAAGTTTCTCCAATCTTCCCAAAACTCTGGATTCTGATAGAGGGCCATGAGACTTAGACCAGAGTGCAAAAATGGAGGCTCTAGCCCCTTCCAGAGCTGAGATATCGAAACTCAAAAATTCGGCCCGAAAAAAAAACGACAGTGGTACCCCTTACGTTTTTTTTTTTTTTTTTGGGCGAAAAATTAAGTTTCTCCAATCTTCCCAAAACTCTGGATTCTGATAGAGGGCCATGAGACTTACGCCCGTTTCACACATACTCCGTTTGCAGTGCGTATGCGGTCCGTATTATTTTCCGTACCCATGTTAACAGGTTAGAGCTTTCACACTGCACGCGGATGCAGTCCGTCGATCCGTTCCAGTTGCGGTGCGTATACAGCAGTGCAGAGATCGTTTCCTTACCGAGTCTATTTCTGCTGTGCTGCAAACGCAGAAATATAGTGACAGCGCACGGTTCGTGGTCAAAATGAACTCAGATTGACCTCGAAATGTAGTAGTTTCACCATAAATGCATTTAATTCAATAAAATGTAATAATCTCTCCATAAAGGTATTTAATTGTTTCATATTTTTACTTAAAGACATCATAATATACAAGTAATGCATGGAATTGTATGCATCGTGTTTAAACGAGCATGCGTCCATTCAAGTTTGTTAAAGAGAATCGCAAAGCCATGGCAAAACTTTTATTTTAATAAAAGTTGCTGCATATGGTGAACATATTTTGATTACCAAAAAACAGGACACACGGCCCAGAAAACAAATGATACTCGAAGTTTACTCAAAGATGCCTTATTAATTTCAGTACAATTAAAATAGGCTATATGCCCCCTCTGTGGAGAAAATTGTTGTATTAAGACACAAATTCAGATAGGCTTCTCAGAGGATACTCAACATGTTTTATTATGACAGGTTGGTTTAAAAAATAATGAATGAAATAATGATAAAAAAATAATGTCTCTTCTGTATTAGAAAAATAAATATATAATATTAATTAACTAAAAGAAATACCTTCAAATTGAACAAAAATACCTCTCACAAACGTACAAAAACGAACTAGTTTCCTCCCTCTTTATCCTGTTTTTCTTCCTCATCCTCCTTGTTTGCTCATCTCCTATATTTTGCTGTAAAGCTGATCTTTTCCAGCGTTTTTTTAATTTTTTTTTGAAAACCAGGACATCACTTTATAAAAAACGGCCAGGAAGGACGTGAAAACAGGACTGGGATAACAGGACTGTTGGTCACTGGTCACGCTATTGCTGCATAACTTCTGATTTTGAAATAAAAATAGCGAGTGTTTGTGGTACAGCTCACGCACTGCAAACGCAGCATATGTGAAAGCACTTTAGCGCGTGCGGCTCCTGTACCGGATACGCACCGCAACACTCACCGCATACGCACTGCAAACGGAGTATGTGTGAAACGGGCGTTAGACCTGAGTGCAAAAATGGAGGCTCTAGCCCCTTCCAGAGCTGAGATATCGAAACTCAAAAATTCGGCCCGAAAAAAAAACGACAGTGGTACCCCTTACGTTTTTTTTTTGGGGCGAAAAATTAAGTTTCTCCAATCTTTCCAAAACTCTGGATTCTGATAGAGGGCCATGAGACTTAGACCTGAGTGCAAAAATGGAGGCTCTAGCCCCTTCCAGAGCTGAGATATCGAAACTCAAAAATTCGGCCCGAAAAAAAAACGACAGTGGTACCCCTTACGTTTTTTTTTGGGGGGGGCGAAAAATTAAGTTTCTCCAATCTTTCCAAAACTCTGGATTCTGATAGAGGGCCATGAGACTTAGACCTGAGTGCAAAAATGGAGGCTCTAGCCCCTTCCAGAGCTGAGATATCGAAACTCAAAAATTCGGCCCGAAAAAAAAACGACAGTGGTACCCCTTACGTTTTTTTTTTTGGGCGAAAAATTAAGTTTCTCCAATCTTCCCAAAACTCTGGATTCTGATAGAGGGCCATGAGACTTAGACCAGAGTGCAAAAATGGAGGCTCTAGCCCCTTCCAGAGCTGAGATATCGAAACTCAAAAATTCGGCCCGAAAAAAAAAAACGACAGTGGTACCCCTTACGTTTTTTTTTTGGGGCGAAAAATTAAGTTTCTCCAATCTTCCCAAAAATCTGGATTCTGATAGAGGGCCATGAGACTTAGACCTGAGTGCAAAAATGGAGGATCTAGCCCCTTCCAGAGCTGAGATATCGAAACTCAAAAATTCGGCCCGAAAAAAAAACGACAGTGGTACCCCTTACGTTTTTTTTTTTTTGGGGCCTAAAATTAAGTTTCTCCAATCTTCCCAAAACTCTGGATTCTGATAGAGGGCCATGAGACTTAGACCTGAGTGCAAAAATGGAGGCTCTAGCCCCTTCCAGAGCTGAGATATCGAAACTCAAAAATTCGGCCCGAAAAAAAAACGACAGTGGTACCCCTTACGTTTTTTTTTTTGGGCGAAAAATTAAGTTTCTCCAATCTTCCCAAAACTCTGGATTCTGATAGAGGGCCATGAGACTTAGACCTGAGTACAAAAATGGAGGCTCTAGCCCCTTCCAGAGCTGAGATATCGAAACTCAAAAATTCGGCCCGAAAAAAAAACGACAGTGGTACCCCTTACGTTTTTTTTTTTGGGCGAAAAATTAAGTTTCTCCAATCTTCCCAAAACTCTGGATTCTGATAGAGGGCCATGAGACTTAGACCTGAGTGCAAAAATGGAGGCTCTAGCCCCTTCCAGAGCTGAGATATCGAAACTCAAAAATTCGGCCCGAAAAAAAAAACGACAGTGGTACCCCTTACGTTTTTTTTTTTTGGGCGAAAAATTAAGTTTCTCCAATCTTCCCCAAACTCTGGATTCTGATAGAGGGCCATGAGACTTGGACCTGAGTGCAAAAATGGAGGCTCTAGCCCCTTCCAGAGCTGAGATATCGAAACTCAAAAATTCGGCCCGAAAAAAAAAAACGACAGTGGTACCCCTTACGTTTTTTTTTTTTGGGCGAAAAATTAAGTTTCTCCAATCTTCCCAAAACTCTGGATTCTGATAGAGGGTCATGAGACTTAGACCTGAGTGCAAAAATGGAGGCTCTAGCCCCTTCCAGAGCTGAGATATCGAAACTCAAAAATTCGGCCCGAAAAAAAAACGACAGTGGTACCCCTTACGTTTTTTTTTTTTGGGCGAAAAATTAAGTTTCTCCAATCTTCCCAAAACTCTGGATTCTGATAGAGGGCCATGAGACTTAGACCAGAGTGCAAAAATGGAGGCTCTAGCCCCTTCCAGAGCTGAGATATCGAAACTCAAAAATTCGGCCCGAAAAAAAAACGACAGTGGTACCCCTTACGTTTTTTTTTGGGGGCGAAAAATTAAGTTTCTCCAATCTTCCCAAAAATCTGGATTCTGATAGAGGGCCATGAGACTTAGACCTGAGTGCAAAAATGGAGGATCTAGCCCCTTCCAGAGCTGAGATATCGAAACTCAAAAATTCGGCCCGAAAAAAAAACGACAGTGGTACCCCTTACGTTTTTTTTTTTTTTGGGGCCTAAAATTAAGTTTCTCCAATCTTCCCAAAACTCTGGATTCTGATAGAGGGCCATGAGACTTAGACCTGAGTGCAAAATTGGAGGCTCTAGCCCCTTCCAGAGCTGAGATATCGAAACTCAAAAATTCGGCCCGAAAAAAAAACGACAGTGGTACCCCTTACGTTTTTTTTTTTGGGCGAAAAATTAAGTTTCTCCAATCTTCCCAAAACTCTGGATTCTGATAGAGGGCCATGAGACTTAGACCTGAGTACAAAAATGGAGGCTCTAGCCCCTTCCAGAGCTGAGATATCGAAACTCAAAAATTCGGCCCGAAAAAAAAAAACGACAGTGGTACCCCTTACGTGTTTTTTTTTGGGCGAAAAATTAAGTTTCTCCAATCTTCCCAAAACTCTGGATTCTGATAGAGGGCCATGAGACTTAGACCTGAGTGCAAAAATGGAGGCTCTAGCCCCTTCCAGAGCTGAGATATCGAAACTCAAAAATTCGGCCCGAAAAAAAAAACGACAGTGGTACCCCTTACGTTTTTTTTTTTTGGGGCGAAAAATTAAGTTTCTCCAATCTTCCCAAAACTCTGGATTCTGATAGAGGGCCATGAGACTTAGACCTGAGTGCAAAAATGGAGGCTCTAGCCCCTTCCAGAGCTGAGATATCGAAACTCAAAAATTCGGCCCGAAAAAAAAAACGACAGTGGTACCCCTTACGTTTTTTTTTTTTGGGCGAAAAATTAAGTTTCTCCAATCTTCCCAAAACTCTGGATTCTGATAGAGGGCCATGAGACTTAGACCAGAGTGCAAAAATGGAGGCTCTAGCCCCTTCCAGAGCTGAGATATCGAAACTCAAAAATTCGGCCCGAAAAAAAAAACGACAGTGGTACCCCTTACGTTTTTTTTTTTTTTGGGCGAAAAATTAAGTTTCTCCAATCTTCCCAAAACTCTGGATTCTGATAGAGGGCCATGAGACTTAGACCAGAGTGCAAAAATGGAGGCTCTAGCCCCTTCCAGAGCTGAGATATCGAAACTCAAAAATTCGGCCCGAAAAAAAAAAACGACAGTGGTACCCCTTACGTTTTTTTTTTTTTTGGGCGAAAAATTAAGTTTCTCCAATCTTCCCAAAACTCTGGATTCTGATAGAGGGCCATGAGACTTAGACCTGAGTGCAAAAATGGAGGCTCTAGCCCCTTCCAGAGCTGAGATATCGAAACTCAAAAATTCAGCCCGAAAAAAAAACGACAGTGGTACCCCTTACGTTTTTTTTTTGGGGGCGAAAAATTAAGTTTCTCCAATCTTCCCAAAACTCTGGATTCTGATAGAGGGCCATGAGACTTAGACCTGAGTGCAAAAATGGAGGCTCTAGCCCCTTCCAGAGCTGAGATATCGAAACTCAAAAATTCGGCCCGAAAAAAAAAACGACAGTGGTACCCCTTACGTTTTTTTTTTTTTGGGCGAAAAATTAAGTTTCTCCAATCTTCCCAAAACTCTGGATTCTGATAGAGGGCCATGAGACTTAGACCTGAGTGCAAAAATGGAGGCTCTAGCCCCTTCCAGAGCTGAGATATCGAAACTCAAAAATTCGGCCCGAAAAAAAAACGACAGTGGTACCCCTTACGTTTTTTTTTTTTTGGGCGAAAAATTAAGTTTCTCCAATCTTCCCAAAACTCTGGATTCTGATAGAGGGCCATGAGACTTAGACCTGAGTGCAAAAATGGAGGCTCTAGCCCCTTCCAGAGCTGAGATATCGAAACTCAAAAATTCGGCCCGAAAAAAAAAACGACAGTGGTACCCCTTACGTTTTTTTTTTTTTGGGAGAAAAATTAAGTTTCTCCAATCTTCCCAAAACTCTGGATTCTGATAGAGGGCCATGAGACTTAGACCTGAGTGCAAAAATGGAGGCTCTAGCCCCTTCCAGAGCTGAGATATCGAAACTCAAAAATTCGGCCCGAAAAAAAAACGACAGTGGTACCCCTTACGTTTTTTTTTTTTTTGGGCGAAAAATTAAGTTTCTCCAATCTTCCCAAAACTCTGGATTCTGATAGAGGGCCATGAGACTTAGACCAGAGTGCAAAAATGGAGGCTCTAGCCCCTTCCAGAGCTGAGATATCGAAACTCAAAAATTCGGCCCGAAAAAAAAACGACAGTGGTACCCCTTACGTTTTTTTTTTTTTTTTTGGGCGAAAAATTAAGTTTCTCCAATCTTCCCAAAACTCTGGATTCTGATAGAGGGCCATGAGACTTACGCCCGTTTCACACATACTCCGTTTGCAGTGCGTATGCGGTCCGTATTATTTTCCGTACCCATGTTAACAGGTTAGAGCTTTCACACTGCACGCGGATGCAGTCCGTCGATCCGTTCCAGTTGCGGTGCGTATACAGCAGTGCAGAGATCGTTTCCTTACCGAGTCTATTTCTGCTGTGCTGCAAACGCAGAAATATAGTGACAGCGCACGGTTCGTGGTCAAAATGAACTCAGATTGACCTCGAAATGTAGTAGTTTCACCATAAATGCATTTAATTCAATAAAATGTAATAATCTCTCCATAAAGGTATTTAATTGTTTCATATTTTTACTTAAAGACATCTTAATATACAAGTAATGCATGGAATTGTATGCATCGTGTTTAAACGAGCATGCGTCCATTCAAGTTTGTTAAAGAGAATCGCAAAGCCATGGCAAAACTTTTATTTTAATAAAAGTTGCTGCATATGGTGAACATATTTTGATTACCAAAAAACAGGACACACGGCCCAGAAAACAAATGATACTCGAAGTTTACTCAAAGATGCCTTATTAATTTCAGTACAATTAAAATAGGCTATATGCCCCCTCTGTGGAGAAAATTGTTGTATTAAGACACAAATTCAGATAGGCTTCTCAGAGGATACTCAACATGTTTTATTATGACAGGTTGGTTTAAAAAATAATGAATGAAATAATGATTAAAAAATAATGTCTCTTCTGTATTAGAAAAATAAATATATAATATTAATTAACTAAAAGAAATACCTTCAAATTGAACAAAAATACCTCTCACAAACGTACAAAAACGAACTAGTTTCCTCCCTCTTTATCCTGTTTTTCTTCCTCATCCTCCTTGTTTGCTCATCTCCTATATTTTGCTGTAAAGCTGATCTTTTCCAGCGTTTTTTTAATTTTTTTTTGAAAACCAGGACATCACTTTATAAAAAACGGCCAGGAAGGACGTGAAAACAGGACTGGGATAACAGGACTGTTGGTCACTGGTCACGCTATTGCTGCATAACTTCTGATTTTGAAATAAAAATAGCGAGTGTTTGTGGTACAGCTCACGCACTGCAAACGCAGCATATGTGAAAGCACTTTAGCGCGTGCGGCTCCTGTACCGGATACGCACCGCAACACTCACCGCATACGCACTGCAAACGGAGTATGTGTGAAACGGGCGTTAGACCTGAGTGCAAAAATGGAGGCTCTAGCCCCTTCCAGAGCTGAGATATCGAAACTCAAAAATTCGGCCCGAAAAAAAAACGACAGTGGTACCCCTTACGTTTTTTTTTTGGGGCGAAAAATTAAGTTTCTCCAATCTTTCCAAAACTCTGGATTCTGATAGAGGGCCATGAGACTTAGACCTGAGTGCAAAAATGGAGGCTCTAGCCCCTTCCAGAGCTGAGATATCGAAACTCAAAAATTCGGCCCGAAAAAAAAACGACAGTGGTACCCCTTACGTTTTTTTTTTGGGGGGGCGAAAAATTAAGTTTCTCCAATCTTTCCAAAACTCTGGATTCTGATAGAGGGCCATGAGACTTAGACCTGAGTGCAAAAATGGAGGCTCTAGCCCCTTCCAGAGCTGAGATATCGAAACTCAAAAATTCGGCCCGAAAAAAAAACGACAGTGGTACCCCTTACGTTTTTTTTTTTGGGCGAAAAATTAAGTTTCTCCAATCTTCCCAAAACTCTGGATTCTGATAGAGGGCCATGAGACTTAGACCAGAGTGCAAAAATGGAGGCTCTAGCCCCTTCCAGAGCTGAGATATCGAAACTCAAAAATTCGGCCCGAAAAAAAAAAACGACAGTGGTACCCCTTACGTTTTTTTTTTGGGGCGAAAAATTAAGTTTCTCCAATCTTCCCAAAAATCTGGATTCTGATAGAGGGCCATGAGACTTAGACCTGAGTGCAAAAATGGAGGATCTAGCCCCTTCCAGAGCTGAGATATCGAAACTCAAAAATTCGGCCCGAAAAAAAAACGACAGTGGTACCCCTTACGTTTTTTTTTTTTTTGGGGCCTAAAATTAAGTTTCTCCAATCTTCCCAAAACTCTGGATTCTGATAGAGGGCCATGAGACTTAGACCTGAGTGCAAAAATGGAGGCTCTAGCCCCTTCCAGAGCTGAGATATCGAAACTCAAAAATTCGGCCCGAAAAAAAAACGACAGTGGTACCCCTTACGTTTTTTTTTTTGGGCGAAAAATTAAGTTTCTCCAATCTTCCCAAAACTCTGGATTCTGATAGAGGGCCATGAGACTTAGACCTGAGTACAAAAATGGAGGCTCTAGCCCCTTCCAGAGCTGAGATATCGAAACTCAAAAATTCGGCCCGAAAAAAAAACGACAGTGGTACCCCTTACGTTTTTTTTTTTTGGGCGAAAAATTAAGTTTCTCCAATCTTCCCCAAACTCTGGATTCTGATAGAGGGCCATGAGACTTGGACCTGAGTGCAAAAATGGAGGCTCTAGCCCCTTCCAGAGCTGAGATATCGAAACTCAAAAATTCGGCCCGAAAAAAAAAAACGACAGTGGTACCCCTTACGTTTTTTTTTTTTGGGCGAAAAATTAAGTTTCTCCAATCTTCCCAAAACTCTGGATTCTGATAGAGGGCCATGAGACTTAGACCTGAGTGCAAAAATGGAGGCTCTAGCCCCTTCCAGAGCTGAGATATCGAAACTCAAAAATTCGGCCCGAAAAAAAAACGACAGTGGTACCCCTTACGTTTTTTTTTTTTGGGCGAAAAATTAAGTTTCTCCAATCTTCCCAAAACTCTGGATTCTGATAGAGGGCCATGAGACTTAGACCAGAGTGCAAAAATGGAGGCTCTAGCCCCTTCCAGAGCTGAGATATCGAAACTCAAAAATTCGGCCCGAAAAAAAAACGACAGTGGTACCCCTTACGTTTTTTTTTGGGGGCGAAAAATTAAGTTTCTCCAATCTTCCCAAAAATCTGGATTCTGATAGAGGGCCATGAGACTTAGACCTGAGTGCAAAAATGGAGGATCTAGCCCCTTCCAGAGCTGAGATATCGAAACTCAAAAATTCGGCCCGAAAAAAAAAACGACAGTGGTACCCCTTACGTTTTTTTTTTTTTGGGGCCTAAAATTAAGTTTCTCCAATCTTCCCAAAACTCTGGATTCTGATAGAGGGCCATGAGACTTAGACCTGAGTGCAAAATTGGAGGCTCTAGCCCCTTCCAGAGCTGAGATATCGAAACTCAAAAATTCGGCCCGAAAAAAAAACGACAGTGGTACCCCTTACGTTTTTTTTTTTGGGCGAAAAATTAAGTTTCTCCAATCTTCCCAAAACTCTGGATTCTGATAGAGGGCCATGAGACTTAGACCTGAGTACAAAAATGGAGGCTCTAGCCCCTTCCAGAGCTGAGATATCGAAACTCAAAAATTCGGCCCGAAAAAAAAAAACGACAGTGGTACCCCTTACGTGTTTTTTTTTGGGCGAAAAATTAAGTTTCTCCAATCTTCCCAAAACTCTGGATTCTGATAGAGGGCCATGAGACTTAGACCTGAGTGCAAAAATGGAGGCTCTAGCCCCTTCCAGAGCTGAGATATCGAAACTCAAAAATTCGGCCCGAAAAAAAAAACGACAGTGGTACCCCTTACGTTTTTTTTTTTTGGGGCGAAAAATTAAGTTTCTCCAATCTTCCCAAAACTCTGGATTCTGATAGAGGGCCATGAGACTTAGACCTGAGTGCAAAAATGGATTCTCTAGCCCCTTCCAGAGCTGAGATATCGAAACTCAAAAATTCGGCCCGAAAAAAAAAACGACAGTGGTACCCCTTACGTTTTTTTTTTTTGGGCGAAAAATTAAGTTTCTCCAATCTTCCCAAAACTCTGGATTCTGATAGAGGGCCATGAGACTTAGACCAGAGTGCAAAAATGGAGGCTCTAGCCCCTTCCAGAGCTGAGATATCGAAACTCAAAAATTCGGCCCGAAAAAAAAACGACAGTGGTACCCCTTACGTTTTTTTTTTTTTTGGGCGAAAAATTAAGTTTCTCCAATCTTCCCAAAACTCTGGATTCTGATAGAGGGCCATGAGACTTAGACCTGAGTGCAAAAATGGAGGCTCTAGCCCCTTCCAGAGCTGAGATATCGAAACTCAAAAATTCGGCCCGAAAAAAAAAACGACAGTGGTACCCCTTACGTTTTTTTTTTTTGGGCGAAAAATTAAGTTTCTCCAATCTTCCCAAAACTCTGGATTCTGATAGAGGGCCATGAGACTTAGACCTGAGTGCAAAAATGGAGGCTCTAGCCCCTTCCAGAGCTGAGATATCGAAACTCAAAAATTCGGCCCGAAAAAAAAAACGACAGTGGTACCCCTTACGTTTTTTTTTTTTGGGCGAAAAATTAAGTTTCTCCAATCTTCCCAAAACTCTGGATTCTGATAGAGGGCCATGAGACTTAGACCAGAGTGCAAAAATGGAGGCTCTAGCCCCTTCCAGAGCTGAGATATCGAAACTCAAAAATTCGGCCCGAAAAAAAATACGACAGTGGTACCCCTTACGTTTTTTTTTTTTTGGGCGAAAAATTAAGTTTCTCCAATCTTCCCAAAACTCTGGATTCTGATAGAGGGCCATGAGACTTAGACCAGAGTGCAAAAATGGAGGCTCTAGCCCCTTCCAGAGCTGAGATATCGAAACTCAAAAATTCGGCCCGAAAAAAAAAAACGACAGTGGTACCCCTTACGTTTTTTTTTTTTTTGGGCGAAAAATTAAGTTTCTCCAATCTTCCCAAAACTCTGGATTCTGATAGAGGGCCATGAGACTTAGACCTGAGTGCAAAAATGGAGGCTCTAGCCCCTTCCAGAGCTGAGATATCGAAACTCAAAAATTCAGCCCGAAAAAAAAACGACAGTGGTACCCCTTACGTTTTTTTTTTGGGGGCGAAAAATTAAGTTTCTCCAATCTTCCCAAAACTCTGGATTCTGATAGAGGGCCATGAGACTTAGACCTGAGTGCAAAAATGGAGGCTCTAGCCCCTTCCAGAGCTGAGATATCGAAACTCAAAAATTCGGCCCGAAAAAAAAAACGACAGTGGTACCCCTTACGTTTTTTTTTTTTTGGGCGAAAAATTAAGTTTCTCCAATCTTCCCAAAACTCTGGATTCTGATAGAGGGCCATGAGACTTAGACCTGAGTGCAAAAATGGAGGCTCTAGCCCCTTCCAGAGCTGAGATATCGAAACTCAAAAATTCGGCCCGAAAAAAAAACGACAGTGGTACCCCTTACGTTTTTTTTTTTTTGGGCGAAAAATTAAGTTTCTCCAATCTTCCCAAAACTCTGGATTCTGATAGAGGGCCATGAGACTTAGACCTGAGTGCAAAAATGGAGGCTCTAGCCCCTTCCAGAGCTGAGATATCGAAACTCAAAAATTCGGCCCGAAAAAAAAAACGACAGTGGTACCCCTTACGTTTTTTTTTTTTGGGAGAAAAATTAAGTTTCTCCAATCTTCCCAAAACTCTGGATTCTGATAGAGGGCCATGAGACTTAGACCTGAGTGCAAAAATGGAGGCTCTAGCCCCTTCCAGAGCTGAGATATCGAAACTCAAAAATTCGGCCCGAAAAAAAAACGACAGTGGTACCCCTTACGTTTTTTTTTTTTTGGGCGAAAAATTAAGTTTCTCCAATCTTCCCAAAACTCTGGATTCTGATAGAGGGCCATGAGACTTAGACCAGAGTGCAAAAATGGAGGCTCTAGCCCCTTCCAGAGCTGAGATATCGAAACTCAAAAATTCGGCCCGAAAAAAAACCGACAGTGGTACCCCTTACGTTTTTTTTTTTTTTTTTTGGGCGAAAAATTAAGTTTCTCCAATCTTCCCAAAACTCTGGATTCTGATAGAGGGCCATGAGACTTACGCCCGTTTCACACATACTCCGTTTGCAGTGCGTATGCGGTCCGTATTATTTTCCGTACCCATGTTAACAGGTTAGAGCTTTCACACTGCACGCGGATGCAGTCCGTCGATCCGTTCCAGTTGCGGTGCGTATACAGCAGTGCAGAGATCGTTTCCTTACCGAGTCTATTTCTGCTGTGCTGCAAACGCAGAAATATAGTGACAGCGCACGGTTCGTGGTCAAAATGAACTCAGATTGACCTCGAAATGTAGTAGTTTCACCATAAATGCATTTAATTCAATAAAATGTAATAATCTCTCCATAAAGGTATTTAATTGTTTCATATTTTTACTTAAAGACATCTTAATATACAAGTAATGCATGGAATTGTATGCATCGTGTTTAAACGAGCATGCGTCCATTCAAGTTTGTTAAAGAGAATCGCAAAGCCATGGCAAAACTTTTATTTTAATAAAAGTTGCTGCATATGGTGAACATATTTTGATTACCAAAAAACAGGACACACGGCCCAGAAAACAAATGATACTCGAAGTTTACTCAAAGATGCCTTATTAATTTCAGTACAATTAAAATAGGCTATATGCCCCCTCTGTGGAGAAAATTGTTGTATTAAGACACAAATTCAGATAGGCTTCTCAGAGGATACTCAACATGTTTTATTATGACAGGTTGGTTTAAAAAATAATGAATGAAATAATGATTAAAAAATAATGTCTCTTCTGTATTAGAAAAATAAATATATAATATTAATTAACTAAAAGAAATACCTTCAAATTGAACAAAAATACCTCTCACAAACGTACAAAAACGAACTAGTTTCCTCCCTCTTTATCCTGTTTTTCTTCCTCATCCTCCTTGTTTGCTCATCTCCTATATTTTGCTGTAAAGCTGATCTTTTCCAGCGTTTTTTTAATTTTTTTTTGAAAACCAGGACATCACTTTATAAAAAACGGCCAGGAAGGACGTGAAAACAGGACTGGGATAACAGGACTGTTGGTCACTGGTCACGCTATTGCTGCATAACTTCTGATTTTGAAATAAAAATAGCGAGTGTTTGTGGTACAGCTCAAGCACTGCAAACGCAGCATATGTGAAAGCACTTTAGCGCGTGCGGCTCCTGTACCGGATACGCACCGCAACACTCACCGCATACGCACTGCAAACGGAGTATGTGTGAAACGGGCGTTAGACCTGAGTGCAAAAATGGAGGCTCTAGCCCCTTCCAGAGCTGAGATATCGAAACTCAAAAATTCGGCCCGAAAAAAAAACGACAGTGGTACCCCTTACGTTTTTTTTTTGGGGCGAAAAATTAAGTTTCTCCAATCTTTCCAAAACTCTGGATTCTGATAGAGGGCCATGAGACTTAGACCTGAGTGCAAAAATTGAGGCTCTAGCCCCTTCCAGAGCTGAGATATCGAAACTCAAAAATTCGGCCCGAAAAAAAAACGACAGTGGTACCCCTTACGTTTTTTTTTTTTTGGGCGAAAAATTAAGTTTCTCCAATCTTCCCAAAACTCTGGATTCTGATAGAGGGCCATGAGACTTAGACCTGAGTGCAAAAATGGAGGCTCTAGCCCCTTCCAGAGCTGAGACATCGAAACTCAAAAATTCGGCCCGAAAAAAAAACGACAGTGGTACCCCTTACGTTTTTTTTTTTTGGGCGAAAAATTAAGTTTCTCCAATCTTCCCAAAACTCTGGATTCTGATAGAGGGCCATGAGACTTAGACCTGAGTGCAAAAATGGAGGCTCTAGCCCCTTCCAGAGCTGAGATATCGAAACTAAAAAATTCGGCCCGAAAAAAAAACGACAGTGGTACCCCTTACGTTTTTTTTTTTGGGCGAAAAATTAAGTTTCTCCAATCTTCCCAAAACTCTGGATTCTGATAGAGGGCCATGAGACTTAGACCTGAGTGCAAAAATGGAGGCTCTAGCCCCTTCCAGAGCTGAGATATCGAAACTCAAAAATTCGGCCCGAAAAAAAAAACGACAGTGGTACCCCTTACGTTTTTTTTTTTTGGGCGAAAAATTAAGTTTCTCCAATCTTCCCAAAACTCTGGATTCTGATAGAGGGCCATGCGACTTAGACCAGAGTGCAAAAATGGAGGCTCTAGCCCCTTCCAGAGCTGAGATATCGAAACTCAAAAATTCGGCCCGAAAAAAAAAAATGACAGTGGTACCCCTTACGTTTTTTTTTTTTTTGGGCGAAAAATTAAGTTTCTCCAATCTTCCCAAAACTCTGGATTCTGATAGAGGGCCATGAGACTTAGACCTGAGTGCAAAAATGGAGGCTCTAGCCCCTTCCAGAGCTGAGATATCGAAACTCAAAAATTCGGCCCGAAAAAAAAACGACAGTGGTACCCCTTACGTTTTTTTTTGGGGGCGAAAAATTAAGTTTCTCCAATCTTTCCAAAACTCTGGATTCTGATAGAGGGCCATGAGACTTAGACCTGAGTGCAAAAATGGAGGCTCTAGCCCCTTCCAGAGCTGAGATATCGAAACTCAAAAATTCGGCCCGAAAAAAAAAACGACAGTGGTACCCCTTACGTTTTTTTTTTTTTGGGTGAAAAATTAAGTTTCTCCAATCTTCCCAAAACTCTGGATTCTAATAGAGGGCCATGAGACTTAGACCTGAGTGCAAAAATGGAGGCTCTAGCCCCTTCCAGAGCTGAGATATCGAAACTCAAAAATTCGGCCCGAAAAAAAAAACGACAGTGGTACCCCTTACGTTTTTTTTTTTTGGGCGAAAAATTAAGTTTCTCCAATCTTCCCAAAACTCTGGATTCTGATAGAGGGCCATGAGACTTAGACCTGAGTGCAAAAATGGAGGCTCTAGCCCCTTCCAGAGCTGAGATATCGAAACTCAAAAATTCGGCCCGAAAAAAAAACGACAGTGGTACCCCTTACGTTTTTTTTTTTTTGGGCGAAAAATTAAGTTTCTCCAATCTTCCCAAAACTCTGGATTCTGATAGAGGGCCATGAGACTTAGACCTGAGTGCAAAAATGGAGGCTCTAGCCCCTTCCAGAGCTGAGATATCGAAACTCAAAAATTCGGCCCGAAAAAAAAAACGACAGTGGTACCCCTTACGGTTTTTTTTTTTTGGGAGAAAAATTAAGTTTCTCCAATCTTCCCAAAACTCTGGATTCTGATAGAGGGCCATGAGACTTAGACCTGAGTGCAAAAATGGAGGCTCTAGCCCCTTCCAGAGCTGAGATATCGAAACTCAAAAATTCGGCCCGAAAAAAAAACGACAGTGGTACCCCTTACGTTTTTTTTTTTTGGGCGAAAAATTAAGTTTCTCCAATCTTCCCAAAACTCTGGATTCTGATAGAGGGCCATGAGACTTAGACCTGAGTGCAAAAATGGAGGCTCTAGCCCCTTCCAGAGCTGAGATATCGAAACTCAAAAATTCGGCCCGAAAAAAAAACGACAGTGGTACCCCTTACGTTTTTTTTTGGGGGCGAAAAATTAAGTTTCTCCAATCTTTCCAAAACTCTGGATTCTGATAGAGGGCCATGAGACTTAGACCTGAGTGCAAAAATGGAGGCTCTAGCCCCTTCCAGAGCTGAGATATCGAAACTCAAAAATTCGGCCCGAAAAAAAAAACGACAGTGGTACCCCTTACGTTTTTTTTTTTTGGGTGAAAAATTAAGTTTCTCCAATCTTCCCAAAACTCTGGATTCTAATAGAGGGCCATGAGACTTAGACCTGAGTGCAAAAATGGAGGCTCTAGCCCCTTCCAGAGCTGAGATATCGAAACTCAAAAATTCGGCCCGAAAAAAAAAACGACAGTGGTACCCCTTACGTTTTTTTTTTTTTGGGCGAAAAATTAAGTTTCTCCAATCTTCCCAAAACTCTGGATTCTGATAGAGGGCCATGAGACTTAGACCTGAGTGCAAAAATGGAGGCTCTAGCCCCTTCCAGAGCTGAGATATCGAAACTCAAAAATTCGGCCCGAAAAAAAAACGACAGTGGTACCCCTTACGTTTTTTTTTTTTTTTGGGCGAAAAATTAAGTTTCTCCAATCTTCCCAAAACTCTGGATTCTGATAGAGGGCCATGAGACTTAGACCTGAGTGCAAAAATGGAGGCTCTAGCCCCTTCCAGAGCTGAGATATCGAAACTCAAAAATTCGGCCCGAAAAAAAAAACGACAGTGGTACCCCTTACGGTTTTTTTTTTTTGGGAGAAAAATTAAGTTTCTCCAATCTTCCCAAAACTCTGGATTCTGATAGAGGGCCATGAGACTTAGACCTGAGTGCAAAAATGGAGGCTCTAGCCCCTTCCAGAGCTGAGATATCGAAACTCAAAAATTCGGCCCGAAAAAAAAACGACAGTGGTACCCCTTACGTTTTTTTTTTTTTGGGCGAAAAATTAAGTTTCTCCAATCTTCCCAAAACTCTGGATTCTGATAGAGGGCCATGAGACTTAGACCAGAGTGCAAAAATGGAGGCTCTAGCCCCTTCCAGAGCTGAGATATCGAAACTCAAAAATTCGGCCCGAAAAAAAAACGACAGTGGTACCCCTTACGTTTTTTTTTTTTTTGGGCGAAAAATTAAGTTTCTCCAATCTTCCCAAAACTCTGGATTCTGATAGAGGGCCATGAGACTTAGACCTGAGTGCAAAAATGGAGGCTCTAGCCCCTTCCAGAGCTGAGATATCGAAACTCAAAAATTCGGCCCGAAAAAAAAACGACAGTGGTACCCCTTACGTTTTTTTTTGGGGGGCGAAAAATTAAGTTTCTCCAATCTTCCCAAAACTCTGGATTCTGATAGAGGGCCATGAGACTTAGACCTGAGTGCAAAAATGGAGGCTCTAGCCCCTTCCAGAGCTGAGATATCGAAACTCAAAAATTCGGCCCGAAAAAAAAAACGACAGTGGTACCCCTTACGTTTTTTTTTTTTTTGGGCGAAAAATTAAGTTTCTCCAATCTTCCCAAAACTCTGGATTCTGATAGAGGGCCATGAGACTTAGACCTGAGTGCAAAAATGGAGGCTCTAGCCCCTTCCAGAGCTGAGATATCGAAACTCAAAAATTCGGCCCGAAAAAAAAATGACAGTGGTACCCCTTACGTTTTTTTTTTTTTTGGGCGAAAAATTAAGTTTCTCCAATCTTCCCAAAACTCTGGATTCTGATAGAGGGCCATGAGACTTAGACCTGAGTGCAAAAATGGAGGCTCTAGCCCCTTCCAGAGCTGAGATATCGAAACTCAAAAATTCGGCCCGAAAAAAAAAACGACAGTGGTACCCCTTACGTTTTTTTTTTTTTGGGAGAAAAATTAAGTTTCTCCAATCTTCCCAAAACTCTGGATTCTGATAGAGGGCCATGAGACTTAGATCTGAGTGCAAAAATGGAGGCTCTAGCCCCTTCCAGAGCTGAGATATCGAAACTCAAAAATTCGGCCCGAAAAAAAAACGACAGTGGTACCCCTTACGTTTTTTTTTTTTTTGGGCGAAAAATTAAGTTTCTCCAATCTTCCCAAAACTCTGGATTCTGATAGAGGGCCATGAGACTTAGACCAGAGTGCAAAAATGGAGGCTCTAGCCCCTTCCAGAGCTGAGATATCGAAACTAAAAAATTCGGCCCGAAAAAAAAACGACAGTGGTACCCCTTACGTTTTTTTTTTTTTTTTGGGCGAAAAATTAAGTTTCTCCAATCTTCCCAAAACTCTGGATTCTGATAGAGGGCCATGAGACTTACGCCCGTTTCACACATACTCCGTTTGCAGTGCGTATGCGGTCCGTATTATTTTCCGTACCCATGTTAACAGGTTAGAGCTTTCACACTGCACGCGGATGCAGTCCGTCGATCCGTTCCAGTTGCGGTGCGTATACAGCAGTGCAGAGATCGTTTCCTTACCGAGTCTATTTCTGCTGTGCTGCAAACGCAGAAATATAGTGACAGCGCACGGTTCGTGGTCAAAATGAACTCAGATTGACCTCGAAATGTAGTAGTTTCACCATAAATGCATTTAATTCAATAAAATGTAATAATCTCTCCACAAAGGTATTTAATTGTTTCATATTTTTACTTAAAGACATCTTAATATACAAGTAATGCATGGAATTGTATGCATCGTGTTTAAACGAGCATGCGTCCATTCAAGTTTGTTAAAGAGAATCGCAAAGCCATGGCAAAACTTTTATTTTAATAAAAGTTGCTGCATATGGTGAACATATTTTGATTACCAAAAAACAGGACACACGGCCCAGAAAACAAATGATACTCGAAGTTTACTCAAAGATGCCTTATTAATTTCAGTACAATTAAAATAGGCTATATGCCCCCTCTGTGGAGAAAATTGTTGTATTAAGACACAAATTCAGATAGGCTTCTCAGAGGATACTCAACATGTTTTATTATGACAGGTTGGTTTAAAAAATAATGAATGAAATAATGATTAAAAAATAATGTCTCTTCTGTATTAGAAAAATAAATATATAATATTAATTAACTAAAAGAAATACCTTCAAATTGAACAAAAATACCTCTCACAAACGTACAAAAACGAACTAGTTTCCTCCCTCTTTATCCTGTTTTTCTTCCTCATCCTCCTTGTTTGCTCATCTCCTATATTTTGCTGTAAAGCTGATCTTTTCCAGCGTTTTTTTAATTTTTTTTTGAAAACCAGGACATCACTTTATAAAAAACGGCCAGGAAGGACGTGAAAACAGGACTGGGATAACAGGACTGTTGGTCACTGGTCACGCTATTGCTGCATAACTTCTGATTTTGAAATAAAAATAGCGAGTGTTTGTGGTACAGCTCACGCACTGCAAACGCAGCATATGTGAAAGCACTTTAGCGCGTGCGGCTCCTGTACCGGATACGCACCGCAACACTCACCGCATACGCACTGCAAACGGAGTATGTGTGAAACGGGCGTTAGACCTGAGTGCAAAAATGGAGGCTCTAGCCCCTTCCAGAGCTGAGATATCGAAACTCAAAAATTCGGCCCGAAAAAAAAACGACAGTGGTACCCCTTACGTTTTTTTTTTTTTGGGCGAAAAATTAAGTTTCTCCAATCTTCCCAAAACTCTGGATTCTGATAGAGGGCCATGAGACTTAGACCTGAGTGCAAAAATGGAGGCTCTAGCCCCTTCCAGAGCTGAGATATCGAAACTCAAAAATTCGGCCCGAAAAAAAAAACGACAGTGGTACCTCTTACGTTTTTTTTTTTTGGGCGAAAAATTAAGTTTCTCCAATCTTCCCAAAACTCTGGATTCTGATAGAGGGCCATGAGACTTAGACCTGAGTGCAAAAATGGAGGCTCTAGCCCCTTCCAGAGCTGAGATATCGAAACTCAAAAATTCGGTCCGAAAAAAAAAACGACAGTGGTACCCCTTACGTTTTTTTTTTGGGCGAAAAATTAAGTTTCTCCAATCTTCCCAAAACTCTGGATTCTGATAGAGGGCCATGAGACTTAGACCTGAGTGCAAAAATGGAGGCTCTAGCCCCTTCCAGAGCTGAGATATCGAAACTCAAAAATTCGGCCCGAAAAAAAAAAACGACAGTGGTACCCCTTACGTTTTTTTTTTTTGGGCGAAAAATTAAGTTTCTCCAATCTTCCCAAAACTCTGGATTCTGATAGAGGGCCATGCGACTTAGACCAGAGTACAAAAATGGAGGCTCTAGCCCCTTCCAGAGCTGAGATATCGAAACTCAAAAATTCGGCCCGAAAAAAAAACGACAGTGGTACCCCTTACGTTTTTTTTTTTTGGGCGAAAAATTAAGTTTCTCCAATCTTCCCAAAACTCTGGATTCTGATAGAGGGCCATGCGACTTAGACCAGAGTGCAAAAATGGAGGCTCTAGCCCCTTCCAGAGCTGAGATATCGAAACTCAAAAATTCGGCCCGAAAAAAAAACGACAGTGGTACCCCTTACGTTTTTTTTTTTTTTTGGGCGAAAAATTAAGTTTCTCCAATCTTCCCAAAACTCTGGATTCTGATAGAGGGCCATGAGACTTAGACCTGAGTGCAAAAATGGAGGCTCTAGCCCCTTCCAGAGCTGAGATATCGAAACTCAAAAATTCGGCCCGAAAAAAAAACGACAGTGGTACCCCTTACGTTTTTTTTTTTGGGGCGAAAAATTAAGTTTCTCCAATCTTTCCAAAACTCTGGATTCTGATAGAGGGCCATGAGACTTAGACCTGAGTGCAAAAATGGAGGCTCTAGCCCCTTCCAGAGCTGAGATATCGAAACTCAAAAATTCGGCCCGAAAAAAAAACGACAGTGGTACCCCTTACGTTTTTTTTTTTTTTGGGCGAAAAATTAAGTTTCTCCAATCTTCCCAAAACTCTGGATTCTGATAGAGGGCCATGAGACTTAGACCTGAGTGCAAAAATGGAGGCTCTAGCCCCTTCCAGAGCTGAGATATCGAAACTCAAAAATTCGGCCCGAAAAAAAAAACGACAGTGGTACCCCTTACGTTTTTTTTTTTTGGGCGAAAAATTAAGTTTCTCCAATCTTCCCAAAACTCTGGATTCTGATAGAGGGCCATGAGACTTAGACCTGAGTGCAAAAATGGAGGCTCTAGCCCCTTCCAGAGCTGAGATATCGAAACTCAAAAATTCGGCCCAAAAAAAAAAACGACAGTGGTACCCCTTACGTTTTTTTTTTTTTTGGGCGAAAAATTAAGTTTCTCCAATTTTCCCAAAACTCTGGATTCTGATAGAGGGCCATGAGACTTACGCCCGTTTCACACATACTCCGTTTGCAGTGCGTATGCGGTCCGTATTATTTTCCGTACCCATGTTAACAGGTTAGAGCTTTCACACTGCACGCGGATGCAGTCCGTCGATCCGTTCCAGTTGCGGTGCGTATACAGCAGTGCAGAGATCGTTTCCTTACCGAGTCTATTTCTGCTGTGCTGCAAACGCAGAAATATAGTGACAGCGCACGGTTCGTGGTCAAAATGAACTCAGATTGACCTCGAAATGTAGTAGTTTCACCATAAATGCATTTAATTCAATAAAATGTAATAATCTCTCCATAAAGGTATTTAATTGTTTCATATTTTTACTTAAAGAAATCTTAATATACAAGTAATGCATGGAATTGTATGCATCGTGTTTAAACGAGCATGCGTCCATTCAAGTTTGTTAAAGAGAATCGCAAAGCCATGGCAAAACTTTTATTTTAATAAAAGTTGCTGCATATGGTGAACATATTTTGATTACCAAAAAACAGGACACACGGCCCAGAAAACAAATGATACTCGAAGTTTACTCAAAGATGCCTTATTAATTTCAGTACAATTAAAATAGGCTATATGCCCCCTCTGTGGAGAAAATTGTTGTATTAAGACACAAATTCAGATAGGCTTCTCAGAGGATACTCAACATGTTTTATTATGACAGGTTGGTTTAAAAAATAATGAATGAAATAATGATTAAAAAATAATGTCTCTTCTGTATTAGAAAAATAAATATATAATATTAATTAACTAAAAGAAATACCTTCAAATTGAACAAAAATACCTCTCACAAACGTACAAAAACGAACTAGTTTCCTCCCTCTTTATCCTGTTTTTCTTCCTCATCCTCCTTGTTTGCTCATCTCCTATATTTTGCTGTAAAGCTGATCTTTTCCAGCGTTTTTTTAATTTTTTTTTGAAAACCAGGACATCACTTTATAAAAAACGGCCAGGAAGGACGTGAAAACAGGACTGGGATAACAGGACTGTTGGTCACTGGTCACGCTATTGCTGCATAACTTCTGATTTTGAAATAAAAATAGCGAGTGTTTGTGGTACAGCTCACGCACTGCAAACGCAGCATATGTGAAAGCACTTTAGCGCGTGCGGCTCCTGTACCGGATACGCACCGCAACACTCACCGCATACGCACTGCAAACGGAGTATGTGTGAAACGGGCGTTAGACCTGAGTGCAAAAATGGAGGCTCTAGCCCCTTCCAGAGCTGAGATATCGAAACTCAAAAATTCGGCCCGAAAAAAAAACGACAGTGGTACCCCTTACGTTTTTTTTTTGGGGCGAAAAATTAAGTTTCTCCAATCTTTCCAAAACTCTGGATTCTGATAGAGGGCCATGAGACTTAGACCTGAGTGCAAAAATGGAGGCTCTAGCCCCTTCCAGAGCTGAGATATCGAAACTCAAAAATTCGGCCCGAAAAAAAAACGACAGTGGTACCCCTTACGTTTTTTTTTTTTTGGGCGAAAAATTAAGTTTCTCCAATCTTCCCAAAACTCTGGATTCTGATAGAGGGCCATGAGACTTAGACCTGAGTGCAAAAATGGAGGCTCTAGCCCCTTCCAGAGCTGAGACATCGAAACTCAAAAATTCGGCCCGAAAAAAAAACGACAGTGGTACCCCTTACGTTTTTTTTTTTTGGGCGAAAAATTAAGTTTCTCCAATCTTCCCAAAACTCTGGATTCTGATAGAGGGCCATGAGACTTAGACCTGAGTGCAAAAATGGAGGCTCTAGCCCCTTCCAGAGCTGAGATATCGAAACTCAAAAATTCGGCCCGAAAAAAAAACGACAGTGGTACCCCTTACGTTTTTTTTTTTTGGGCGAAAAATTAAGTTTCTCCAATCTTCCCAAAACTCTGGATTCTGATAGAGGGCCATGAGACTTAGACCTGAGTGCAAAAATGGAGGCTCTAGCCCCTTCCAGAGCTGAGATATCGAAACTCAAAAATTCGGCCCGAAAAAAAAAAACGACAGTGGTACCCCTTACGTTTTTTTTTTTGGGCGAAAAATTAAGTTTCTCCAATCTTCCCAAAACTCTGGATTCTGATAGAGGGCCATGCGACTTAGACCAGAGTGCAAAAATGGAGGCTCTAGCCCCTTCCAGAGCTGAGATATCGAAACTCAAAAATTCGGCCCGAAAAAAAAACGACAGTGGTACCCCTTACGTTTTTTTTTTTTTTGGGCGAAAAATTAAGTTTCTCCAATCTTCCCAAAACTCTGGATTCTGATAGAGGGCCATGAGACTTAGATCTGAGTGCAAAAATGGAGGCTCTAGCCCCTTCCAGAGCTGAGATATCGAAACTCAAAAATTCGGCCCGAAAAAAAAACGACAGTGGTACCCCTTACGTTTTTTTTTTTTTGGGCGAAAAATTAAGTTTCTCCAATCTTCCCAAAACTCTGGATTCTGATAGAGGGCCATGAGACTTAGACCAGAGTGCAAAAATGGAGGCTCTAGCCCCTTCCAGAGCTGAGATATCGAAACTAAAAAATTCGGCCCGAAAAAAAAACGACAGTGGTACCCCTTACGTTTTTTTTTTTTTTTTTGGGCGAAAAATTAAGTTTCTCCAATCTTCCCAAAACTCTGGATTCTGATAGAGGGCCATGAGACTTACGCCCGTTTCACACATACTCCGTTTGC
Source organism: Pimephales promelas (assembly GCF_988280905.1). Classification (NCBI taxonomy): domain Eukaryota; kingdom Metazoa; phylum Chordata; class Actinopteri; order Cypriniformes; family Leuciscidae; genus Pimephales; species Pimephales promelas. The sequence continues at coordinate 14,006,383 of NC_142782.1, read as the reverse complement.
AGTGCGTATGCGGTCCGTATTATTTTCCGTACCCATGTTAACAGGTTAGAGCTTTCACACTGCACGCGGATGCAGTCCGTCGATCCGTTCCAGTTGCGGTGCGTATACAGCAGTGCAGAGATCGTTTCCTTACCGAGTCTATTTCTGCTGTGCTGCAAACGCAGAAATATAGTGACAGCGCACGGTTCGTGGTCAAAATGAACTCAGATTGACCTCGAAATGTAGTAGTTTCACCATAAATGCATTTAATTCAATAAAATGTAATAATCTCTCCACAAAGGTATTTAATTGTTTCATATTTTTACTTAAAGACATCTTAATATACAAGTAATGCATGGAATTGTATGCATCGTGTTTAAACGAGCATGCGTCCATTCAAGTTTGTTAAAGAGAATCGCAAAGCCATGGCAAAACTTTTATTTTAATAAAAGTTGCTGCATATGGTGAACATATTTTGATTACCAAAAAACAGGACACACGGCCCAGAAAACAAATGATACTCGAAGTTTACTCAAAGATGCCTTATTAATTTCAGTACAATTAAAATAGGCTATATGCCCCCTCTGTGGAGAAAATTGTTGTATTAAGACACAAATTCAGATAGGCTTCTCAGAGGATACTCAACATGTTTTATTATGACAGGTTGGTTTAAAAAATAATGAATGAAATAATGATTAAAAAATAATGTCTCTTCTGTATTAGAAAAATAAATATATAATATTAATTAACTAAAAGAAATACCTTCAAATTGAACAAAAATACCTCTCACAAACGTACAAAAACGAACTAGTTTCCTCCCTCTTTATCCTGTTTTTCTTCCTCATCCTCCTTGTTTGCTCATCTCCTATATTTTGCTGTAAAGCTGATCTTTTCCAGCGTTTTTTTAATTTTTTTTTGAAAACCAGGACATCACTTTATAAAAAACGGCCAGGAAGGACGTGAAAACAGGACTGGGATAACAGGACTGTTGGTCACTGGTCACGCTATTGCTGCATAACTTCTGATTTTGAAATAAAAATAGCGAGTGTTTGTGGTACAGCTCACGCACTGCAAACGCAGCATATGTGAAAGCACTTTAGCGCGTGCGGCTCCTGTACCGGATACGCACCGCAACACTCACCGCATACGCACTGCAAACGGAGTATGTGTGAAACGGGCGTTAGACCTGAGTGCAAAAATGGAGGCTCTAGCCCCTTCCAGAGCTGAGATATCGAAACTCAAAAATTCGGCCCGAAAAAAAAACGACAGTGGTACCCCTTACGTTTTTTTTTTGGGGCGAAAAATTAAGTTTCTCCAATCTTTCCAAAACTCTGGATTCTGATAGAGGGCCATGAGACTTAGACCTGAGTGCAAAAATGGAGGCTCTAGCCCCTTCCAGAGCTGAGATATCGAAACTCAAAAATTCGGCCCGAAAAAAAAACGACAGTGGTACCCCTTACGTTTTTTTTTTTTGGGCGAAAAATTAAGTTTCTCCAATCTTCCCAAAACTCTGGATTCTGATAGAGGGCCATGAGACTTAGACCTGAGTGCAAAAATGGAGGCTCTAGCCCCTTCCAGAGCTGAGACATCGAAACTCAAAAATTCGGCCCGAAAAAAAAACGACAGTGGTACCCCTTACGTTTTTTTTTTTTGGGCGAAAAATTAAGTTTCTCCAATCTTCCCAAAACTCTGGATTCTGATAGAGGGCCATGAGACTTAGACCTGAGTGCAAAAATGGAGGCTCTAGCCCCTTCCAGAGCTGAGATATCGAAACTCAAAAATTCGGCCCGAAAAAAAAACGACAGTGGTACCCCTTACGTTTTTTTTTTTTGGGCGAAAAATTAAGTTTCTCCAATCTTCCCAAAACTCTGGATTCTGATAGAGGGCCATGAGACTTAGACCTGAGTGCAAAAATGGAGGCTCTAGCCCCTTCCAGAGCTGAGATATCGAAACTCAAAAATTCGGCCCGAAAAAAAAAAACGACAGTGGTACCCCTTACGTTTTTTTTTTTGGGCGAAAAATTAAGTTTCTCCAATCTTCCCAAAACTCTGGATTCTGATAGAGGGCCATGCGACTTAGACCAGAGTGCAAAAATGGAGGCTCTAGCCCCTTCCAGAGCTGAGATATCGAAACTCAAAAATTCGGCCTGAAAAAAAAACGACAGTGGTACCCCTTACGTTTTTTTTTTTTTGGGCGAAAAATTAAGTTTCTCCAATCTTCCCAAAACTCTGGATTCTGATAGAGGGCCATGAGACTTAGACCTGAGTGCAAAAATGGAGGCTCTAGCCCCTTCCAGAGCTGAGATATCGAAACTCAAAAATTCGGCCCGAAAAAAAAACGACAGTGGTACCCCTTACGTTTTTTTTTGGGGGCGAAAAATTAAGTTTCTCCAATCTTTCCAAAACCCTGGATTCTGATAGAGGGCCATGAGACTTAGACCTGAGTGCAAAAATGGAGGCTCTAGCCCCTTCCAGAGCTGAGATATCGAAACTCAAAAATTCGGCCCGAAAAAAAAAACGACAGTGGTACCTCTTACGTTTTTTTTTTTGGGCGAAAAATTAAGTTTCTCCAATCTTCCCAAAACTCTGGATTCTGATAGAGGGCCATGAGACTTAGACCTGAGTGCAAAAATGGAGGCTCTAGCCCCTTCCAGAGCTGAGATATCGAAACTCAAAAATTCGGTCCGAAAAAAAAAACGACAGTGGTACCCCTTACGTTTTTTTTTTGGGCGAAAAATTAAGTTTCTCCAATCTTCCCAAAACTCTGGATTCTGATAGAGGGCCATGAGACTTAGACCTGAGTGCAAAAATGGAGGCTCTAGCCCCTTCCAGAGCTGAGATATCGAAACTCAAAAATTCGGCCCGAAAAAAAAAAACGACAGTGGTACCCCTTACGTTTTTTTTTTTTGGGCGAAAAATTAAGTTTCTCCAATCTTCCCAAAACTCTGGATTCTGATAGAGGGCCATGCGACTTAGACCAGAGTGCAAAAATGGAGGCTCTAGCCCCTTCCAGAGCTGAGATATCGAAACTCAAAAATTCGGCCCGAAAAAAAAACGACAGTGGTACCCCTTACGTTTTTTTTTTTTGGGCGAAAAATTAAGTTTCTCCAATCTTCCCAAAACTCTGGATTCTGATAGAGGGCCATGAGACTTAGACCTGAGTGCAAAAATGGAGGCTCTAGCCCCTTCCAGAGCTGAGATATCGAAACTCAAAAATTCGGCCCGAAAAAAAAAAACGACAGTGGTACCCCTTACCTTTTTTTTTTTTGGGCGAAAAATTAAGTTTCTCCAATCTTCCCAAAACTCTGGATTCTGATAGAGGGCCATGCGACTTAGACCAGAGTGCAAAAATGGAGGCTCTAGCCCCTTCCAGAGCTGAGATATCGAAACTCAAAAATTCGGCCCGAAAAAAAAACGACAGTGGTACCCCTTACGTTTTTTTTTTTTTTGGGCGAAAAATTAAGTTTCTCCAATCTTCCCAAAACTCTGGATTCTGATAGAGGGCCATGAGACTTAGACCTGAGTGCAAAAATGGAGGCTCTAGCCCCTTCCAGAGCTGAGATATCGAAACTCAAAAATTCGGCCCGAAAAAAAAACGACAGTGGTACCCCTTACGTTTTTTTTTTTGGGGCGAAAAATTAAGTTTCTCCAATCTTTCCAAAACTCTGGATTCTGATAGAGGGCCATGAGACTTAGACCTGAGTGCAAAAATGGAGGCTCTAGCCCCTTCCAGAGCTGAGATATCGAAACTCAAAAATTCGGCCCGAAAAAAAAACGACAGTGGTACCCCTTACGTTTTTTTTTTTTTGGGCGAAAAATTAAGTTTCTCCAATCTTCCCAAAACTCTGGATTCTGATAGAGGGCCATGAGACTTAGACCTGAGTGCAAAAATGGAGGCTCTAGCCCCTTCCAGAGCTGAGATATCGAAACTCAAAAATTCGGCCCGAAAAAAAAAACGACAGTGGTACCCCTTACGTTTTTTTTTTTTGGGCGAAAAATTAAGTTTCTCCAATCTTCCCAAAACTCTGGATTCTGATAGAGGGCCATGAGACTTAGACCTGAGTGCAAAAATGGAGGCTCTAGCCCCTTCCAGAGCTGAGATATCGAAACTCAAAAATTCGGCCCAAAAAAAAAAACGACAGTGGTACCCCTTACGTTTTTTTTTTTTTTGGGCGAAAAATTAAGTTTCTCCAATTTTCCCAAAACTCTGGATTCTGATAGAGGGCCATGAGACTTACGCCCGTTTCACACATACTCCGTTTGCAGTGCGTATGCGGTCCGTATTATTTTCCGTACCCATGTTAACAGGTTAGAGCTTTCACACTGCACGCGGATGCAGTCCGTCGATCCGTTCCAGTTGCGGTGCGTATACAGCAGTGCAGAGATCGTTTCCTTACCGAGTCTATTTCTGCTGTGCTGCAAACGCAGAAATATAGTGACAGCGCACGGTTCGTGGTCAAAATGAACTCAGATTGACCTCGAAATGTAGTAGTTTCACCATAAATGCATTTAATTCAATAAAATGTAATAATCTCTCCATAAAGGTATTTAATTGTTTCATATTTTTACTTAAAGAAATCTTAATATACAAGTAATGCATGGAATTGTATGCATCGTGTTTAAACGAGCATGCGTCCATTCAAGTTTGTTAAAGAGAATCGCAAAGCCATGGCAAAACTTTTATTTTAATAAAAGTTGCTGCATATGGTGAACATATTTTGATTACCAAAAAACAGGACACACGGCCCAGAAAACAAATGATACTCGAAGTTTACTCAAAGATGCCTTATTAATTTCAGTACAATTAAAATAGGCTATATGCCCCCTCTGTGGAGAAAATTGTTGTATTAAGACACAAATTCAGATAGGCTTCTCAGAGGATACTCAACATGTTTTATTATGACAGGTTGGTTTAAAAAATAATGAATGAAATAATGATTAAAAAATAATGTCTCTTCTGTATTAGAAAAATAAATATATAATATTAATTAACTAAAAGAAATACCTTCAAATTGAACAAAAATACCTCTCACAAACGTACAAAAACGAACTAGTTTCCTCCCTCTTTATCCTGTTTTTCTTCCTCATCCTCCTTGTTTGCTCATCTCCTATATTTTGCTGTAAAGCTGATCTTTTCCAGCGTTTTTTTAAATTTTTTTTGAAAACCAGGACATCACTTTATAAAAAACGGCCAGGAAGGACGTGAAAACAGGACTGGGATAACAGGACTGTTGGTCACTGGTCACGCTATTGCTGCATAACTTCTGATTTTGAAATAAAAATAGCGAGTGTTTGTGGTACAGCTCACGCACTGCAAACGCAGCATATGTGAAAGCACTTTAGCGCGTGCGGCTCCTGTACCGGATACGCACCGCAACACTCACCGCATACGCACTGCAAACGGAGTATGTGTGAAACGGGCGTTAGACCTGAGTGCAAAAATGGAGGCTCTAGCCCCTTCCAGAGCTGAGATATCGAAACTCAAAAATTCGGCCCGAAAAAAAAACGACAGTGGTACCCCTTACGTTTTTTTTTGGGGGCGAAAAATTAAGTTTCTCCAATCTTTCCAAAACTCTGGATTCTGATAGAGGGCCATGAGACTTAGACCTGAGTGCAAAAATGGAGGCTCTAGCCCCTTCCAGAGCTGAGATATCGAAACTCAAAAATTCGGCCCGAAAAAAAAACGACAGTGGTACCCCTTACGTTTTTTTTTTTTTTGGGCGAAAAATTAAGTTTCTCCAATCTTCCCAAAACTCTGGATTCTGATAGAGGGCCATGAGACTTAGACCTGAGTGCAAAAATGGAGGCTCTAGCCCCTTCCAGAGCTGAGACATCGAAACTCAAAAATTCGGCCCGAAAAAAAAACGACAGTGGTACCCCTTACGTTTTTTTTTTGGGGGCGAAAAATTAAGTTTCTCCAATCTTCCCAAAACTCTGGATTCTGATAGAGGGCCATGAGACTTAGACCTGAGTGCAAAAATGGAGGCTCTAGCCCCTTCCAGAGCTGAGATATCGAAACTCAAAAATTCGGCCCGAAAAAAAAACGACAGTGGTACCCCTTACGTTTTTTTTTTTGGGCGAAAAATTAAGTTTCTCCAATCTTCCCAAAACTCTGGATTCTGATAGAGCGCCATGAGACTTAGACCTGAGTGCAAAAATGGAGGCTCTAGCCCCTTCCAGAGCTGAGATATCGAAACTCAAAAATTCGGCCCGAAAAAAAAAAAACGACAGTGGTACCCCTTACGTTTTTTTTTTTTGGGCGAAAAATTAAGTTTCTCCAATCTTCCCAAAACTCTGGATTCTGATAGAGGGCCATGCGACTTAGACCAGAGTGCAAAAATGGAGGCTCTAGCCCCTTCCAGAGCTGAGATATCGAAACTCAAAAATTCGGCCCGAAAAAAAAACGACAGTGGTACCCCTTACGTTTTTTTTTTTTTTGGGCGAAAAATTAAGTTTCTCCAATCTTCCCAAAACTCTGGATTCTGATAGAGGGCCATGAGACTTAGACCTGAGTGCAAAAATGGAGGCTCTAGCCCCTTCCAGAGCTGAGATATCGAAACTCAAAAATTCGGCCCGAAAAAAAAACGACAGTGGTACCCCTTACGTTTTTTTTTGGGGGGCGAAAAATTAAGTTTCTCCAATCTTCCCAAAACTCTGGATTCTGATAGAGGGCCATGAGACTTAGACCTGAGTGCAAAAATGGAGGCTCTAGCCCCTTCCAGAGCTGAGATATCGAAACTCAAAAATTCGGCCCGAAAAAAAAAACGACAGTGGTACCCCTTACGTTTTTTTTTTTTTGGGCGAAAAATTAAGTTTCTCCAATCTTCCCAAAACTCTGGATTCTGATAGAGGGCCATGAGACTTAGACCTGAGTGCAAAAATGGAGGCTCTAGCCCCTTCCAGAGCTGAGATATCGAAACTCAAAAATTCGGCCCGAAAAAAAAATGACAGTGGTACCCCTTACGTTTTTTTTTTTTTTGGGCGAAAAATTAAGTTTCTCCAATCTTCCCAAAACTCTGGATTCTGATAGAGGGCCATGAGACTTAGACCTGAGTGCAAAAATGGAGGCTCTAGCCCCTTCCAGAGCTGAGATATCGAAACTCAAAAATTCGGCCCGAAAAAAAAAACGACAGTGGTACCCCTTACGTTTTTTTTTTTTTGGGAGAAAAATTAAGTTTCTCCAATCTTCCCAAAACTCTGGATTCTGATAGAGGGCCATGAGACTTAGATCTGAGTGCAAAAATGGAGGCTCTAGCCCCTTCCAGAGCTGAGATATCGAAACTCAAAAATTCGGCCCGAAAAAAAAACGACAGTGGTACCCCTTACGTTTTTTTTTTTTTGGGCGAAAAATTAAGTTTCTCCAATCTTCCCAAAACTCTGGATTCTGATAGAGGGCCATGAGACTTAGACCAGAGTGCAAAAATGGAGGCTCTAGCCCCTTCCAGAGCTGAGATATCGAAACTAAAAAATTCGGCCCGAAAAAAAAACGACAGTGGTACCCCTTACGTTTTTTTTTTTTTTTTTTGGGCGAAAAATTAAGTTTCTCCAATCTTCCCAAAACTCTGGATTCTGATAGAGGGCCATGAGACTTACGCCCGTTTCACACATACTCCGTTTGCAGTGCGTATGCGGTCCGTATTATTTTCCGTACCCATGTTAACAGGTTAGAGCTTTCACACTGCACGCGGATGCAGTCCGTCGATCCGTTCCAGTTGCGGTGCGTATACAGCAGTGCAGAGATCGTTTCCTTACCGAGTCTATTTCTGCTGTGCTGCAAACGCAGAAATATAGTGACAGCGCACGGTTCGTGGTCAAAATGAACTCAGATTGACCTCGAAATGTAGTAGTTTCACCATAAATGCATTTAATTCAATAAAATGTAATAATCTCTCCACAAAGGTATTTAATTGTTTCATATTTTTACTTAAAGACATCTTAATATACAAGTAATGCATGGAATTGTATGCATCGTGTTTAAACGAGCATGCGTCCATTCAAGTTTGTTAAAGAGAATCGCAAAGCCATGGCAAAACTTTTATTTTAATAAAAGTTGCTGCATATGGTGAACATATTTTGATTACCAAAAAACAGGACACACGGCGCAGAAAACAAATGATACTCGAAGTTTACTCAAAGATGCCTTATTAATTTCAGTACAATTAAAATAGGCTATATGCCCCCTCTGTGGAGAAAATTGTTGTATTAAGACACAAATTCAGATAGGCTTCTCAGAGGATACTCAACATGTTTTATTATGACAGGTTGGTTTAAAAAATAATGAATGAAATAATGATTAAAAAATAATGTCTCTTCTGTATTAGAAAAATAAATATATAATATTAATTAACTAAAAGAAATACCTTCAAATTGAACAAAAATACCTCTCACAAACGTACAAAAACGAACTAGTTTCCTCCCTCTTTATCCTGTTTTTCTTCCTCATCCTCCTTGTTTGCTCATCTCCTATATTTTGCTGTAAAGCTGATCTTTTCCAGCGTTTTTTTAATTTTTTTTTGAAAACCAGGACATCACTTTATAAAAAACGGCCAGGAAGGACGTGAAAACAGGACTGGGATAACAGGACTGTTGGTCACTGGTCACGCTATTGCTGCATAACTTCTGATTTTGAAATAAAAATAGCGAGTGTTTGTGGTACAGCTCACGCACTGCAAACGCAGCATATGTGAAAGCACTTTAGCGCGTGCGGCTCCTGTACCGGATACGCACCGCAACACTCACCGCATACGCACTGCAAACGGAGTATGTGTGAAACGGGCGTTAGACCTGAGTGCAAAAATGGAGGCTCTAGCCCCTTCCAGAGCTGAGATATCGAAACTCAAAAATTCGGCCCGAAAAAAAAACGACAGTGGTACCCCTTACGTTTTTTTTTTGGGGCGAAAAATTAAGTTTCTCCAATCTTTCCAAAACTCTGGATTCTGATAGAGGGCCATGAGACTTAGACCTGAGTGCAAAAATGGAGGCTCTAGCCCCTTCCAGAGCTGAGATATCGAAACTCAAAAATTCGGCCCGAAAAAAAAACGACAGTGGTACCCCTTACGTTTTTTTTTTTTTGGGCGAAAAATTAAGTTTCTCCAATCTTCCCAAAACTCTGGATTCTGATAGAGGGCCATGAGACTTAGACCTGAGTGCAAAAATGGAGGCTCTAGCCCCTTCCAGAGCTGAGACATCGAAACTCAAAAATTCGGCCCGAAAAAAAAACGACAGTGGTACCCCTTACGTTTTTTTTTTTTGGGCGAAAAATTAAGTTTCTCCAATCTTCCCAAAACTCTGGATTCTGATAGAGGGCCATGAGACTTAGACCTGAGTGCAAAAATGGAGGCTCTAGCCCCTTCCAGAGCTGAGATATCGAAACTCAAAAATTCGGCCCGAAAAAAAAACGACAGTGGTACCCCTTACGTTTTTTTTTTTTGGGCGAAAAATTAAGTTTCTCCAATCTTCCCAAAACTCTGGATTCTGATAGAGGGCCATGAGACTTAGACCTGAGTGCAAAAATGGAGGCTCTAGCCCCTTCCAGAGCTGAGATATCGAAACTCAAAAATTCGGCCCGAAAAAAAAAAACGACAGTGGTACCCCTTACGTTTTTTTTTTTGGGCGAAAAATTAAGTTTCTCCAATCTTCCCAAAACTCTGGATTCTGATAGAGGGCCATGCGACTTAGACCAGAGTGCAAAAATGGAGGCTCTAGCCCCTTCCAGAGCTGAGATATCGAAACTCAAAAATTCGGCCCGAAAAAAAAACGACAGTGGTACCCCTTACGTTTTTTTTTTTTTGGGCGAAAAATTAAGTTTCTCCAATCTTCCCAAAACTCTGGATTCTGATAGAGGGCCATGAGACTTAGATCTGAGTGCAAAAATGGAGGCTCTAGCCCCTTCCAGAGCTGAGATATCGAAACTCAAAAATTCGGCCCGAAAAAAAAACGACAGTGGTACCCCTTACGTTTTTTTTTTTTTGGGCGAAAAATTAAGTTTCTCCAATCTTCCCAAAACTCTGGATTCTGATAGAGGGCCATGAGACTTAGACCAGAGTGCAAAAATGGAGGCTCTAGCCCCTTCCAGAGCTGAGATATCGAAACTAAAAAATTCGGCCCGAAAAAAAAACGACAGTGGTACCCCTTACGTTTTTTTTTTTTTTTTTGGGCGAAAAATTAAGTTTCTCCAATCTTCCCAAAACTCTGGATTCTGATAGAGGGCCATGAGACTTACGCCCGTTTCACACATACTCCGTTTGCAGTGCGTATGCGGTCCGTATTATTTTCCGTACCCATGTTAACAGGTTAGAGCTTTCACACTGCACGCGGATGCAGTCCGTCGATCCGTTCCAGTTGCGGTGCGTATACAGCAGTGCAGAGATCGTTTCCTTACCGAGTCTATTTCTGCTGTGCTGCAAACGCAGAAATATAGTGACAGCGCACGGTTCGTGGTCAAAATGAACTCAGATTGACCTCGAAATGTAGTAGTTTCACCATAAATGCATTTAATTCAATAAAATGTAATAATCTCTCCACAAAGGTATTTAATTGTTTCATATTTTTACTTAAAGACATCTTAATATACAAGTAATGCATGGAATTGTATGCATCGTGTTTAAACGAGCATGCGTCCATTCAAGTTTGTTAAAGAGAATCGCAAAGCCATGGCAAAACTTTTATTTTAATAAAAGTTGCTGCATATGGTGAACATATTTTGATTACCAAAAAACAGGACACACGGCCCAGAAAACAAATGATACTCGAAGTTTACTCAAAGATGCCTTATTAATTTCAGTACAATTAAAATAGGCTATATGCCCCCTCTGTGGAGAAAATTGTTGTATTAAGACACAAATTCAGATAGGCTTCTCAGAGGATACTCAACATGTTTTATTATGACAGGTTGGTTTAAAAAATAATGAATGAAATAATGATTAAAAAATAATGTCTCTTCTGTATTAGAAAAATAAATATATAATATTAATTAACTAAAAGAAATACCTTCAAATTGAACAAAAATACCTCTCACAAACGTACAAAAACGAACTAGTTTCCTCCCTCTTTATCCTGTTTTTCTTCCTCATCCTCCTTGTTTGCTCATCTCCTATATTTTGCTGTAAAGCTGATCTTTTCCAGCGTTTTTTTAATTTTTTTTTGAAAACCAGGACATCACTTTATAAAAAACGGCCAGGAAGGACGTGAAAACAGGACTGGGATAACAGGACTGTTGGTCACTGGTCACGCTATTGCTGCATAACTTCTGATTTTGAAATAAAAATAGCGAGTGTTTGTGGTACAGCTCACGCACTGCAAACGCAGCATATGTGAAAGCACTTTAGCGCGTGCGGCTCCTGTACCGGATACGCACCGCAACACTCACCGCATACGCACTGCAAACGGAGTATGTGTGAAACGGGCGTTAGACCTGAGTGCAAAAATGGAGGCTCTAGCCCCTTCCAGAGCTGAGATATCGAAACTCAAAAATTCGGCCCGAAAAAAAAAACGACAGTGGTACCCCTTACGTTTTTTTTTTGGGGCGAAAAATTAAGTTTCTCCAATCTTTCCAAAACTCTGGATTCTGATAGAGGGCCATGAGACTTAGACCTGAGTGCAAAAATGGAGGCTCTAGCCCCTTCCAGAGCTGAGATATCGAAACTCAAAAATTCGGCCCGAAAAAAAAACGACAGTGGTACCCCTTACGTTTTTTTTTTTTGGGCGAAAAATTAAGTTTCTCCAATCTTCCCAAAACTCTGGATTCTGATAGAGGGCCATGAGACTTAGACCTGAGTGCAAAAATGGAGGCTCTAGCCCCTTCCAGAGCTGAGACATCGAAACTCAAAAATTCGGCCCGAAAAAAAAACGACAGTGGTACCCCTTACGTTTTTTTTTTTTGGGCGAAAAATTAAGTTTCTCCAATCTTCCCAAAACTCTGGATTCTGATAGAGGGCCATGAGACTTAGACCTGAGTGCAAAAATGGAGGCTCTAGCCCCTTCCAGAGCTGAGATATCGAAACTCAAAAATTCGGCCCGAAAAAAAAACGACAGTGGTACCCCTTACGTTTTTTTTTTTTGGGCGAAAAATTAAGTTTCTCCAATCTTCCCAAAACTCTGGATTCTGATAGAGGGCCATGAGACTTAGACCTGAGTGCAAAAATGGAGGCTCTAGCCCCTTCCAGAGCTGAGATATCGAAACTCAAAAATTCGGCCCGAAAAAAAAAAACGACAGTGGTACCCCTTACGTTTTTTTTTTTGGGCGAAAAATTAAGTTTCTCCAATCTTCCCAAAACTCTGGATTCTGATAGAGGGCCATGCGACTTAGACCAGAGTGCAAAAATGGAGGCTCTAGCCCCTTCCAGAGCTGAGATATCGAAACTCAAAAATTCGGCCCGAAAAAAAAACGACAGTGGTACCCCTTACGTTTTTTTTTTTTTGGGCGAAAAATTAAGTTTCTCCAATCTTCCCAAAACTCTGGATTCTGATAGAGGGCCATGAGACTTAGACCTGAGTGCAAAAATGGAGGCTCTAGCCCCTTCCAGAGCTGAGATATCGAAACTCAAAAATTCGGCCCGAAAAAAAAACGACAGTGGTACCCCTTACGTTTTTTTTTGGGGGCGAAAAATTAAGTTTCTCCAATCTTTCCAAAACCCTGGATTCTGATAGAGGGCCATGAGACTTAGACCTGAGTGCAAAAATGGAGGCTCTAGCCCCTTCCAGAGCTGAGATATCGAAACTCAAAAATTCGGCCCGAAAAAAAAAACGACAGTGGTACCTCTTACGTTTTTTTTTTTTGGGCGAAAAATTAAGTTTCTCCAATCTTCCCAAAACTCTGGATTCTGATAGAGGGCCATGAGACTTAGACCTGAGTGCAAAAATGGAGGCTCTAGCCCCTTCCAGAGCTGAGATATCGAAACTCAAAAATTCGGTCCGAAAAAAAAAACGACAGTGGTACCCCTTACGTTTTTTTTTTGGGCGAAAAATTAAGTTTCTCCAATCTTCCCAAAACTCTGGATTCTGATAGAGGGCCATGAGACTTAGACCTGAGTGCAAAAATGGAGGCTCTAGCCCCTTCCAGAGCTGAGATATCGAAACTCAAAAATTCGGCCCGAAAAAAAAAAACGACAGTGGTACCCCTTACGTTTTTTTTTTTTGGGCGAAAAATTAAGTTTCTCCAATCTTCCCAAAACTCTGGATTCTGATAGAGGGCCATGCGACTTAGACCAGAGTGCAAAAATGGAGGCTCTAGCCCCTTCCAGAGCTGAGATATCGAAACTCAAAAATTCGGCCCGAAAAAAAAACGACAGTGGTACCCCTTACGTTTTTTTTTTTTGGGCGAAAAATTAAGTTTCTCCAATCTTCCCAAAACTCTGGATTCTGATAGAGGGCCATGAGACTTAGACCTGAGTGCAAAAATGGAGGCTCTAGCCCCTTCCAGAGCTGAGATATCGAAACTCAAAAATTCGGCCCGAAAAAAAAAAACGACAGTGGTACCCCTTACCTTTTTTTTTTTTGGGCGAAAAATTAAGTTTCTCCAATCTTCCCAAAACTCTGGATTCTGATAGAGGGCCATGCGACTTAGACCAGAGTGCAAAAATGGAGGCTCTAGCCCCTTCCAGAGCTGAGATATCGAAACTCAAAAATTCGGCCCGAAAAAAAAACGACAGTGGTACCCCTTACGTTTTTTTTTTTTTTTGGGCGAAAAATTAAGTTTCTCCAATCTTCCCAAAACTCTGGATTCTGATAGAGGGCCATGAGACTTAGACCTGAGTGCAAAAATGGAGGCTCTAGCCCCTTCCAGAGCTGAGATATCGAAACTCAAAAATTCGGCCCGAAAAAAAAACGACAGTGGTACCCCTTACGTTTTTTTTTTTGGGGCGAAAAATTAAGTTTCTCCAATCTTTCCAAAACTCTGGATTCTGATAGAGGGCCATGAGACTTAGACCTGAGTGCAAAAATGGAGGCTCTAGCCCCTTCCAGAGCTGAGATATCGAAACTCAAAAATTCGGCCCGAAAAAAAAACGACAGTGGTACCCCTTACGTTTTTTTTTTTTTGGGCGAAAAATTAAGTTTCTCCAATCTTCCCAAAACTCTGGATTCTGATAGAGGGCCATGAGACTTAGACCTGAGTGCAAAAATGGAGGCTCTAGCCCCTTCCAGAGCTGAGATATCGAAACTCAAAAATTCGGCCCGAAAAAAAAAACGACAGTGGTACCCCTTACGTTTTTTTTTTTTGGGCGAAAAATTAAGTTTCTCCAATCTTCCCAAAACTCTGGATTCTGATAGAGGGCCATGAGACTTAGACCTGAGTGCAAAAATGGAGGCTCTAGCCCCTTCCAGAGCTGAGATATCGAAACTCAAAAATTCGGCCCAAAAAAAAAAACGACAGTGGTACCCCTTACGTTTTTTTTTTTTTTGGGCGAAAAATTAAGTTTCTCCAATTTTCCCAAAACTCTGGATTCTGATAGAGGGCCATGAGACTTACGCCCGTTTCACACATACTCCGTTTGCAGTGCGTATGCGGTCCGTATTATTTTCCGTACCCATGTTAACAGGTTAGAGCTTTCACACTGCACGCGGATGCAGTCCGTCGATCCGTTCCAGTTGCGGTGCGTATACAGCAGTGCAGAGATCGTTTCCTTACCGAGTCTATTTCTGCTGTGCTGCAAACGCAGAAATATAGTGACAGCGCACGGTTCGTGGTCAAAATGAACTCAGATTGACCTCGAAATGTAGTAGTTTCACCATAAATGCATTTAATTCAATAAAATGTAATAATCTCTCCATAAAGGTATTTAATTGTTTCATATTTTTACTTAAAGAAATCTTAATATACAAGTAATGCATGGAATTGTATGCATCGTGTTTAAACGAGCATGCGTCCATTCAAGTTTGTTAAAGAGAATCGCAAAGCCATGGCAAAACTTTTATTTTAATAAAAGTTGCTGCATATGGTGAACATATTTTGATTACCAAAAAACAGGACACACGGCCCAGAAAACAAATGATACTCGAAGTTTACTCAAAGATGCCTTATTAATTTCAGTACAATTAAAATAGGCTATATGCCCCCTCTGTGGAGAAAATTGTTGTATTAAGACACAAATTCAGATAGGCTTCTCAGAGGATACTCAACATGTTTTATTATGACAGGTTGGTTTAAAAAATAATGAATGAAATAATGATTAAAAAATAATGTCTCTTCTGTATTAGAAAAATAAATATATAATATTAATTAACTAAAAGAAATACCTTCAAATTGAACAAAAATACCTCTCACAAACGTACAAAAACGAACTAGTTTCCTCCCTCTTTATCCTGTTTTTCTTCCTCATCCTCCTTGTTTGCTCATCTCCTATATTTTGCTGTAAAGCTGATCTTTTCCAGCGTTTTTTTAAATTTTTTTTGAAAACCAGGACATCACTTTATAAAAAACGGCCAGGAAGGACGTGAAAACAGGACTGGGATAACAGGACTGTTGGTCACTGGTCACGCTATTGCTGCATAACTTCTGATTTTGAAATAAAAATAGCGAGTGTTTGTGGTACAGCTCACGCACTGCAAACGCAGCATATGTGAAAGCACTTTAGCGCGTGCGGCTCCTGTACCGGATACGCACCGCAACACTCACCGCATACGCACTGCAAACGGAGTATGTGTGAAACGGGCGTTAGACCTGAGTGCAAAAATGGAGGCTCTAGCCCCTTCCAGAGCTGAGATATCGAAACTCAAAAATTCGGCCCGAAAAAAAAACGACAGTGGTACCCCTTACGTTTTTTTTGGGGGCGAAAAATTAAGTTTCTCCAATCTTTCCAAAACTCTGGATTCTGATAGAGGGCCATGAGACTTAGACCTGAGTGCAAAAATGGAGGCTCTAGCCCCTTCCAGAGCTGAGATATCGAAACTCAAAAATTCGGCCCGAAAAAAAAACGACAGTGGTACCCCTTACGTTTTTTTTTTTTTGGGCGAAAAATTAAGTTTCTCCAATCTTCCCAAAACTCTGGATTCTGATAGAGGGCCATGAGACTTAGACCTGAGTGCAAAAATGGAGGCTCTAGCCCCTTCCAGAGCTGAGACATCGAAACTCAAAAATTCGGCCCGAAAAAAAAACGACAGTGGTACCCCTTACGTTTTTTTTTTGGGGGCGAAAAATTAAGTTTCTCCAATCTTCCCAAAACTCTGGATTCTGATAGAGGGCCATGAGACTTAGACCTGAGTGCAAAAATGGAGGCTCTAGCCCCTTCCAGAGCTGAGATATCGAAACTCAAAAATTCGGCCCGAAAAAAAAACGACAGTGGTACCCCTTACGTTTTTTTTTTTGGGCGAAAAATTAAGTTTCTCCAATCTTCCCAAAACTCTGGATTCTGATAGAGCGCCATGAGACTTAGACCTGAGTGCAAAAATGGAGGCTCTAGCCCCTTCCAGAGCTGAGATATCGAAACTCAAAAATTCGGCCCGAAAAAAAAAAAACGACAGTGGTACCCCTTACGTTTTTTTTTTTTGGGCGAAAAATTAAGTTTCTCCAATCTTCCCAAAACTCTGGATTCTGATAGAGGGCCATGCGACTTAGACCAGAGTGCAAAAATGGAGGCTCTAGCCCCTTCCAGAGCTGAGATATCGAAACTCAAAAATTCGGCCCGAAAAAAAAACGACAGTGGTACCCCTTACGTTTTTTTTTTTTTTGGGCGAAAAATTAAGTTTCTCCAATCTTCCCAAAACTCTGGATTCTGATAGAGGGCCATGAGACTTAGACCTGAGTGCAAAAATGGAGGCTCTAGCCCCTTCCAGAGCTGAGATATCGAAACTCAAAAATTCGGCCCGAAAAAAAAACGACAGTGGTACCCCTTACGTTTTTTTTTGGGGGGCGAAAAATTAAGTTTCTCCAATCTTCCCAAAACTCTGGATTCTGATAGAGGGCCATGAGACTTAGACCTGAGTGCAAAAATGGAGGCTCTAGCCCCTTCCAGAGCTGAGATATCGAAACTCAAAAATTCGGCCCGAAAAAAAAAACGACAGTGGTACCCCTTACGTTTTTTTTTTTTTTGGGCGAAAAATTAAGTTTCTCCAATCTTCCCAAAACTCTGGATTCTGATAGAGGGCCATGAGACTTAGACCTGAGTGCAAAAATGGAGGCTCTAGCCCCTTCCAGAGCTGAGATATCGAAACTCAAAAATTCGGCCCGAAAAAAAAATGACAGTGGTACCCCTTACGTTTTTTTTTTTTTTTGGGCGAAAAATTAAGTTTCTCCAATCTTCCCAAAACCCTGGATTCTGATAGAGGGCCATGAGACTTAGACCTGAGTGCAAAAATGGAGGCTCTAGCCCCTTCCAGAGCTGAGATATCGAAACTCAAAAATTCGGCCCGAAAAAAAAAACGACAGTGGTACCCCTTACGTTTTTTTTTTTTTGGGAGAAAAATTAAGTTTCTCCAATCTTCCCAAAACTCTGGATTCTGATAGAGGGCCATGAGACTTAGATCTGAGTGCAAAAATGGAGGCTCTAGCCCCTTCCAGAGCTGAGATATCGAAACTCAAAAATTCGGCCCGAAAAAAAAACGACAGTGGTACCCCTTACGTTTTTTTTTTTTTGGGCGAAAAATTAAGTTTCTCCAATCTTCCCAAAACTCTGGATTCTGATAGAGGGCCATGAGACTTAGACCAGAGTGCAAAAATGGAGGCTCTAGCCCCTTCCAGAGCTGAGATATCGAAACTAAAAAATTCGGCCCGAAAAAAAAACGACAGTGGTACCCCTTACGTTTTTTTTTTTTTTTTTGGGCGAAAAATTAAGTTTCTCCAATCTTCCCAAAACTCTGGATTCTGATAGAGGGCCATGAGACTTACGCCCGTTTCACACATACTCCGTTTGCAGTGCGTATGCGGTCCGTATTATTTTCCGTACCCATGTTAACAGGTTAGAGCTTTCACACTGCACGCGGATGCAGTCCGTCGATCCGTTCCAGTTGCGGTGCGTATACAGCAGTGCAGAGATCGTTTCCTTACCGAGTCTATTTCTGCTGTGCTGCAAACGCAGAAATATAGTGACAGCGCACGGTTCGTGGTCAAAATGAACTCAGATTGACCTCGAAATGTAGTAGTTTCACCATAAATGCATTTAATTCAATAAAATGTAATAATCTCTCCACAAAGGTATTTAATTGTTTCATATTTTTACTTAAAGACATCTTAATATACAAGTAATGCATGGAATTGTATGCATCGTGTTTAAACGAGCATGCGTCCATTCAAGTTTGTTAAAGAGAATCGCAAAGCCATGGCAAAACTTTTATTTTAATAAAAGTTGCTGCATATGGTGAACATATTTTGATTACCAAAAAACAGGACACACGGCCCAGAAAACAAATGATACTCGAAGTTTACTCAAAGATGCCTTATTAATTTCAGTACAATTAAAATAGGCTATATGCCCCCTCTGTGGAGAAAATTGTTGTATTAAGACACAAATTCAGATAGGCTTCTCAGAGGATACTCAACATGTTTTATTATGACAGGTTGGTTTAAAAAATAATGAATGAAATAATGATTAAAAAATAATGTCTCTTCTGTATTAGAAAAATAAATATATAATATTAATTAACTAAAAGAAATACCTTCAAATTGAACAAAAATACCTCTCACAAACGTACAAAAACGAACTAGTTTCCTCCCTCTTTATCCTGTTTTTCTTCCTCATCCTCCTTGTTTGCTCATCTCCTATATTTTGCTGTAAAGCTGATCTTTTCCAGCGTTTTTTTAATTTTTTTTTGAAAACCAGGACATCACTTTATAAAAAACGGCCAGGAAGGACGTGAAAACAGGACTGGGATAACAGGACTGTTGGTCACTGGTCACGCTATTGCTGCATAACTTCTGATTTTGAAATAAAAATAGCGAGTGTTTGTGGTACAGCTCACGCACTGCAAACGCAGCATATGTGAAAGCACTTTAGCGCGTGCGGCTCCTGTACCGGATACGCACCGCAACACTCACCGCATACGCACTGCAAACGGAGTATGTGTGAAACGGGCGTTAGACCTGAGTGCAAAAATGGAGGCTCTAGCCCCTTCCAGAGCTGAGATATCGAAACTCAAAAATTCGGCCCGAAAAAAAAACGACAGTGGTACCCCTTACGTTTTTTTTTTGGGGCGAAAAATTAAGTTTCTCCAATCTTTCCAAAACTCTGGATTCTGATAGAGGGCCATGAGACTTAGACCTGAGTGCAAAAATGGAGGCTCTAGCCCCTTCCAGAGCTGAGATATCGAAACTCAAAAATTCGGCCCGAAAAAAAAACGACAGTGGTACCCCTTACGTTTTTTTTTTTTGGGCGAAAAATTAAGTTTCTCCAATCTTCCCAAAACTCTGGATTCTGATAGAGGGCCATGAGACTTAGACCTGAGTGCAAAAATGGAGGCTCTAGCCCCTTCCAGAGCTGAGACATCGAAACTCAAAAATTCGGCCCGAAAAAAAAACGACAGTGGTACCCCTTACGTTTTTTTTTTTTGGGCGAAAAATTAAGTTTCTCCAATCTTCCCAAAACTCTGGATTCTGATAGAGGGCCATGAGACTTAGACCTGAGTGCAAAAATGGAGGCTCTAGCCCCTTCCAGAGCTGAGATATCGAAACTCAAAAATTCGGCCCGAAAAAAAAACGACAGTGGTACCCCTTACGTTTTTTTTTTTTGGGCGAAAAATTAAGTTTCTCCAATCTTCCCAAAACTCTGGATTCTGATAGAGGGCCATGAGACTTAGACCTGAGTGCAAAAATGGAGGCTCTAGCCCCTTCCAGAGCTGAGATATCGAAACTCAAAAATTCGGCCCGAAAAAAAAAAACGACAGTGGTACCCCTTACGTTTTTTTTTTTGGGCGAAAAATTAAGTTTCTCCAATCTTCCCAAAACTCTGGATTCTGATAGAGGGCCATGCGACTTAGACCAGAGTGCAAAAATGGAGGCTCTAGCCCCTTCCAGAGCTGAGATATCGAAACTCAAAAATTCGGCCCGAAAAAAAAACGACAGTGGTACCCCTTACGTTTTTTTTTTTTTGGGCGAAAAATTAAGTTTCTCCAATCTTCCCAAAACTCTGGATTCTGATAGAGGGCCATGAGACTTAGACCTGAGTGCAAAAATGGAGGCTCTAGCCCCTTCCAGAGCTGAGATATCGAAACTCAAAAATTCGGCCCGAAAAAAAAACGACAGTGGTACCCCTTACGTTTTTTTTTGGGGGCGAAAAATTAAGTTTCTCCAATCTTTCCAAAACCCTGGATTCTGATAGAGGGCCATGAGACTTAGACCTGAGTGCAAAAATGGAGGCTCTAGCCCCTTCCAGAGCTGAGATATCGAAACTCAAAAATTCGGCCCGAAAAAAAAAACGACAGTGGTACCTCTTACGTTTTTTTTTTTTGGGCGAAAAATTAAGTTTCTCCAATCTTCCCAAAACTCTGGATTCTGATAGAGGGCCATGAGACTTAGACCTGAGTGCAAAAATGGAGGCTCTAGCCCCTTCCAGAGCTGAGATATCGAAACTCAAAAATTCGGTCCGAAAAAAAAAACGACAGTGGTACCCCTTACGTTTTTTTTTGGGCGAAAAATTAAGTTTCTCCAATCTTCCCAAAACTCTGGATTCTGATAGAGGGCCATGAGACTTAGACCTGAGTGCAAAAATGGAGGCTCTAGCCCCTTCCAGAGCTGAGATATCGAAACTCAAAAATTCGGCCCGAAAAAAAAAAACGACAGTGGTACCCCTTACGTTTTTTTTTTTTGGGCGAAAAATTAAGTTTCTCCAATCTTCCCAAAACTCTGGATTCTGATAGAGGGCCATGCGACTTAGACCAGAGTGCAAAAATGGAGGCTCTAGCCCCTTCCAGAGCTGAGATATCGAAACTCAAAAATTCGGCCCGAAAAAAAAACGACAGTGGTACCCCTTACGTTTTTTTTTTTTGGGCGAAAAATTAAGTTTCTCCAATCTTCCCAAAACTCTGGATTCTGATAGAGGGCCATGAGACTTAGACCTGAGTGCAAAAATGGAGGCTCTAGCCCCTTCCAGAGCTGAGATATCGAAACTCAAAAATTCGGCCCGAAAAAAAAAAACGACAGTGGTACCCCTTACCTTTTTTTTTTTGGGCGAAAAATTAAGTTTCTCCAATCTTCCCAAAACTCTGGATTCTGATAGAGGGCCATGCGACTTAGACCAGAGTGCAAAAATGGAGGCTCTAGCCCCTTCCAGAGCTGAGATATCGAAACTCAAAAATTCGGCCCGAAAAAAAAACGACAGTGGTACCCCTTACGTTTTTTTTTTTTTGGGCGAAAAATTAAGTTTCTCCAATCTTCCCAAAACTCTGGATTCTGATAGAGGGCCATGAGACTTAGACCTGAGTGCAAAAATGGAGGCTCTAGCCCCTTCCAGAGCTGAGATATCGAAACTCAAAAATTCGGCCCGAAAAAAAAACGACAGTGGTACCCCTTACGTTTTTTTTTTTGGGGCGAAAAATTAAGTTTCTCCAATCTTTCCAAAACTCTGGATTCTGATAGAGGGCCATGAGACTTAGACCTGAGTGCAAAAATGGAGGCTCTAGCCCCTTCCAGAGCTGAGATATCGAAACTCAAAAATTCGGCCCGAAAAAAAAACGACAGTGGTACCCCTTACGTTTTTTTTTTTTTGGGCGAAAAATTAAGTTTCTCCAATCTTCCCAAAACTCTGGATTCTGATAGAGGGCCATGAGACTTAGACCTGAGTGCAAAAATGGAGGCTCTAGCCCCTTCCAGAGCTGAGATATCGAAACTCAAAAATTCGGCCCGAAAAAAAAAACGACAGTGGTACCCCTTACGTTTTTTTTTTTTGGGCGAAAAATTAAGTTTCTCCAATCTTCCCAAAACTCTGGATTCTGATAGAGGGCCATGAGACTTAGACCTGAGTGCAAAAATGGAGGCTCTAGCCCCTTCCAGAGCTGAGATATCGAAACTCAAAAATTCGGCCCAAAAAAAAAAACGACAGTGGTACCCCTTACGTTTTTTTTTTTTTTGGGCGAAAAATTAAGTTTCTCCAATTTTCCCAAAACTCTGGATTCTGATAGAGGGCCATGAGACTTACGCCCGTTTCACACATACTCCGTTTGCAGTGCGTATGCGGTCCGTATTATTTTCCGTACCCATGTTAACAGGTTAGAGCTTTCACACTGCACGCGGATGCAGTCCGTCGATCCGTTCCAGTTGCGGTGCGTATACAGCAGTGCAGAGATCGTTTCCTTACCGAGTCTATTTCTGCTGTGCTGCAAACGCAGAAATATAGTGACAGCGCACGGTTCGTGGTCAAAATGAACTCAGATTGACCTCGAAATGTAGTAGTTTCACCATAAATGCATTTAATTCAATAAAATGTAATAATCTCTCCATAAAGGTATTTAATTGTTTCATATTTTTACTTAAAGAAATCTTAATATACAAGTAATGCATGGAATTGTATGCATCGTGTTTAAACGAGCATGCGTCCATTCAAGTTTGTTAAAGAGAATCGCAAAGCCATGGCAAAACTTTTATTTTAATAAAAGTTGCTGCATATGGTGAACATATTTTGATTACCAAAAAACAGGACACACGGCCCAGAAAACAAATGATACTCGAAGTTTACTCAAAGATGCCTTATTAATTTCAGTACAATTAAAATAGGCTATATGCCCCCTCTGTGGAGAAAATTGTTGTATTAAGACACAAATTCAGATAGGCTTCTCAGAGGATACTCAACATGTTTTATTATGACAGGTTGGTTTAAAAAATAATGAATGAAATAATGATTAAAAAATAATGTCTCTTCTGTATTAGAAAAATAAATATATAATATTAATTAACTAAAAGAAATACCTTCAAATTGAACAAAAATACCTCTCACAAACGTACAAAAACGAACTAGTTTCCTCCCTCTTTATCCTGTTTTTCTTCCTCATCCTCCTTGTTTGCTCATCTCCTATATTTTGCTGTAAAGCTGATCTTTTCCAGCGTTTTTTTAAATTTTTTTTGAAAACCAGGACATCACTTTATAAAAAACGGCCAGGAAGGACGTGAAAACAGGACTGGGATAACAGGACTGTTGGTCACTGGTCACGCTATTGCTGCATAACTTCTGATTTTGAAATAAAAATAGCGAGTGTTTGTGGTACAGCTCACGCACTGCAAACGCAGCATATGTGAAAGCACTTTAGCGCGTGCGGCTCCTGTACCGGATACGCACCGCAACACTCACCGCATACGCACTGCAAACGGAGTATGTGTGAAACGGGCGTTAGACCTGAGTGCAAAAATGGAGGCTCTAGCCCCTTCCAGAGCTGAGATATCGAAACTCAAAAATTCGGCCCGAAAAAAAAACGACAGTGGTACCCCTTACGTTTTTTTTTGGGGGCGAAAAATTAAGTTTCTCCAATCTTTCCAAAACTCTGGATTCTGATAGAGGGCCATGAGACTTAGACCTGAGTGCAAAAATGGAGGCTCTAGCCCCTTCCAGAGCTGAGATATCGAAACTCAAAAATTCGGCCCGAAAAAAAAACGACAGTGGTACCCCTTACGTTTTTTTTTTTTTGGGCGAAAAATTAAGTTTCTCCAATCTTCCCAAAACTCTGGATTCTGATAGAGGGCCATGAGACTTAGACCTGAGTGCAAAAATGGAGGCTCTAGCCCCTTCCAGAGCTGAGACATCGAAACTCAAAAATTCGGCCCGAAAAAAAAACGACAGTGGTACCCCTTACGTTTTTTTTTTGGGGGCGAAAAATTAAGTTTCTCCAATCTTCCCAAAACTCTGGATTCTGATAGAGGGCCATGAGACTTAGACCTGAGTGCAAAAATGGAGGCTCTAGCCCCTTCCAGAGCTGAGATATCGAAACTCAAAAATTCGGCCCGAAAAAAAAACGACAGTGGTACCCCTTACGTTTTTTTTTTTGGGCGAAAAATTAAGTTTCTCCAATCTTCCCAAAACTCTGGATTCTGATAGAGCGCCATGAGACTTAGACCTGAGTGCAAAAATGGAGGCTCTAGCCCCTTCCAGAGCTGAGATATCGAAACTCAAAAATTCGGCCCGAAAAAAAAAAACGACAGTGGTACCCCTTACGTTTTTTTTTTTTGGGCGAAAAATTAAGTTTCTCCAATCTTCCCAAAACTCTGGATTCTGATAGAGGGCCATGCGACTTAGACCAGAGTGCAAAAATGGAGGCTCTAGCCCCTTCCAGAGCTGAGATATCGAAACTCAAAAATTCGGCCCGAAAAAAAAACGACAGTGGTACCCCTTACGTTTTTTTTTTTTTTGGGCGAAAAATTAAGTTTCTCCAATCTTCCCAAAACTCTGGATTCTGATAGAGGGCCATGAGACTTAGACCTGAGTGCAAAAATGGAGGCTCTAGCCCCTTCCAGAGCTGAGATATCGAAACTCAAAAATTCGGCCCGAAAAAAAAACGACAGTGGTACCCCTTACGTTTTTTTTTTGGGGCGAAAAATTAAGTTTCTCCAATCTTTCCAAAACTCTGGATTCTGATAGAGGGCCATGAGACTTAGACCTGAGTGCAAAAATGGAGGCTCTAGCCCCTTCCAGAGCTGAGATATCGAAACTCAAAAATTCGGCCCGAAAAAAAAAAACGACAGTGGTACCCCTTACGTTTTTTTTTTTTGGGCGAAAAATTAAGTTTCTCCAATCTTCCCAAAACTCTGGATTCTGATAGAGGGCCATGAGACTTAGACCTGAGTGCAAAAATGGAGGCTCTAGCCCCTTCCAGAGCTGAGATATCGAAACTCAAAAATTCGGCCCGAAAAAAAAAAAACGACAGTGGTACCCCTTACGTTTTTTTTTTTGGGCGAAAAATTAAGTTTCTCCAATCTTCCCCAAACTCTGGATTCTGATAGAGGGCCATGAGACTTAGACCTGAGTGCAAAAATGGAGGCTCTAGCCCCTTCCAGAGCTGAGATATCGAAACTCAAAAATTCGGCCCGAAAAAAAAAAACGACAGTGGTACCCCTTACGTTTTTTTTTTTTGGGCGAAAAATTAAGTTTCTCCAATCTTCCCAAAACTCTGGATTCTGATAGAGGGCCATGCGACTTAGACCAGAGTGCAAAAATGGAGGCTCTAGCCCCTTCCAGAGCTGAGATATCGAAACTCAAAAATTCGGCCCGAAAAAAAAACGACAGTGGTACCCCTTACGTTTTTTTTTTTTGGGCGAAAAATTAAGTTTCTCCAATCTTCCCAAAACTCTGGATTCTGATAGAGGGCCATGAGACTTAGACCTGAGTGCAAAAATGGAGGCTCTAGCCCCTTCCAGAGCTGAGATATCGAAACTCAAAAATTTGGCCCCAAAAAAAAACGACAGTGGTACCCCTTACGTTTTTTTTTTGGGGCGAAAAATTAAGTTTCTCCAATCTTTCCAAAACTCTGGATTCTGATAGAGGGCCATGAGACTTAGACCTGAGTGCAAAAATGGAGGCTCTAGCCCCTTCCAGAGCTGAGATATCGAAACTAAAAAATTCGGCCCGAAAAAAAAAAACGACAGTGGTACCCCTTACGTTTTTTTTTTTTGGGCGAAAAATTAAGTTTCTCCAATCTTCCCAAAACTCTGGATTCTGATAGAGGGCCATGAGACTTAGACCTGAGTGCAAAAATGGAGGCTCTAGCCCCTTCCAGAGCTGAGATATCGAAACTCAAAAATTCGGCCCGAAAAAAAAAAACGACAGTGGTACCCCTTACGTTTTTTTTTTTTGGGCGAAAAATTAAGTTTCTCCAATCTTCCCAAAACTCTGGATTCTGATAGAGGGCCATGAGACTTAGACCTGAGTGCAAAAATGGAGGCTCTAGCCCCTTCCAGAGCTGAGATATCGAAACTCAAAAATTCGGCCCGAAAAAAAAAAGACAGTGGTACCCCTTACGTTTTTTTTTTTTGGGCGAAAAATTAAGTTTCTCCAATCTTCCCAAAACTCTGGATTCTGATAGAGGGCCATGAGACTTGGACCTGAGTGCAAAAATGGAGGCTCTAGCCCCTTCCAGAGCTGAGATATCGAAACTCAAAAATTCGGCCCGAAAAAAAAACGACAGTGGTACCCCTTACGTTTTTTTTTTTTGGGCGAAAAATTAAGTTTCTCCAATCTTCCCAAAACTCTGGATTCTGATAGAGCGCCATGAGACTTAGACCTGAGTGCAAAAATGGAGGCTCTAGCCCCTTCCAGAGCTGAGATATCGAAACTCAAAAATTCGGCCCGAAAAAAAAAAAACGACAGTGGTACCCCTTACGTTTTTTTTTTTTGGGCGAAAAATTAAGTTTCTCCAATCTTCCCAAAACTCTGGATTCTGATAGAGGGCCATGCGACTTAGACCAGAGTGCAAAAATGGAGGCTCTAGCCCCTTCCAGAGCTGAGATATCGAAACTCAAAAATTCGGCCCGAAAAAAAAACGACAGTGGTACCCCTTACGTTTTTTTTTTTTTGGGGCGAAAAATTAAGTTTCTCCAATCTTCCCAAAACTCTGGATTCTGATAGAGGGCCATGAGACTTAGACCTGAGTGCAAAAATGGAGGCTCTAGCCCCTTCCAGAGCTGAGATATCGAAACTCAAAAATTCGGCCCGAAAAAAAAACGACAGTGGTACCCCTTACGTTTTTTTTTTGGGGCGAAAAATTAAGTTTCTCCAATCTTTCCAAAACTCTGGATTCTGATAGAGGGCCATGAGACTTAGACCTGAGTGCAAAAATGGAGGCTCTAGCCCCTTCCAGAGCTGAGATATCGAAACTCAAAAATTCGGCCCGAAAAAAAAAAACGACAGTGGTACCCCTTACGTTTTTTTTTTTTGGGCGAAAAATTAAGTTTCTCCAATCTTCCCAAAACTCTGGATTCTGATAGAGGGCCATGAGACTTAGACCTGAGTGCAAAAATGGAGGCTCTAGCCCCTTCCAGAGCTGAGATATCGAAACTCAAAAATTCGGCCCGAAAAAAAAAAAACGACAGTGGTACCCCTTACGTTTTTTTTTTTGGGCGAAAAATTAAGTTTCTCCAATCTTCCCCAAACTCTGGATTCTGATAGAGGGCCATGAGACTTAGACCTGAGTGCAAAAATGGAGGCTCTAGCCCCTTCCAGAGCTGAGATATCGAAACTCAAAAATTCGGCCCGAAAAAAAAAACGACAGTGGTACCCCTTACGTTTTTTTTTTTTGGGCGAAAAAATTAAGTTTCTCCAATCTTCCCAAAACTCTGGATTCTGATAGAGGGCCATGCGACTTAGACCAGAGTGCAAAAATGGAGGCTCTAGCCCCTTCCAGAGCTGAGATATCGAAACTCAAAAATTCGGCCCGAAAAAAAAACGACAGTGGTACCCCTTACGTTTTTTTTTTTTGGGCGAAAAATTAAGTTTCTCCAATCTTCCCAAAACTCTGGATTCTGATAGAGGGCCATGAGACTTAGACCTGAGTGCAAAAATGGAGGCTCTAGCCCCTTCCAGAGCTGAGATATCGAAACTCAAAAATTCGGCCCCAAAAAAAAACGACAGTGGTACCCCTTACGTTTTTTTTTTGGGGCGAAAAATTAAGTTTCTCCAATCTTTCCAAAACTCTGGATTCTGATAGAGGGCCATGAGACTTAGACCTGAGTGCAAAAATGGAGGCTCTAGCCCCTTCCAGAGCTGAGATATCGAAACTAAAAAATTCGGCCCGAAAAAAAAAAACGACAGTGGTACCCCTTACGTTTTTTTTTTTTGGGCGAAAAATTAAGTTTCTCCAATCTTCCCAAAACTCTGGATTCTGATAGAGGGCCATGAGACTTAGACCTGAGTGCAAAAATGGAGGCTCTAGCCCCTTCCAGAGCTGAGATATCGAAACTCAAAAATTCGGCCCGAAAAAAAAAAACGACAGTGGTACCCCTTACGTTTTTTTTTTTTGGGCGAAAAATTAAGTTTCTCCAATCTTCCCAAAACTCTGGATTCTGATAGAGGGCCATGAGACTTAGACCTGAGTGCAAAAATGGAGGCTCTAGCCCCTTCCAGAGCTGAGATATCGAAACTCAAAAATTCGGCCCGAAAAAAAAAAAGACAGTGGTACCCCTTACGTTTTTTTTTTTTTGGGCGAAAAATTAAGTTTCTCCAATCTTCCCAAAACTCTGGATTCTGATAGAGGGCCATGAGACTTGGACCTGAGTGCAAAAATGGAGGCTCTAGCCCCTTCCAGAGCTGAGATATCGAAACTCAAAAATTCGGCCCGAAAAAAAAACGACAGTGGTACCCCTTACGTTTTTTTTTGTGGGGGCAAAAAATTAAGTTTCTCCAATCTTTCCAAAACTCTGGATTCTGATAGAGGGTCATGAGACTTAGACCTGAGTGCAAAAATGGAGGCTCTAGCCCCTTCCAGAGCTGAGTTATCGATACTCAAAAATTCGGCCCGAAAAAAAAAACGACAGTGGTACCCCTTACGTTTTTTTTTTTGGGCGAAAAATTAAGTTTCTCCAATCTTCCCAAAACTCTGGATTCTGATAGAGGGCCATGAGACTTAGACCAGAGTGCAAAAATGGAGGCTCTAGCCCCTTCCAGAGCTGAGATATCGAAACTAAAAAATTCGGCCCGAAAAAAAAACGACAGTGGTACCCCTTACGTTTTTTTTGGGGGGCGAAAAATTAAGTTTCTCCAATCTTCCCAAAAATCTGGATTCTGATAGAGGGCCATGAGACTTAGACCAGAGTGCAAAAATGGAGGCTCTAGCCCCTTCCAAAGCTGAGATATCGAAACTCAAAAATTCGGCCCGAAAAAAAAACGACAGTGGTACCCCTTACGTTTTTTTTTTTTTGGGCGAAAAATTAAGTTTCTCCAATCTTCCCAAAACTCTGGATTCTGATAGAGGGCCATGAGACTTAGACCTGAGTGCAAAAATGGAGGCTCTAGCCCCTTCCAGAGCTGAGATATCGAAACTCAAAAATTCGGCCCGAAAAAAAAAACGACAGTGGTACCCCTTACGTTTTTTTTTTTGGGGGGGGGGGCCTAAAATTAAGTTTCTCCAATATTCCCAAAACTCTGGATTCTGATAGAGGGCCATGAGACTTAGACCTGAGTGCAAAAATGGAGGCTCTAGCCCCTTCCAGAGCTGAGATATCGAAACTCAAAAATTCGGCCCGAAAAAAAAAACGACAGTGGTACCCCTTACGTTTTTTTTTTTTGGGCGAAAAATTAAGTTTCTCCAATCTTCCCAAAACTCTGGATTCTGATAGAGGGCCATGAGACTTAGACCAGAGTGCAAAAATGGAGGCTCTAGCCCCTTCCAGAGCTGAGATATCGAAACTCAAAAATTCGGCCCGAAAAAAAAACGACAGTGGTACCCCTTACGTTTTGTTTTTTTTTGGGCGAAAAATTACGTTTCTCCAATCTTCCCAAAACTCTGGATTCTGATAGAGGGCCATGAGACTTAGACCTGAGTGCAAAAATGGAGGCTCTAGCCCCTTCCAGAGCTGAGATATCGAAACTCAAAAATTCGGCCTGAAAAAAAAAACGACAGTGGTACCCCTTACGGTTTTTTTTGGGGCGAAAAATTAAGTTTCTCCAATCTTTCCAAAACTCTGGATTCTGATAGAGGGCCATGAGACTTAGACCTGAGTGCAAAAATGGAGGCTCTAGCCCCTTCCAGAGCTGAGATATCGAAACTCAAAAATTCGGCCCGAAAAAAAAAAACGACAGTGGTACCCCTTACGTTTTTTTTTTTTGGGCGAAAAATTAAGTTTCTCCAATCTTCCCAAAACTCTGGATTCTGATAGAGGGCCATGAGACTTAGACCTGAGTGCAAAAATGGAGGCTCTAGCCCCTTCCAGAGCTGAGATATCGAAACTCAAAAATTCGGCCCGAAAAAAAAAAACGACAGTGGTACCCCTTACGTTTTTTTTTTTGGGGCGAAAAATTAAGTTTCTCCAATCTTTCCAAAACTCTGGATTCTGATAGAGGGCCATGAGACTTAGACCTGAGTGCAAAAATGGAGGCTCTAGCCCCTTCCAGAGTTGAGATATCGAAACTCAAAAATTCGGCCGGAAAAAAAAACGACAGTGGTACCCCTTACGTTTTTGTTTTTTTTTTGGGCGAAAAATTAAGTTTCTCCAATCTTCCCAAAACTCTGGATTCTGATAGAGGGCCATGAGACTTAGACCTGAGTGCAAAAATGGAGGCTCTAGCCCCTTCCAGAGCTGAGATATCGAAACTCAAAAATTCGGCCCGAAAAAAAAAAACGACAGTGGTACCCCTTACGTTTTTTTTTTTTTGGGCGAAAAATTAAGTTTCTCCAATCTTCCCAAAACTCTGGATTCTGATAGAGGGCCATGAGACTTAGACCTGAGTGCAAAAATGGAGGCTCTAGCCCCTTCCAGAGCTGAGATATCGAAACTCAAAGATTCGGCCCGAAAAAAAAAAAACGACAGTGGTACCCCTTACGTTTTTTTTTTTGGGCGAAAAATTAAGTTTCTCCAATCTTCCCAAAACTCTGGATTCTGATAGAGGGCCATGAGACTTAGACCAGAGTGCAAAAATGGAGGCTCTAGCCCCTTCCAGAGCTGAGATATCGAAACTCAAAGATTCGGCCCGAAAAAAAAAAACGACAGTGGTACCCCTTACGTTTTTTTTTTTTTGGGGGGGGCCTAAAATTAAGTTTCTCCAATCTTCCCAAAACTCTGGATTCTGATAGAGGGCCATGAGACTTAGACCTGAGTGCAAAAATGGAGGCTCTAGCCCCTTCCAGAGCTGAGATATCGAAACTCAAAAATTTGGCCCGAAAAAAAAAAAACGACAGTGGTACCCCTTACGGTTTTTTTTTTGGGCGAAAAATTAAGTTTCTCCAATCTTCCCAAAACTATGGATTCTGATAGAGGGCCATGAGACTTAGACCTGAGTGCAAAAATGGAGGCTCTAGCCCCTTCCAGAGCTGAGATATCGAAACTCAAAAATTCGGCCCGAAAAAAAAAACGACAGTGGTACCCCTTACGTTTTTTTTTTTTGGGCGAAAAATTAAGTTTCTCGAATCTTCCCAAAACTCTGGATTCTGATAGAGGGCCATGAGACTTAGACCTGAGTGCAAAAATGGAGGCTCTAGCCCCTTCCAGAGCTGAGATATCGAAACTCAAAAATTCGGCCCGAAAAAAAAAAAACGACAGTGGTACCCCTTACGTTTTTTTTTTTGGGCGAAAAATTAAGTTTCTCCAATCTTCCCAAAACTCTGGATTCTGATAGAGGGCCATGAGACTTAGACCTGAGTGCAAAAATGGAGGCTCTAGCCCCTTCCAGAGCTGAGATATCGAAACTCAAAAATTCGGCCCGAAAAAAAAACGACAGTGGTACCCCTTACGTTTTTTTTTTTGGGCGAAAAATTAAGTTTCTCCAATCTTCCCAAAACTCTGGATTCTGATAGAGGGCCATGAGACTTAGACCTGAGTGCAAAAATGGAGGCTCTAGCCCCTTCCAGAGTTGAGATATCGAAACTCAAAAATTCGGCCCGAAAAAAAAACGACAGTGGTACCCCTTACGTTTTTTTTTTTGGGCGAAAAATTAAGTTTCTCCAATCTTCCCAAAACTCTGGATTCTGATAGAGGGCCATGAGACTTAGACCTGAGTGTAAAAATGGAGGATCTAGCCCCTTCCAGAGCTGAGATATCGAAACTCAAAAATTCGGCCCGAAAAAAAAACGACAGTGGTACCCCTTACGTTTTTTTTTTTTGGACGAAAAATTAAGTTTCTCCAATCTTCCCAAAACTCTGGATTCTGATAGAGGGCCATGAGACTTAGACCTGAGTGCAAAAATGGAGGCTCTAGCCCCTTCCAGAGCTGAGATATCGAAACTCAAAAATTCGGCCCGAAAAAAAAACGACAGTGGTACCCCTTACGTTTTTTTTTGGGCGAAAAATTAAGTTTCTCCAATCTTCCCAAAACTCTGGATTCTGATAGAGGGCCATGAGACTTAGACCTGAGTGCAAAAATGGAGGCTCTAGCCCCTTCCAGAGCTGAGATATCGAAACTCAAAAATTCGGCCGGAAAAAAAAACGACAGTGGTACCCCTTACGTTTTTTTTTTTTGGGCGAAAAATTAAGTTTCTCCAATCTTCCCAAAACTCTGGATTCTGATAGAGGGCCATGAGACTTAGACCTGAGTGCAAAAATGGAGGCTCTATCCCCTTCCAGAGCTGAGATATCGAAACTCAAAAATTCGGCCCGAAAAAAAAAACGACAGTGGTACCCCTTACGTTTTTTTTTTTGGGCGAAAAATTAAGTTTCTCCAATCTTCCCAAAACTCTGGATTCTGATAAAGGGCCATGAGACTTAGACCTGAGTGCAAAAATGGAGGCTCTAGCCCCTTCCAGAGCTAAGATATCGAAACTCAAAAATTCGGCCCGAAAAAAAAACGACAGTGGTACCCCTTACGTTTTTTTTTTTTGGGCGAAAAATTAAGTTTCTCCAATCTTCCCAAAACTCTGGATTCTGATAGAGGGCCATGAGACTTAGACATGAGTGCAAAAATGGAGGCTCTAGCCCCTTCCAGAGCTGAGATATCGAAACTCAAAAATTCGGCCCGAAAAAAAAAACGACAGTGGTATCCCTTACGTTTTTTTTTTGGGCGAAAAATTAAGTTTCTCCAATCTTCCCAAAACTCTGGATTCTGATAGAGGGCCATGAGACTTAGACCTGAGTGCAAAAATGGAGGCTCTAGCCCCTTCCAGAGCTGAGATATCGAAACTCAAAAATTCGGCCCGAAAAAAAAACGTACCCCTTACGTTTTTTTTTTTGGGCGAAAAATTAAGTTTCTCCAATCTTCCCAAAACTCTGGATTCTGATAGAGGGCCATGAGACTTAGACCTGAGTGCAAAAATGGAGGCTCTAGCCCCTTCCAGAGCTGAGATATCGAAACTCAAAACTTCGGCCCGAAAAAAAAAAACGACAGTGGTACCCCTTACGTTTTTTTTTTTTTTGGGCTAAAAATTAAGTTTCTCCAATCTTCCCAAAACTCTGGATTCTGATAGAGGGCCATGAGACTTAGACCTGAGTGCAAAAATGGAGGCTCTAGCCCCTTCCAGAGCTGAGATATCGAAACTCAAAAATTCGGCCCGAAAAAAAAAACGACAGTGGTACCCCTTACGTTTTTTTTTTTGGGCGAAAAATTAAGTTTCTCCAATCTTCCCAAAACTCTGGATTCTGATAGAGGGCCATGAGACTTAGACCTGAGTGCAAAAATGGAGGCTCTAGCCCCTTCCAGAGCTGAGATATCGAAACTCAAAAATTCGGCCCGAAAAAAAAAACGACAGTGGTACCCCTTACGTTTTTTTTTTGGGGCGAAAAATTAAGTTTCTCCAATCTTCCCAAAACTCTGGATTCTGATAGAGGGCCATGAGACTTAGACCTGAGTGCAAAAATGGAGGCTCTAGCCCCGTCCAGAGCTGAGATATCGAAACTCAAAAATTCGGCCCGAAAAAAAAAAAACGACAGTGTTATCCCTTACGTTTTTTTTTTGGGGCGAAAAATTAAGTTTCTCCAATCTTCCCAAAACTCTGGATTCTGATAGAGGGCCATGAGACTTAGACCTGAGTGCAAAAATGGAGGCTCTAGCCCCTTCCAGAGCTGAGATATCGAAACTCAAAAATTCGGCCCGAAAAAAAAAACGACAGTGGTACCCCTTACGTTTTTTTTTTTTGGGCGAAAAATTAAGTTTCTCCAATCTTCCCAAAACTCTGGATTCTGATAGAGGGCCATGAGACTTAGACCTGAGTGCAAAAATGGAGGCTCTAGCCCCTTCCAGAGCTGAGATATCGAAACTCAAAAATTCGGCCCGAAAAAAAAACGACAGTGGTACCCCTTACGTTTTTTTTTTTGGGCGAAAAATTAAGTTTCTCCAATCTTCCCAAAACTCTGGATTCTGATAGAGGGCCATGAGACTTAGACCTGAGTGCAAAAATGGAGGCTCTAGCCCCTTCCAAAGCTGAGATATCGAAACTCAAAAACTCGGCCCGAAAAAAAAAAACGACAGTGGTACCCCTTACGTTTTTTTTTGGGGCGAAAAATTAAGTTTCTCCAATCTTCCCAAAACTCTGGATTCTGAAAGAGGGCCATGAGACTTAGACCTGAGTGCAAAAATGGAGGCTCTAGCCCCTTCCAGAGCTGAGATATCGAAACTCAAAAATTCGGCCCGAAAAAAAAACGACAGTGGTACCCCTTACGTTTTTTTTTGGGGGGCGAAAAATTAAGTTTCTCCAATCTTCCCAAAACTCTGGATTCTGATAGAGGGCCATGAGACTTAGACCTGAGTGCAAAAATGGAGGCTCTAGCCCCTTCCAGAGCTGAGATATCGAAACTCAAAAATTCGGCCCGAAAAAAAAAAACGACAGTGGTACCCCTTACGTTTTTTTTTTTGGGGCGAAAAATTAAGTTTCTCCAATCTTCCCAAAACTCTGGATTCTGATAGAGGGCCATGAGACTTAGACCTGAGTGCAAAAATGGAATATCTAGCCCCTTCCAGAGCTGAGATATCGAAACTCAAAAATTCGGCCCGAAAAAAAAACGACAGTGGTACCCCCTACGTTTTTTTTTTTTGGGGGGGCCTAAAATTAAGTTTCTCCAATCTTCCCAAAACTCTGGATTCTGATAGAGGGCCATGAGACTTAGACCTGAGTGCAAAAATGGAGGCTCTAGCCCCTTCCAGAGCTGAGATATCGAAACTCAAAAATTCGGCCCGAAAAAAAACGACAGTGGTACCCCTTACGTTTTTTTTTTTGGGCGAAAAATTAAGTTTCTCCAATCTTCCCAAAACTCTGGATTCTGATAGAGGGCCATGAGACTTAGACCTGAGTGCAAAAATGGAGGCTCTAGCCCCTTCCAGAGCTGAGATATCGAAACTCAAAAATTCGGCCCGAAAAAAAAAACGACAGTGGTACCCCTTACGTTTTTTTTTTTTGGGCGAAAAATTAAGTTTCTCCAATCTTCCCAAAACTCTGGATTCTGATAGAGGGCCATGAGACTTAGATTTGAGTGCAAAAATGGAGGCTCTAGCCCCTTCCAGAGCTGAGATATCGAAACTCAAAAATTCGGCCCGAAAAAAAAAACGACAGTGGTACCCCTTACGTTTTGTTTTTTTTGGGCGAAAAATTAAGTTTCTCCAATCTTCCCAAAACTCTGGATTCTGATAGAGGGCCATGAGACTTAGACCAGAGTGCAAAAATGGAGGCTCTAGCCCCTTCCAGAGCTGAGATATCGAAACTCAAAAATTCGGCCCGAAAAAAAAAAACGACAGTGGTACCCCTTACGTTTTTTTTTTTGGGCGAAAAATTAAGTTTCTCCAATCTTCCCAAAACTCTGGATTCTGATAGAGGGCCATGAGACTTAGACCTGAGTGCAAAAATGGAGGCTCTAGCCCCTTCCAGAGCTGAGATATCGAAACTCAAAAATTCGGCCCGAAAAAAAAAACGACAGTGGTACCCGTTACGTTTTTTTTTTTTTGGGCGAAAAATTAAGTTTCTCCAATCTTCCCAAAACTCTGGATTCTGATAGAGGGCCATGAGACTTAGACCAGAGTGCAAAAATGGAGGCTCTAGCCCCTTCCAGAGCTGAGATATCGAAACTCAAAAATTCGGCCCGAAAAAAAAAAACGACAGTGGTACCCCTTACGTTTTTTTTTTTGGGCGAAAAATTAAGTTTCTCCAATCTTCCCAAAACTCTGGATTCTGATAGAGGGCCATGAGACTTAGACCTGAGTGCAAAAATGGAGGCTCTAGCCCCTTCCAGAGCTGAGATATCGAAACTCAAAAATTCGGCCCGAAAAAAAAAAACGACAGTGGTACCCCTTACGTTTTTTTTTTTTTTGGGGCGAAAAATTAAGTTTCTCCAATCTTTCCAAAACTCTGGATTCTGATAGAGGGCCATGAGACTTAGACCTGAGTGCAAAAATGGAGGC
Source organism: Pimephales promelas (assembly GCF_988280905.1). Lineage (NCBI taxonomy): Eukaryota > Metazoa > Chordata > Actinopteri > Cypriniformes > Leuciscidae > Pimephales > Pimephales promelas. Next base: position 13,970,532 of record NC_142782.1, on the reverse strand, counting down.
TCTAGCCCCTTCCAGAGCTGAGATATCGAAACTCAAAAATTCGGCCCGAAAAAAAAAACGACAGTGGTACCCCTTACGTTTTTTTTTTTTGGGCGAAAAATTAAGTTTCTCGAATCTTCCCAAAACTCTGGATTCTGATAGAGGGCCATGAGACTTAGACCTGAGTCCAAAAATGGAGGCTCTAGCCCCTTCCAGAGCTGAGATATCGAAACTCAAAAATTCGGCCCGAAAAAAAAAA